>NC_068980.1:2461428-3076785 GCF_016808095.1 Vigna angularis
GTTATTCTTTTATCTGAATAAAGTTTAACTATATAAGTAACGTGAAAGCTAAATAAATGTAATTTTGGTTAATTGAATTGAATGGAAGTTTGATTTTAATTCCTATTTTTTAAAGACCTGAAATTAACCATCTAATGTTAGCTATTTAACTTTTAGTTTATGTTAAACTATTTTTTTGTAATTAATTTATGCTTCAGTCCATGAGTTTTGCAGTACTAAAGAAATATTCTATTCTCATGAAAATCTAAAATGCCAATTTTACACAGTAGGATGTAAAAAATGTGCAAAAATTTAAGGGTTTTGTAAACAATATCTTCACCATTTACATAATATAATTTAAAGTGCGTAACTTAAATTAATTAAAAATGTAACCCACTGTCTTTTGTAATATCTCAACCACTCTCTCAGAGTATTAATCACAATTATTGCAACTATGCGTTAATTTCTCCTACCTTAAAAAATGTTAACTTTTGAAGAATTATTTCCTCCAAAAAAATATCTAACTCAGTCTTTCATAATATCTCAACCGCTGTTTCAAAGTATTAATAGCAAATATCATAAGTGTGAGTTAATTTCTCTTAATGTAACTTTTGAAGAATTATCTCAAAGGGAGAAGAGTTACCAAAAGCTTAATTTGCTCATAAAAATATAACTAAACAATAAAACGTAACTGCAATAACATAAATGAATAGAGAACTTGAAATTTGAGAAAAAAATATTTCTTTAAAATTCTAATTAAACAGGGTTGAGCTAATATATATTATACTGTAATGGATGGTCTTAGCAAATGATAAATAACTATTTCAATTTTTTTTAAAACAATTAAAATGAATAGAATTTTAAAAAGAAAATTATAATAAATAACAAATAAATGTTTTATTTTTATATATCCTTTATAACTCAAAATAATAAAATAATAACTTTTTTGCTCCGTGCAAATTCTCTCCTTTACACTCATAAAATCCAAAATGGTTACATTTTTACAACCTGAAAGCAATTTATTTGAGTGCAATTTAATAATTTCAATATATATATATATAATAATAATAATAATAATAATAATAAGAAATATTTGGTAAATATACCTATGTAAGCATTTCGAAAATTTAACTACAAATTTGAGCTTTAAATTAAATTCAAACAACAAAAATTTAAACATTTCAAAATATTAATCTAGTGGATCAATCTTTCATACGATAAAAAATAAAATAATTAGGAATTTTTTATTTGTATAAAATAAACAATTTAAAAATCAGATTATGACAATTAGATAGGACTGGATTTGATTACGCCATCTTTTATTCTCTTAAAAAGAAAACTCGGAACAGTACTCATACCCGTTTTTGATTATTTCTAATATTTATTAAACAAGTTTATACCAAAATAAAAATAATAAAATAAAATAAAACATCATCAAATATTTAATGTAAAAAAGTACATATTTTTTTTATTAGATATATTTTTTTTATCAAATATTAAATACCCGTAAGATGAGTAATCTTAAACAAATGTAATTTAACACAAACTTAATGTTGAATTTTGCTATTAAAGACAATCACAGTGGAAAACTGATGTATGTTTTTTCTTTTTTAAAGTAGAATTTTATGTTGGACAAGGAGTAAGAAAAGAAGACTTCGTCAATAAGCTTTTGAAAAAAAAAAGAATTTTATTTTCTATAAAAAGTGTTTTACACATTTTTTAAAGAAAAAACCGGATATATTCTTAATATTTATTTATACTTTGAATAATAACATTATTAACTTTATTTTTAATAATATACAGGAATTAGGATTGAAACCTATGCCTAATCTGCCAGGGAGTTTCATTTTACAATTGACAGTTTCAACGTGTGGTTTGTCCTATCTTATATAAAAGTAAATAAATTTATGCTATAGTGTAGTAGCCCTACCTACTTTTCCAAACCCAAACAACTTCATCCACGTGGCATGTGTGGGCCCACAAATAGAAACCAAAAATCCTATGCCTGTTACTGACAAACCCATTATTAGGTGCCTCTGAATCCGAATTAGGACCTGCCACGTCGGAAAGTGGGGTCCACCCTGTATTTTCTTTAATTTACTAATTAATTTTTTCTACCGTCCAAAATAGGTTTATTAGGCCATTTGACACTTCACGATGAAACCTATGTTCCACGCAAGAAACCGTGTCACGAAATAACGAGAATTTTCTTTTAATTTGTGAAAGTCAAGAAGAAGAAAGTGGAAGGTATGAAATTATGAAAAAAAGAAAAAACTAGAAATTTGTTTGGACTTGTGAAGAAGGAAAGTGACAGAGTGAGTGACACGCTCTTTCTCTCTCACTCTCCAGTTTCTTCCTCTGAAAGAATAAAATAATAATAATAATATATTTTTATTTCTACGATTTATATGATTTATAGTAGTACTTCTCTTTATGCCTCTGTTCACTGTATTTATTTTATCCTAAAGTTTATTTTCATTGAATTTGAACAGAAGCACTTTTCTTCTCTCTTTCTCTCTCTCTCTCTCTCTCATGGGGTGAAAAAAATACCGATGCAATTACTCTTGTCAGAACCTTCAACACACACAATCACAATAGCCAGCTTCTATCTATCTATGTATCTATCTGTTGCTGTCATTGCTTTCTTTTGTTTTCTTCTGTTACAGCCTCTGCCGTCTTCCGCTGTATGGAGAAGCTACTGCCGTGTGGTGCGTTTTTTTTTTTTCTAAATGTGTTTTTTTTTGCGGAATGCAGTTTCTTCGAAATCTTCGTCTATTTGTTCTCATGTCAATTCATTATTCCTTTTTCAATTTCGAGGTTTTTGTTCTTATGTGATCTTTATTTCTAGCTAAATATTTCTTTCTCCGCTCCTCTTTTTTATTTCGCCAAGGTAAAATTTCAAACGAACAGTAGTCCTGGTAAGACCTTCGCTTCGGCCGTTCCTTTCAGTTCTTGTGAATTCTTGAGATGGCCGCCTTTGCATTAGCTTCTCAATTTTGTTTCGACCAATTTTTCAGACCTCACTGAGCCGTCACAAGATCCCTCTTCAGCTTTGGTTTATTTTGTTTCCTCTTGACTGTCGGATTGTTTTTTTCTTCTTTTGAGATTTCTGATGTATGGATGCTTGAGGGATTTTAATGTTTTCTCTTTTGTTTCGATTTAGTGGTTTTAGGTTTCACGCATGAATTTAGGTTTTTTTTTTGGGCTGTTTTGCTCAATTGGTAGCTGTCTTTATGTTCCTTGATGTGGATCAATCAAGTTATAATCACGTTTATTTGCAGTGGTTAATAGTTTTGTTTGTGTGTATATTTTGTCAGGTTTCAGAAAAACAAAATTGAGGATAAGGGGAGATGTTTAATTGGTCCCTGGAGGCTAGAAGAAAATTTAGGTTTTGCTGTTAGTGGTTATGTGTCAGCTATAAACTACTTTTGAGCTGAAATCTTGGTGGAATGACGCGGGGGAGGATCAGGGCAAGGCTCCGTAGGAGGAGCCATCTTTACACATTTGGTTGCCTGAAGCCAACCACCACCGAGGAGTTGCCCTATTCACTTCAAGGTCCTGGCTACTCGCGAACAGTCTTCTGCAACCAGCCTCTACTCCATGAAAAGAATTCCCTATTTTACTGCAAGAATGATATATCAACCACCAAGTACAATGTCATAACGTTTCTGCCTAAGGCATTGTTTGAACAGTTTCGAAGGGTTGCTAACATATACTTTCTTTTGGCTGCTTGCCTTTCGGCTTCTCCAATTTCGCCTTTCAGCGCACTGAGCATGGTTGCACCTCTGGCGTTTGTTGTGGGACTTAGTATGGTGAAGGAGGCATTGGAGGACTCTCGCAGGTTCTTTCAGGATGTCAAAGTTAATCGACGGAAAGTTTGTCTCCATATAGGCAATGGCACTTTCGGCCTTAGATCGTGGCAGAAGATTGTGGTTGGGGATGTGGTCAAAGTAGAAAAAGATCAATTTTTTCCAGCCGACTTGCTTCTCTTGGCGTCAAGTTATGAGGATGGAATATGCTATGTGGAAACAATGAATTTAGATGGAGAGACCAACTTGAAGGTGAAGAGATCCTTGGAGGCTACCTTGTCTCTGGATAACGACGAGGCTTTTAAGGATTTCTCTGGAACAATATATTGTGAAGATCCAAATCCCAATCTTTACACTTTTATTGGGAACTTTGAACATGAAAATCAGGTTTATCCTCTTGATCCTAGTCAAATTCTTCTCAGAGATTCGAAGCTTAGGAACACTGATCATGTTTATGGAGTGGTCATTTTTACTGGACATGACAGCAAAGTCATGCAGAATTCTACTAAATCCCCTTCAAAGAGAAGCACAATAGAAAAAAAGATGGATTATATCATATATACACTTTTCACTGTCCTTATATTGATATCTTTTATTAGTTCAATAGGATTTGTTGCAAAGACCAAATACCAAGCCCCAACTTGGTGGTATTTACGGCCTGACAATATTGAATACCAGTTTGATCCTGAGAAAATTGGATTGGCTGGAATGAGCCATCTGATTACTGCGCTCATTCTCTATGGATATTTGATTCCTATCTCGCTTTATGTTTCAATTGAGGTTGTGAAGGTATTACAGGCAACCTTCATTGACCAAGACATTCAAATGTATGATGATGAAACTGGAACTCCAGCTGAAGCACGGACATCAAATTTGAATGAAGAGTTGGGTCAGGTAGACACCATCCTCTCTGATAAAACTGGCACTTTAACTTGCAACCAGATGGACTTTTTGAAGTGCTCCATTGCGGGTACTGCATATGGTGTTCGTTCCAGTGAGGTTGAACTTGCTGCAGCAAAGCAGATGGCTTCTGATCTTGAAGAGCCGGACATGGATATGTCTAATTTTTCCATTCCTGAGGAGAGTAAAGTGCCATGGGAAAATATCACTGTAGATGAAGAATCTGAACTGGGGAATTTTGCTAATTCCAAGAATGATGAAGATCAACGGACTTCCATAAAGGGATTTGGTTTTGAAGATGATCGCCTCATGAATGGTAACTGGATGAAAGAACCCAATGCCGATGTCCTTTTACTGTTTTTCCGGATATTAGCAATTTGCCATACTGCCATCCCTGAACTAAATGAGGAGACCGACTATTGTACATATGAGGCCGAGTCACCTGATGAAGGGGCTTTTCTAGTAGCAGCCAGAGAATTTGGTTTTGAATTTTATAGGAGAACTCAATCAAGTGTTGTCATCCGCGAAAGATTTCCTGCCTCAGGACAAGTGGTTCAAAGGTGAGATGGTCGCTCACAACAAACACTACCAGGCTTATCCTTTTCCTATTTTTTTGTGAGAAGGGTGGTGTTCTGACATTTGCTTTTAAATTATTTCCTTTGTGATGTCATAATTCTTACTTTTTATTTGTATGCTTATTTATTTTGGTGTTTTGTTTG
Organism: Vigna angularis; assembly: GCF_016808095.1. Taxonomy (NCBI): domain Eukaryota; kingdom Viridiplantae; phylum Streptophyta; class Magnoliopsida; order Fabales; family Fabaceae; genus Vigna; species Vigna angularis. The sequence continues at coordinate 2,466,836 of NC_068980.1, forward strand.
AGTTATACAGAGAATATAAAATTTTGAATCTGCTGGATTTTACTAGCAAAAGAAAGCGCATGTCAGTCATTGTGCGTGACGAGGAGGGAAACATCATTCTTTTTTGCAAAGGAGCTGACAGGTTAGCATATTCATGTGTATTTGTCTTTAATATTGTCAGCTCAGCTGAATGGATGGTGTTAATGATCAAGTATGACCTTCTATCAGTTTCCACAATGGAATAATTAAAATCTTTTTCATGATTGGAGTTTTCTATTCTACGAGCATATTATGTAATCACAGCAACTCTCTGCTTCCAGAAAAAGTTTGTTGTGAAAATACGCATATGCTGTCTTAGTATAGAAACTTTCAATTTCCCTATGTAAGCTTCACATCCATTATTTTCTTGCTTGATTGTGCAGTATCATATTTGATCGACTGTCTAAGAATGGAAAAATGTATTTGGACGCTACTACTAGACATTTGAATGAATATGGAGAAGCTGGCTTGAGAACACTAGCCTTGGCCTATAGAGAGCTTGACGACCTAGAGTACTCTGTTTGGAATAACAAGTTTCAGAAGGCCAAAACAACTATTGGGCCTGACAGAGAGGCAATGCTTGATCAGGTTTCAGATGTTATGGAAAGAGAGTTGATACTTGTTGGCGCTACTGCTGTGGAGGATAAACTACAGAAAGGGGTAGGTTGTACCATTATTTATACAGTCAAAGTATCTTCTTGCTTCGCTCTTTGCCTCAACATTTTGTTCTCCTCAGGTGCCACAATGCATTGACAAACTTGCTCAAGCTGGTCTAAAGATCTGGGTATTGACTGGGGATAAGATGGAAACTGCAATCAACATTGGGTCTGTCTTCTGTAAATTATTTAACCACATAACACCATTTCATTTTTGTTCTAAATTTATTTGTCAAGTTACTTGAAAATGCTTGTGTAATTGAATTTGTGAAACTTCTGTTTCTGTTCTCTGCAGATTTGCTTGTAGTTTACTTCGACAGGGCATGAGGCAAATCTGTATCACAATGAATTCAGATTCAGCAACCAATGATGCGAAAGAGGTAGTTTTTTCATTGAGATAGTAGACAAACTCACTATTAGACATGAGTTTCATCTGATATTAGGCCTGGCTTTTGTAACCCTCAGGTCATCAAAGGAAACATCTTGAATCAAATCACCAATGCCTCGCAAATGATAAAGCTAGAAAAGGATCCACATGCTGCATTTGCATTAATTATTGATGGGAAAACTCTAACGTATGCTTTAGAAGATGATGTCAAACTCCAATTTTTGGGACTGGCTGTTGGCTGTGCGTCTGTTATTTGTTGTCGTGTGTCTCCAAAGCAAAAAGCACTGGTAAGAACTTTTTCCTTTTTGATCGATTCCTTTGTGAGATCTACTCGAATAGTTTATACTGCATCTCAATAATGGATCACTATAAATGATGCTACTCGCAATAATTGGAGTGAAAAACATTGACAACTGTATGCATAGCTCTATGTTGATGTTATATGGGAAAGATCCTGAATGGAGTTCTGTTGTGAAATATTGCTACTTAAATGCTTCTGTAGGTAGATTTATCTAATCTAATTTAATCCCAATCTCTTTATCAAGTGTACGATTATAATTATAAAATGTGTACTGCTTTGTTGTGTTTTAATCCCTTATTCCTTTGGAGTCAGGTTACAAGGCTAGTGAAAGAAGGAACTGGGAAGACCACTTTGGCCATTGGTGATGGTGCAAATGATGTTGGCATGATTCAGGAAGCTGACATTGGTGTTGGAATCAGTGGGGTTGAAGGTATGCAGGTCAGTGTCCAGCTCTTTTATGCGTGCTAAATTATATCTGCACATGATGTATTCTAACATACTTTTTTATGTTGCAACACTATATGATTAATTTTCACAATATAAATCAAATTTTGGTTTTGTATACCTTTGGTATTTTAAAAAATGACCGAGGTTAGGAATATTGGGAGCCTGTCATGTTTGTGTTTTAGACTTTGTTCTTCATGTTGGACTCGGGTTAAGATCTTTTGTCAAGCCTTTTCAATAACTTTATTGTTGTTACCGCTGACTAAGGGCGAAGCTTTTTGCTTTGGATGGAATATATTGAGCTTCCTTGTTTTATCTTAAACTACCATATGAGGATCATCCAGTCTAAATTTATCGAACAGCAAATATTTTCATTATGCTCAACACTATTTTCCAACCTATCAGCTTCATTCCCCGAATGTTAACAATGCTTTCAGCGTCCTAGTTAATTTTATTTTTTTAACAGTGATTAATATTTTTTTAGTAAAATTTCTACTAGATTCTTTGGTCTAACTTATAGTTTTTGCTATGAAATATGAATATGGACTTCATGGAAATTGTCAGCCGAGCAATTTTTGAATTTAGCTAATTTGTGTGCTTCCGTTGATGTGAAATAATGCAAAATCTCACCTTGCTGACCACTTTTCATATTTTCGATATTACATCAACTGTGAAGACTAGTTTAGTTAAAATCTACAATTGGCTTAGTTAAAATCTACAATTGGCCTAGAACATTCGTACTTAAGATAAAGAAAAAACAGATGTGTTCTTTGTCTGTTTTGAAGCATATACCATTTGTTGAAGTTCTGGAACTCAAGCTTTGAAATTCTTTTCAGGCAGTAATGGCTAGTGACTTTTCTATTGCCCAATTCCGGTTTTTGGAGCGGCTTCTGGTAGTCCATGGACACTGGTGTTACAAGAGAATTGCACAAATGGTAATTGATATATTTATCTTGAATCTTGATCATTATTCTCATATCTTCAATGTCTTTGATGTCAAGTTCACTGTTATCCTGTGCATGGATAGAGATAAATGTAATATCTTTAACATGTTTCTGTTATGAACTGACTCGTATATTTCCCTTCTAAAGTTATTCGTTATGTATACCAGATATGCTATTTCTTCTACAAAAATATAGCATTTGGCCTCACCATTTTCTATTTTGAGGCCTTTGCGGGCTTCTCTGGACAATCGGTTTATGATGACTGGTACATGATATTGTTCAATGTTGTTCTTACATCATTGCCTGTCATTTCTCTTGGAGTTTTTGAACAAGACGTTCCATCAGAAGTTTGTTTACAGGTTTGTTCTGTTGAAACGCCTTCAATGTAGTCTGTATTTTTGTTCGTGTTTGGATGAATCTAACCTATGATGTGCCATCGCTCATTGCAGTTTCCTGCACTGTATCAGCAAGGACCCAAAAACTTGTTCTTTGACTGGTATAGAATCTTGGGATGGATGGGGAATGGTCTTTATTCCTCCCTCGTCATCTTCTTCCTTGTCATTATCATCTTCTATGACCAAGCATTCCGTGCCAATGGCCAGGTCGCAGACATGGCTGCTGTTGGTACCACGATGTTCACTTGCATCATCTGGACTGTCAATTGCCAGATTGCACTGACAATGAGCCATTTCACATGGATTCAACACCTCTTTGTGTGGGGAAGCATAACCACTTGGTACCTCTTTCTCTTGTTATATGGCATGCTTCCACCAAAACATAGCAAATCTGCCTACCAAATATTGGTGGAGGTTCTTGCTCCTGCTCCTATTTATTGGACAACAACCGTATTAGTAACAATTACATGCGTTCTTCCATATCTCGCCCACATATCCTTCCAAAGATGTTCTCATCCCATGGATCATCACATTATCCAAGAAATCAAGTACTACAAGAAGGACATTGAAGATCAGCACATGTGGACGAGGGAGCGGTCTAAAGCAAGGCAAGAAACGAAGATTGGATTCACGGCAAGAGTGGAAGCAAATATTAGGCATTTTAGAGGTAAGTTGCAGAAGAAGCAGCAGCAGTCTTCAGTGGGGTCTTCAGTGGGATCTTTGTCCCCATTATGACAGTTACAAACACAATTTATTAGTTTTCATCCTTTTAGGAGTTGAATTTTTTAATTTTTGTAGCTCTAGTTTCATTTAAATTCTTTTCATGCTTATGTGTGGGGGTGAATTAAAGCCCCTTGCATTAAGAGAAAAAATGTGAGCTGTTGTATGTAACATATTTAAGTAGAAGAGCTCACCAAGCTAGTAAGTTCTGAATTATCAAAGTGTATTTCTTGCGTAGCAGATGGTTATATATAATTCAAATGATGTTGCCAAATAGTGTTAAACAGTTTTACAATTTCTGTTTTCTCGGACGGTATACCCTGTTTCGAAGTTAAAAGAATGTTATTATTGCATTCTTCTAATGAAAAACGACTTTTTTTTTCTCTGTGGTTCAGATTAATTTTATTCATACATCTTGTTCACATTCAGTGACTCAACTAATTTGATCAAAAATAAATTTTGCTAATATTTCAATCATATTCAGTACAAAATTAATTTTTACTAGTAAAAATTGTTGAACTTCTTGCTGACTCATCAGTGAGTTTCTTAAACAAATCTTTCAAACTCCATTAAAGCCATTGTATAGAACTAAAAGTTGAGAAAGATTGTAAATCTGAAATAAGAAAGTCAAAGAAAAACAAAATTAAATAGAGTGCAAGCCAGTGGGATGGAAATGGAAAGATGGAAACGACAAAAATGGTTATAATCCTCTTCCCACCTCAATACAAATTGTCTTAGAATTTTTCTCGTTTGTATCTGTCACCTGTCAGAACTATTTTGGATATGGCAGCACTTATCTATCTGTACTTGACAACTATGGCTATCGATTTCTTCCACGTATTACAAAAATATGAGATAAAAATATCTCCTGCTTTTGCTTCGTTGTTATCAAATCAATTTTCCTATCCTTCTCACGTTAGAGTATGAGTTTATTTTTGTTTACTGTGCAAATTTATATTATTAGCTAGTTAAGTATTTTTAAAAAAATTATTACACAAATATATAATTTATAATTAAAAAATAATACAAAAATTGTTTTTATTACCAATAACTGTAAACTAACTTACTAAAATATCAACATACAATCTCGATCTAAGTCGTAAACCTAACCTTCTTTTCAAGAAATATTTAGATCTAAGTGTTGTGTGTAGATAATATTTCTTAATTTTCTTATGTAGAAAAAGAATGCAAATCATGAAAATAATGTTATTTTTTAAGCTGAATATGATGGTTGAACGTTGAGGGTGTGAGCGTGTTTGACAAGTTATTTTGACAATAAAAGGAACTGATTGTAGGAAACTTTTCCATTGAAATGATTAATCAAAATTGAAAAAAAAAATCAAGTTATTAACAAAGGTAGCAAAATTTTCTCATCACCAACATAATGATAAAAAGATACTCAAGCATTTGATATAATCTAATTGGTTTAATCAAAATAAGTTTGTTTAGAATATAAATCTATCTTAGTAGTTTTATTTCTGAATTTTAACCTAATTGCTTCTATTTTTCCTTTTGTTAACTCTACTAATTTACTTGAAATTATTTTGTACCTTTCTTTTTCAATTTAGAAGTTATTTCGTTTCGTCTATCTTTTATCGTATACTTAATTTAAATGTAGAATTATTATATATATATATATATATATATATATATATATATATATATATATATATATGAATGGAAATAAACGTTTCTTGGAAAAAGAAAAGACCACTCGAACACAGAAAATCCGTTTGTTTGGATGAAAAACGCGAAGAGTAGAGAGAGAGAAAGTCTTATTTCCAATTTTACCCTCATCTTTTCCTAATATCGCATTTATGTCCTTTTCCTTTTCCCTCCAATTTCTCTGCTAATTCCAACTCTGTCCTTCTCCGTTATCAATTTCTAAGGTTTAATTTCCCACCCAAGGGTTTCGCTTTCATGCAATGGAACGTTGGGTTTGAAACAAGTTCCGTCTTGGCCGCAAGATTGGTGGCGGATCCTTCGGCGAGATCTATCTCGGTTTCTTCTCTTTCTTCCACGCTTTTAATGTATGCTTATTTACTTTCAATTATTCATTCGTTTATTTTTAATTTATTTTTCTTTCAGGGGTGAATACACAGACAGATGAAGAGGTTGCAATTAAGGTCGTGAGTGCCACTACTATGACTTACTCTAATTCAGAAATTGTTGACTTCTACTTTTCATGTTTGCTAATCCGAAACACAGTATGCATGAATTGGTAAACGTTGCTCTAGTTCTTTTAGGTGTGGTTCGTTGTTTATAATCTTTTGTTGGGAAATTGTAAACGGTTGTATATATACTATGAAGTCTCGTGTAGTGTAATGTGTTAATTAGAAGAAACACTAAGGTATGTGCAGGGGGAAGTAGGTGGTGCCTCTGGTTTGTTACTTATGCAGTTGTGAAGTATTCTAATTGTGGCAATATATGAAGCTAGTTTATTATCACTAGACCTTTGAGTTGTAGAATAATATTGATAAATCTGTTAACTACCAAATGTGGATGTGTGATATGGAACTGCTTGAAAAATTTAATGTACCTGCTATTCAAAGTTCTATGGTTAACTGAACAAGTTAACTGATAGGTGCTACATTGTGAGTTACATGAAAATTGATGGGTGCAACTGTTAAATTCTTTATTAGAGCAAAGCCGTAGGGAGGACTTGGAATCACTTGGATTTGTTCTTATGTATTTTCTTGTTAAAGGATTCCAGTTTGATTATGTTTTTTGATTGGACCATTTTGAAATGTCAGCATTCCCAAATTGCCACACCTGCTGCTCGTGCTATTGCAAATGATGGTTTGCTATACAGTGGCATTAGGTTTGATATTTTCTTTTGATATTAAATTATCTTACTTTTAGTAACATTTTCAGGGTTCTGCTGCTGGACCAAGTTCTGGGGTGCCGCCAGCTGTTGTAAATGCTGAGAGACAGACTGCTATATTTTTCTTTCCTTTTCACTTCTATGTCCCAGTTCTATGGTTCCTTACCTAGCTCTTAAATCTTACTTGTTGCTGTTCTTACTTTTATTTTCTCGGATCTGTTAACAACTTACAACTTTTTTTTTTAACAATTATTTCACTATGTTATTATTTTATTGGTACGTGTATATTTGTAATCACAAGCTAAAAAAATTGTAAAAAAGTTGTTGAAACAACTTTTTTCTATTTTCTCAACCTCAATTTTTTAATGTTTTAATGGCATGTTGTTGCTTTTGCATCGTCGGTTTTTAGGCTTTGTTCTTTTGAGGTGATTTGGGGAGATGATTTGAATGAATTTGAGTGGATTTGAGGATAATATTTTTGTTGTTTTTTTGAGTGGATTTGTAGGTAATTGAGAGTAATAGATTTAGAGGTAAAGTTTGTGAGAATTAGTATAGGATTTGATTGATTAAAAAAATTTGTATAATTGGTAGAAATGAAAGATTACCAAAATGCTCCTAGTTATTAAAGTTATAGAAAATGTTATTTATTATTATTATACTTAAATGTTAAAATTTGTATAAAAAAACTAAAATTATAAATAATTATTTAAATTATTTTATAAAAATTAAAAAAATTATAATGTAAAATGAATTTATTTTTATATGTAGTAAATATTATAAAACTATATATTGTGGAAAATTTAAAAAGAAAAGAAAAAGTAGAATTGAGGGTGGAAAGTTTCTGATGAAGCTGGAGCAGAGAGTTTGAAAAGTGTCCCCCAAAAAACAATATCAAGCATTGGAAGAAATCAGTCGAGGCAAATTCGCCACCGTCTTCCGCTGCTTCCACCCCTCCTCCAACCAATTTTACGCTCTCAAACTCATCAACAACCGCCTCCTCACCGACGCCACCGACCGCCACTGCCTCGAAGTGGAGGCCAAGGCCATCATGACCTTCCTCTCTCCCCACCCCAACATTCTCAAAATCATCAACGCCTTCGAAGACACCCACACCTCCACCATCGTTCTCCAGCTCTGCCAGCCTCGCACCCTCTTCCCGAGGGGCTGCATGTACAGGTTCATGGATCCCATTTTCGGCGACGCACACGACATCAGGTGATCCCATTTCGAAGTTCTTCTCCAAGCTGGAACCAGATACGCTTCCCGTGTAACCGAATACGCCTCGCCTCTGCAACTCCTTCCAAAAGCTTAAACCGGTTACACTATTCTTTGTAACCGAATACACATCCCTCTGAATGGTGTGGTTGGAATTTTAGTAATAGTACAGGACAAAACAGTCTTTTACGCCAAAATCAGCGCAAATCTTCTCAATTTAGCGAGATGATGTAAACACTCAAATCTTGCAAATCTTCACTTTCCTGTCTGACCAAATCGTCGCAAGCGAACGACACTGCTAGAGCAAATCCATCTTTGCTATTTCACGTAACCAATGAAATATCTTCAATCGAACATAGACTTAGTGTTGAGAGGAGTGGGCATTCTGGTTGGTCTTCATCTGGTCCTGCTCTAAGAAGAAACTAAAGACCTATTGCAAATGATGAAATCTTGTGAAGACCAAAAACTCTAGTTACAAGTGAATCAATATAAAATGTATGTAACATTTTTAAAATCTAGAATATTAAACACGTAAGTTTTTACTTAAACGAATTTTACTTTTTACTTCTGTTTATGTCATCTATTACTTTTAAAATTTGCTTTGTTTAAAAAAATTTCACTAAAAATCAGGGAAGTATTAATATTTGTTCTAAAACAAATATTCAATGCTTACGTAATTTCAACATATATTTTCCCATTTTTCGTATCGATATTTTAGCCAATATTTTTTTTTATAATAGTGATAATTGATATAATAACATTTAAAAAATTGTATGCATTGCCTTAAATAATAAATAATTTAAAATTGACGAGTTGTTAATTTATATGGGACTTTACTCTGGCATGTCATTTAAAATTGTATGTAATGATTAAGGGTTAAATATGTTTTTAGTTTCTATCAAACAGTTTTAGTTTTAGTCTCTCTTTTAGAGTAAGTTACATTTTAGTCTTTCTCCTTTAGAGTAAGTTACATTTTAGTCCTTCTCCTTAAAGGAAACTTTGATTTTAGTCCTCTAAAATTAACACTGTTAAAAACCAGCTGATAGGACTAACGGTACACTGACACGATTTTTTTTTTTGCACTGAGTCAGTGTTTCTCACCATTTCTCCCTCTCTCTTTTTGTTGTGTTTTGTTTGCAAACAATGTTGGTAGATTCCAGTTCTGGTTTTCCCTAATTTGAAGGAAACGTTGCTTTATTCTGTTGATTTTGGTGTCTTTGGTGGAAGTAAAAACAAAGGAAGAAAGATATACTGCAACGCACGATGGAAAGTGGAAAAAGGTTCCTGTAAAAACTGGGGGACGATGTGCTAATTTTGTTCTCTGAATATGAACTTGGCAAGAAGCAAAACTGATCCCAGCTTGGGTTTTTTTATTTCTTACACATTCCAAGCGTTTATACGAAGACACATGCATGACTTTAATCTTATACTTTTATTATTATGTAGGCTTAATACCTCTTTTGGTCCCTTTTTATAAGGGAAATGTTCATGTCCGTCCTACCTTTTTTAAAAAGTTCAATATGGTCCCAAGTTGTGAAAAAAGTGTCTAATTAAATCCTTTTTGGTCACGGCGTTAAATATTTAATGATCCAGCTGACAGCGTGGAGTGATCTGTGCAACGTGGCTGTTTAGCTTCATAACGTGGCAGTGACAGTGTTTTTCGTTAAAGTTCACGTGGCAGTGATTAAAAAATTTTGAGTTAGGGTTTAGTTTGGGCAGAAATCGCAGATCTCGAGCGTCTTCTTGAGGGTCTTCTCAGCCTAACGCCCTCCTCTGCCACGTCCGCATGCTCCCGCCTCCTTCCTCTGCCGCGACAACCCAATGAAATGAACGATCTCATGTTCAATTAAATAACAGACCGTGCGATAACAACAAGCTGCAACTCAATTAGGAAATTTTTGATAAACTCTAAAGGCTGATTCGCCGGAACCCTTTCTTCCGTTCACCAACAGGCCAGGGCAGTATTCTGTTCTGCTGAATTTAGTCTGGTCCGCGGCGAGGAAACCTAATTTGCGGGCTTTGTTTTCTTTAGGGGACGAAGGGAAAAATTGCAGAGTGGAATAGGGTTAGTGAAGTTTAAATAGGGTTTTCGAGGCACATAAGCACTAGAAGAAGGTAGTAATCGAAATTGATTTTGCTGGAATTGTGTTTTGGAGCTGCTGTGATGAGTTTGTGCTGAATTGGGCTATAATTCGTATAGCTCTGGTCCGACAGCATGGGTTACGATTCGGCTAGCCCTTCGCAGGATGGGAGGGACGAAGGTAAGTGTCTGCAATCAAAATTGGGGAATTGGCGGCACAAGGAAGCTAGGGTTTGGGAATTAGGGTTGCCACGCAGTCAGAGAAACTGTACACGTCATTAACTTTTGTCTAGGGTGGCAGCTGCACCGTTAAAAATTTGACACCGTAACCAAAAAGGATTAAATTGGACACTTTTTTCACAAGTTGAGACCACATTGAACTTTTTAAAAAAGGTAGGACGAACTTGAACATTTCCCTTATAAAGATGGACCAAAAGAGGTATTAAGCCTATTATGTATATAAAGTAACGGTTTATTATTTATCATAAATCAACCATAACTTGTTTAATAGTTCTGCAATTCAGTTCAAACAAAATTTTTAACTCATCGTCAAAATATATAAAGAAAAAGTCTCAAAATACATAAACAAAAAAATATATCAAAACAAAATCAGAAGCAATTACGATGTGGAACACGAATCAACACTGGCTCACTGTGGCTATGTCACAGAAGCAATTACGATGCTTTATAATATGCTAAGATCAGGAGTGCAGCCAAATAGGACCACTTTTTCCGTCATTTTGAATGCTTCTAGTCATTCAGGTCTTGTACAGGAAGGGTTTCAGTTCTTCAAGTCCATGGCTAGTGAGCATGGTGTCGTCCCTGACCAACAGCACTACACAGGCTTAACTAATCTTTTTTATGAAGCGGAGTGTTTTAATGAATCAGTGAAGGATCTGCAGATGATGGATTCTAAGCCAGATGACCATGTTGTATGTCGATTGCGTGGGAATATAGATCATGAGAGAGAAGTCGCTGTACTCCTTATCAAATTGCAGCCACAATCCTTTGAAACCTACAAATTACTTTCAAGTATTTATGCTGCACTTGGGAAATGAGATTTGGTTGAGAAAATAAGACATATTTGTCGTGAGAGACAGGGGAGAAAAGAGCAGGCCATTAGTTGAATTGACATTGATAATAAGGCTCACACTTCACTGTATTGGATGTGTCACACCCTCTAGACAGTTTCAGTGACCTTTTTGCAGAGGGTGGGGAGGTTGGATGGAAGATGGAAGGAAGAGACGAGGGTGAGAGAAAGGGAGAAAAGGTGAGAAACACTAACTCAGCGTAAGAAAAAAAATTCGTGTTCGTTAGTCACATCAGCTGGTTTTTAACGGTGTTAATTTTGGAAGACTAAAATCAAAGTTTCTTTAAAAAAGAGTACTAAAATATACCTTACTTTAAAAGAGAGACTAAAACCAAAACCGTTTGATAATATAGGGACTAAAAACATATTTAACCAAATAATTAATACATGAAATTGGGACTCTAAGTCAAATTCATTATTTATGTAATAGAAAATTACATTATTTATTCAATAGGTATAGAAATTGGTTTGAGATTTTATAGTTTTATTGAGTAAGTTTTTTATCCTCTCTTTAGTAGTGACAAAAAGAAAAAAAAAATTGATAAAATAAAAAATGACATTAAACGTGTTTGATAAAAAATAGAGAAAATATAAAAATAAAATAAAGAGACAAGTAGAAATCTATAAGAAACAATGCAATAAATTTCATTGATTTTAAACTATTTTCCTCTTTATTCTCTTCCACAAAAGATTCAAATTTATTTTCATCTTCCATTCTCTAAGCAACTATCAACAAAATTTTAATAAACATCAATTCAATACAACAAAGAATCTATCAATAATTTTAAATGGGATTTGGGTGAAATCCCACAACAATTGAGTGTTGTGATAACAGTGATTCTTTTTAAATTAACAGCAAAGGGGGCATAAAATATTTGTGAAGGACCACTGATAATTATTTTTAGATCAATTAACCCTAACTTAAATAAAAATACATTTACCTTTAATATTAAAAAACTAACATCATAAAGCATTTGCAAAATTAAACAAAACATCCCCTTAAAAGAAGTTCACTTTTAAAATGTGCTTTTGAAAATTTCAAGGAACAATTAACAATGTCCTGTATTCTCTCTCTAATAATATAGAGATACATTATGGGCCTGATATCCTTATTATCTTTCGTTTTATCATTATTTTTTTGGCTATATTATATTTTGTTTTCATCTCCACTAATCAGGAAAAAATGTCAAAAGATAAAAGAATCACTTTTACAGGTACAACAATTTTGTTGGAATCCTTGACATTTTAAGTAAAAGTGGTCACAGTGTTCAACTATTCAAGATTTTTTGTATGGTTAGTTGATGAACAATTGAAAGAGATTTCTGACATTGTTTAAAACTTTATTTCAAACCAACTTAGTATGAAAAAAAAGCCATCGAGGTTTACCAGAAGAAAACTCTCTCTTGGGTTTGAATTTAGCTATGAAAAACAGAACAGAAACAGAGACAAACAGAACATTGTCGTTATCCATATAACAGGCTGAAACAGAACATAAACATAGCCGAAACAGAGTTATCCTGTCATAGAACTTTCATTTATTTTGTTCTTCAGACGCATAATTATAATTATAATTAAAATACAAACAAAATAATAAAAATCTACTTCATACCCAGTATATTCATCTTAAAATGTGATCTGATAACCAGGAAATTCATACAAAAGGGAGTTAAAGTTCTGAACCAGAAAGACAATCTTGTTCCAAAAGGATTGAAACATTTACTGAGAAAAAAAAAGAAACTCTGATTACTGAAAAGAAAAGATGAAGAAGAAGAAGAGAGAATGAAAGATGAATCACCACCATCCATAGAGAACTTGAGTGTATGTGTGTTTGATCCACCTGAAACTCTTTCTGAGAGAGCCTTTCATTTTGCCTTCTGCTGCATATATTTTATAGCCAGCAACTCTCTTCTTCCTCTGCAACTCAGGATCATTGAAGCTCCAACTTTTTGATGGTTTAGAAGCTGCCCTTTTCACTTTCTTCACCTTCATCTCCTTAGCACTGCTACCTATCTGCTTTCCATGACCAGAACAACCATTATTCGCACTGTGACATCTCAGATCCTTCATGCTTTTTGGGGCCACCTTGTCTCCACAGTTGCTTTCATCTCTGCATGACTTCGATCTGAACTCCATCATCATGCCAACCACAATGCCCCTATACTGGTAAGAAACAACAACTTCTCAAATAAAAGGGTTTGTGCCTTTGCTTTTTTGTAGTTGTATGTTAGCATTCTTTATTTTTTTTTCTCTTTAATTTTAGTGGATATTTAAGTATGTGTATAAGCAATGATGATAAAGATATTTGTTGCTATATATAGATAAAAAATTTCGAAAATAATTAGTATTTATTAACTGTATATAATGATTATTTTAATGTTTGTTTATAAATGGATAGGATATATATTATATTTGACATGTGAATATTTATTATCGGTAAAAAAATTAATATTAAAACTTAATTTATATTTTATTAAGTTTTTAAGATTTTTGAATGAAAATGATATAAATTTATTATATAGATTGATTTCATGTTTGGTTGGCTAGTTTTTATCCAATAATCCATTTGAAAAATTTATCAAATTTGGAATAAATCATAGTTTTGATCTTTTTACATTATAGTTAGTTATATTTTTTAGAAAAAAAATGTGATGCTAAATTGAAAACTCTACTTAATTTATATAGTAAAATCATTTTGAGTTAGAGAAAATATAAGATTAATATCATATTTCATTGGTGATGTTTGTGTTCCATCATTATGAAATTTAGACTAAATAATAGGGTTGGTTGTAAAAGTTATTCCTTTTAGAAAAATATTATGATATTAAATTGAAAACTTTGTTTAATTTATATAATAAAATATTTTTGAGTTGGATGCCATAGAAGATGAGATGTTGTTTTCATTAATGAAAAAGAGTAGGGTAAGGTGGGACTCATCCAACTCTCTTTGCAGAGCATTTTCATGATGCCACTGGATTCACTACCACGTGCAAGTGTTAAAATTAACCGTCCGATGCAGCCATAAAATAGCATTTTTATTTCGAATCATTTTTATACATATATTTCTTCTTATATATAATATAGTTTGATTGTAAATAGGTGATGAGATTTTAAAGATAGTTTGATTATTTTTTTATATGAAAGAATTCTTTTATTATTAAAAAGGAAAAGATTTATTTATAAAATATTTTTTCTTAAATTAGATAGACATACGAGTCTAACCATATAAGAGATTAACACCGGTCCAAAATTTTAAGACAATAAATTAATGGATATTTCATCTTTATATAATATTTTACTTTTTCATTTTTATTTAACGTGTGATTTTGACTCACTTATTCCCAACATAAATAAGAGTAATGGTTATGAAATAAAGACTAGCTATAATTATAAAATTAATTTAAATAACAAGTCTATGTTTCTATTAAAATAATATTTGTTTTTTTCTATTCTACCATAAAAATATTCAAATAATGAAATAACATTTTTGTTACGACTACTTATGCTTTATTTATCCGTCATTTTCAAAATATAGATTTAGTAATTAGTAGCTGGATGATATTGAAAGAGATGGATTGACCATGTAAGAATAAAAAAAATTCAAAGTTATTTAGCATTTCTTAGGAATTATTTTCAGTGCGGGTTTGATTTTTGTTATCTCATGATAATATATAATATTCTTTGGACTTTTATTTGTACATAACGTAATATATAAAGACTTTCTCAAGCATTTAATAGTATCTTTAAGCTAATTTGTTAAAAAATTATAAATAAAATATATTTAAGATGTTCCATTTCTAGCTATCAAAGCCTATTAAGTATGAAAAAAATACCGAGAAAATTTATTTTTTACTTTTTGAAGAAATAAATGTAAAATATTTGATTTATTTGGGAGTAAGTCCATGACCACAAGCCTTTATGAGTAACAGACATCTCTCATTTGTTGTATAAGAGACTTAATTATTTATATTATTTTACCTTAAAATGCATATAAGCTCAAAATTACAATAATTGAAAATAATAAACTTAAATATAAGTCATGACATGAAATTTATAAATAAAGAGCATGAACAATTTAAAAAGAATTGCAAAATAAGATTTTTAAACATTTGTAACATAAAGATAGAGAGACAAATATCTTAAAACTACTTATAAAACCTAAATATAATATAATTATATAAGAGATTGACATCATTATTTATTAAAAAATTTAAAATAATAAATTAATAAATCTTTACTTTTTATTTTTTTTATTTTTTATATATAATATTCTAATTTTTCATTTTTATTCATTAGCATTCTAATATTGTTAATATATAAAAAGAGTTATACTATAAAAAAAACTCTAAATGAAATAATTATAGCTAGCAAAATAATTATTATGGACCTTCCAAGTTCCAATATTTTGTCCTCTTTAATTGCAAGAAGCATTTGGAAAGTTGGTATGACAATTTTCTACAAACTTGGCTTTAAAGTTTTAGCCGAAAGTGCAGTCTGAAATGAATAAATTATTATTAAATATGATGATAAGTGTGTTAATGATGTTCAATCTAATTGGTAGTGTTCCACTAAAACAAGTAGTTGATAAGGAGTTAGCATGTATCTTTCAATCTCAACAACACTTTAATTATGCAGTTTTCAAAACCATCCATTTTAACAATCTACTCTTTCAATAAAGCATCCTAATGCACCATAACAATATTATGCATGCAACACTTTGCGTCTAAAATACTTTCCAATTATTATAGTCTCACTTTTTTCTTCTCGCAATCAAAACTAGATATTTTAGGAATCATTTAAAGTGTTTTTTACAATAGAAATATTATGTAGACTAAAACAAGATAATTTTTTATTATATAAATGTTTAAATATGTTTATACTTTCTGAATTTGAATGTGAAATTGATATTAATTTATCATAAATAATCATTTTTCTTTAAAGTTTAATATTATAATTTAAAACAAAAACGATATCCAAATTCAAACACTTTAACGTATTTAACCCTTACATAAATATGAAATATATTTTACAAAGAGCGATTTAAAGCTTATTTTAACGTGTTATATTGTTTTTCAGATCTATTTCGATGTAATTTTGAATGTTTTTTTATGTAATTTTGAATGTTAGGAACATTAAAGTGGTATCCTGTTATAGCTTTGGGTGCTTCTCCCTCCACTACCACACCTTTCTCCTTCTACCTCTCTTTTACTATTTTGTCCCTCAGTAAAATTTTATTTTTAGGGTTATTATTTTTTAATTTTACACATTCACAACCTATTTCACTAATAACACATTCTAGTCCCGTAGTAAAATATTTTTCTTTCATTTTAACATTATATTTCTTCCTCTTTTTCTTTCGTCGTTGTGAGATACTACAAGTTGCAAAGGTTGGTAGTGGTGGAAAGAATTATCAAGCAGTCTCCCTCTCGTGGTGCAATGTCTCTCTCGTGGTGCAGTGCGTGGAGTGGTGCAGTGCGTGTCGTGCTTCCTCGTATTCGAATAAACCTTGAAATAAAACCCTAAAATAAAAAACGTAACCTTTAAACGGAGGTGACATCCTTAAACGGAGGTGACATCCTTCAACGGATGTCGACATCCTTCAACAGATGTCAACATCCGTTTAAGGAAAAACGGATGTCGACATCCATTTTACCTTAAACGGATGTTGACATCCGTTGAAGATGTCACCTCCATTGAAAGGTTACGTTTTTTATTTTAGAGTTTGTTTTATTAGGGAACATCCGTTGATGTATACTTCCTCACGTTGGTTGATGCTCTGGACGTTCCTCGATGTTCCTCCACACCACGGCGGCGACGCTCCTTCACACCACGGCGACAATGGAAGCTTTCAAACAAAAAAAAAACTGGGAAGAAAAAGGAATGGAAGTGCGGGAGGTGGGGAGGTGAAACGAAAATGGGGAAAGAGGAAGAGAGTTCCATGGGTGGATGCTGGGAAAGTAAAATTAGGGTTTCAAATTATTTAAAATAGGGTAAAAGTAAAAATCTTTTTAACTTAAGGATATAATTATATTTAAAATAATGTGGGGAGGTGAAGGAAGTATAGGGTGGTGGTGGAGGGAGCAACACCCTGTTAGTGTCATAAAATATTTAAATAAATGAATTTTATGAACTAAAATTCTTATGCTTGTTCTTGTATAATATTGTTGAAAGAAATTGTGTTCCTTTTTTATGTCTGTTTTAAAATTTTAAAATAGCATAATTTTTTTAGTTATCTATATTTTTATTCTTATTATGTATCAAAAGTGATTTAGTGAGAAAAAAAAAATATATATATATATAAAATAACTTGTTTAAATTTTATATACCAATACATCTTAATGACTAACATATGAATAAAATATAATTTAGTGTAAATCATAAAGAAAAATAAGCTTAAATAGTTTTAATATTAGAATCGCACTCAATCATTTCATTCCATATATTCTATTAATTATATTACTAACTTTACTTAAATGCTCTATTTATTTGATGTTATTTTATAGATTATTTTATTAATATTGATTTTAAAATTTTGAATCCATTCACCTTAGACCCAATCGCATTTTCGTTTTTTTTTTAAAGATTTTATATTAATTCCCTTCCATCAATTTAACATATGAAAGTTCTCTAGTATAGTTCTCTTAGGGGAATTGTTAATTTTTTAACTTTTGTTAAGACTTTGTTCAGGGAAATTGTTTTTGTTAAAAAATTAAGTGTGCGGCCTGACATAGAATGAAAATAAAATATAAAATAGGTGTGAAAATCAAAATTTTAGTCCATAGAAAATGCCCTGATCTTATTAGAGAGGAAATTACCGACTCAGAATTTAAAAAGTATTTTAATGCATTACATTTTTTCTATTATTATTATTATTATTATTATGATTATAGCACATTCATCTGAATGGGAAAAAAACACACTCAATCAACTAACTGCATGCTTTTGAAAGAATTAAAACGAAATAATATAACCTTTTAATTGTCAAAAAGAAAAGGACATAAGTTGCTTCAAGTAAACGCGATTTAGAGCCTCTATTGACAGTTTATGATTGGACGTATGAATATAATTTATTAACCAAAATATCTTTTACTCAAACTAAATAATAACTCTCGAATTACTAAATTTCACGTAAAACTTTACATTTGCAGAATTTCGTAATGCATACAGATTCTATATTTTGTATCTTTGACAACAAAAATAGGTCAAGGCATCATTCAGAAATAAAACACACACCACAATTAAAAGAGAAATGACTTAGAACAAATTTTATAGAATCCATTATAAATAAAGGCGTCATTGAACTCTAACCGGTAAAAACTGAAAAAGAAAATAAAGACACAAAATAATAGTTGTCAAAAAGTAATAGCTCTGATGACTTAACAGAGAATAAAAATTAACCCATCAGAGCAGATCAGCAACATTTGAGGGCAACTCCTCTACAGTGACATTGTAGAACTTCTGAATATCAGATAGCATTCTGGCATCTTCCAGTGTCACAAAGTTTATGGCAACACCTTTTCTTCCAAAACGCCCACTTCGCCCTATGCGGTGAAGATAATTTTCAGGTTGGGTAGGCAGATCATAGTTTATAACCAAAGACACCTGCTGTACATCTATACCACGAGCCAAGAGGTCAGTGGTGATTAGAACTCGAGAAGAGCCAGAGCGAAATTCACGCATGATGATATCACGAGTGTTTTGGTCCATGTCTCCATGAGTGGCTGAGACTGTGTGATCATTGCTTCGCATCTTGTCAGTGAGCCAGTCCACCTTGCGCCTTGTGTTCACAAAGATGACACTCTGGGTTATAGCCAAAGTCTCGTAAAGGTCGCACAATGTCTCCAGTTTCCATTCTTCCTTGTCAACATTCACATAAAACTGCTTGATACCCTCAAGGGTCAATTCATCACGCTTTACCAGGATTCTCACTGGCCTATTCATGAACTTTCTCGTAATTTCCAGGGCCTCGGGTGGCATTGTAGCAGAGAACACGCCAACCTGAATTTGACCAGGCAGTAGCTGGAAGATGTCATAGATCTGCATTTCGTGCACCAAAATAAAAATTGTTAGCTATTTAACTCGAGATGACTTCATCTAGCACAAATGTAGGAGACTGTTTTAAATAAAGAGAAATATTACAACAAAAATAAAAAACATCAGTAATACGCACGACACAATGTTAGATGAAAGTAAAGGAAAAAAAATACCAAATTCAATTTGTTTTAAACAAACAAGTGGAAAACCAACAAACCTGGTCCTTGAAACCACGTGAAAGCATTTCATCAGCCTCATCCAAAACAAACATCTTTATGTGATCAGGGCGAAGAGACTGTCTGCGCAACATGTCAAACACACGGCCAGGAGTGCCAACAACAGTATGTACACCAGCTTGGAGAATGCGCTGATCCTCACGGACACTGGTCCCACCAACACAAGCATGAACCTTGACGCCAAGGTAATCACCGAGAGCTCGCATAACCTTTTCAATCTGCTGTGCAAGCTCCCTTGTTGGTGCCAAAACCAAAGCCTGGCACTGAACCAATCCATAATCTAGTTGCTGCAAAATTCCAGAACAGAATGTAGCTGTCTTTCCAGTTCCAGACTGAGCCTGCTGAATCACGTCCAAACCCTTGCAGAAAGGAACAATCCCCCTTTGCTGTATTGCAGAAGGCCTCTCAAAACCTATATAACGAAGAATAAAAGATTCCACATCAAACTGTGCTACAGCTAACTGCATATAACATTTGTTTTGTTGTTAATAAACGATAGATATCATATAGTTGTTACCTGCAGATCCACTTTGTAATCTTCTACGAAATAGTTTGAAATGGAAACAGATGTGTAATTTCAGAAAATAATTCGAAGCGTATGATGTCAAAAAAAATGGGCAAGGCCCCTATAATGCTACACTACTTGATGTTATAAACTTCCCAACATCGTGGGGGGGCAGGCATGGGTCAATTAGTAGGCATACTTGTTTTGAAAAGGTCAATCCCACATCTAGATCCTACAACTCCAGGTTGGTGAGAACACAAACCACTGCCCCAGGACTCCCCTTGAAATAAATCTTAAAAACTTTTAAACTTCAAAGAAAAACTTCAGCAAATTAAATAAATGATAATTTAAATTGTTTAGCTAAAATATGATTACAATTGTATGACACATCTTTAAAATTGCTAATTAACTGACACAGCCACACTTACTGACATACAGCCTTTGTTTTTTAAACACACGCAATTCTGTAAAAGGTCAATTCAGCAGCCTAAAAAAGCGACTTTTAGAGTGTCAACTCTTTAGAAAGGTTATCTATTAACCAGCATCAAGAGTGACTAAAAAAGAGGGTAGTCCTAATATTTCTCAAGCATTGAATAAGCACAAGAGGAAACAAACTAAAAAATCATTTGCCATACCATAAGCATATATGCCTCTCAGAAGATTTTCTTGTAAACCCATAGCATCAAAACTGTCATAGACTTCATCATATGAGGTGAAAAACTCTTCTCCATCGGCAGAAAGCCTGTAATTAATTTTCAAAACAATAATTAAAATTACAGAAAACTGCAAGAAGAAATAAATCAAGCATCAGACGCAATGAAAAATATGAAGTGCAATAACTTACAATTCATTCATCTTAGAATCATACTGCCGAGTATCAAATTGAGTACCCTCTGGAGCCAATCCTGCCATCACTGCAGAACAGAAACTTCAGTAAAATTAAACAGATACGTGTACATAAGAAGACCTAACAAATACAAAACCAATAACAAAAATTAATTCCCAATAAATCATCGCAAAACAACACTAGTGAACGAAGACGAAGGGGCTCTTGGCTATGCTAAATCCTTTTTCTGTTCGCATGATGCCAGATAAGAAAACAAATTCAAAACCACCAATAAATAAAATAAAAACATATATTAAACCGATCAAAATTCGGATCACTACTCTAATCTGCGTCAAAACAGAAAATGAAAAAAAGAATCGACGGTTAAAAGCCGATAATGATTAAAAATTTCAGTTCGAACTAACCATAAAAAAATAACAATAACCTAACACCTAAAATGGAATGAAAAGCTTTGCGATGAAAGCAATCAGATCAAGCACATGTTCAAAACATAACAAGGAGAGTGATACGAAAACAGAAGAATATGAAAATAAAAGGCGATTTATGAAAATGATGAACGTTGGTGAAGATAGAGAGAGAAGTTAGGGTTACCTGATGTTGTTGGAATAGAGAGAAAGAGAGAAGCGAAGAATGGGAAGCGAAAGAGGAAGTAGGGTTTCCCAAACTCCTCGGATCTGCGCCGTGGAGTTGAAGGGAAGAGAAAGGAGAATGAATAGAATAGAAGGAATGTGTTGAGTTTAGGTTTTGTTATGTTATCACTTCTGCTTTTTTTTCTACTATTCTATTCTACCTAGTTTTTCGTTGCATCACCCAAAATAATAAATACTATTATTTTAATTATAAATAATATATGTCTTTTTCTTTTATTTTTCTATAATTCTTTCTATATAAAATTTGTATATTTCATATTGGTTTCAAGTTAATTTTGGAGCTGTTCCCCAATTAAATCAATATAAAAAGAGTGAGTTTGGAGTGGTACAGAGTAGCCAGTATTTTTCTTCAAATTAATATAACTAAAAAACAACAAAAATTTGTATTACAAAACTAATTTTAATATATATATATTAAATTACCCGTTTTTAAAATCTTTTATAGAACAAAAATTTCAAAACACGATTTTAGAATAGGATTTTTGGAATAAAATTTATAGAATGCGATCTCTAGAATAAATTTTCAAAATTTTCATAGCATATAATACCTTTTTAGAATATATATATATATATATATATATATATATATATATATATATATATATATATATATATATATATATATATATATATATATATATATATATATATATATATATATATATATATACACCATACCTTCCAGAATTAGTTTCGAAATGAATTGTTTAGAATATTTTTTTCAAAACACATAAAATACATTTTAAAAGGAGATTTTCTTGCAACGTGTTCTCTCTTTTTTCACATGACAATGATGAGGATATGGTGCAATGTAAGAAAATATTTTGATCTTTTTAAATATTGATATAGTAGTACAGTTAGTATTAATAGGGGTGCAAGAAGAAACAGTTCACGAACTTTAGTTTGCCAGCACATTTTAGTTAACAACAAATTGACAAACCAATTTCAAATAAAACATGGGCCTTACTGTTCTCACTTTGACGGTTTCTTCCTCCATCACCACACACTTTTATATGCATCTCTCCATTTTTCTTTTTTCTTTTGTCCTTGTAAAAAATTAAATGGTAGTGGTTACAAAATATTTACCTTGAAATGAATATTAATATCCCTTGAACTCTTGAGTGGATATTAAAATCTGTCAATCACGACGGTCCAACGAACCTCTCATATCTCTTCAACGATTTTTTTTTTTATTTTTTTTAACCCTTTACTAAATTTTATTAATTATAAATAAATCTATAAAAATTATTAAATAACCTATACATAAAAATATTTTAAAGTCTAAATAAATAAATCTAAAAAAAATTAATTAATAAGCTAAAAATTAAAAAAAAATGTTGAAGCCCTAAACGGATATGGGAAATCCGTTGGATTTTCAATAAATCTCGATATCCGTCGATGAAAGTCGAGATTCGTTGAAGGTTCAACGAATTTCTATATCTGTTCACAACTTTCAACACTCTCTTCTTCTATTTTCTTCATAGACCACGTCCAGATACAATAAACCAAATATAAATAAATTTAACATGTTCACAACACCAAAACAACAACGAAATACATATAAAGTATTAAAGGAGAAGAAGAAATCAACTTGGTCTTCAGCCACGAAATAGAACATGAAAACTTCAAATGACCACACCCCTCCGTAGACAAATATGTGTCTCACTTCTCAGTGACTGGATAGAAGCACCGAAAATGAAAATAAATTCAAAGAGAAGAGAAAATGAATAACAAGACAGAAGGGAAGAGAAAAAGAGAATTTAATATGTGGTATGGGAGTGAAGGAGTGAGACACGGCTGAAAAAAAGTAAAAAAATAATTAGAGTTTAAAATAAAATTAAAAGTTAAATGATAAAAATAAAAAATATTTACCTAAAAGTATATTTGGAAAATAGAAAATTGAGAAAGTGCATGTAGAATTGTGTGATGATGTAAGGAGAAACCCTCTCTCACTTTCTTTAATTTTAAGTCTACACTTCTCCTTTATTTTTAAGTTTTTTTTTTTAACAGACATACTCTTAATGGAAGGTGTCTGTCAACTCATACTGAAAACTTATTTGCAAAATAAAAAATTATGAAATTGTACACAACAGAGAACGTCTGTAATCGATTTTATATGTAATTTTTAATTGTTTTCGATAATAGTAAAATGAATGTATAACTAAAACTAATTTAATTATGATTCCAGATACTCCACTTAATAATAATGAAATTAATTACAACATAAATTGAAATTTTAATTGTAATAAAATAATTATGGTACAATAATCAAACAAATTAATAACACAATGGACTTTTTTATACTACTATAAATATTCTTTTGTTTTTGTTTATAAGACTTAAATTAATAATAAGAATAACAAATAAACCAACATATGCAAGTATGGTTGGAATCCATTATCATTTTAATGGTAAATTTTAAATATTCAATTTTTTTAATTAAGTATAGAAACGTGATGAATATATACATTTTTGTCTCGTTCAGTTCTAATACCATCTTCATCTTTTTTTTGTCTCTATTTAAATTACTAATAGATTATTAGGTAATTTAAAAAACTTATCTATATATATATATATATATATATATATATAAATTTTTATTTAGTTTTTTAATTTTTTTATTTACTATATGTTTTTCTCTCTTTTATTTTAATTATTTAATTCGTTTTATATTTATAAAATCCACTCGTATATTTAAGATACCCTTTTATTATAGTTTTGATTATACATTTTTTTTTGTAATTATTTTTGAATGATGTACTATTAATTTAAGTGAATCAAATATATTTTAAGTTTATTTGATTATTATTTATTTTTCTGTATAATATCGCTTAATAGTGTATTAAATCAATAACACATATTTGATCACTTGTATATTTTTTTAACATTTTTATTTGTTGTTTATTTTAATTGTGTAAAATACTGTTTTAATAATTTTTATATAAATATTTTATTTTGTAATTCATTCTCAATTTTATCACTATAATTGTATAATTTTTTTATTTACTATAATATAATAATTTAATATCATTTTCACAAAGTTATAAGATAAAAAAATCATAAATAAATTCAAATCATTATTAGTTTAATATTTTTTTTATTAAATCTCATTTAAGTAGTGTATTATAATGTATAAAAAAAATTCATTAGTATTTAAATAAATGAAACAAAAAGACATTTAAATATTTTTAAACATTTGTTTTTTAATATTTTAAAATACGTTTAAACTTTATTATCTTTGTTTTCATAAATTGCATGATTAAGAAATGTTTTTGATTTTTATAAAATTTTATTTATGTGTTGTTGTATAATATCCTTTTCGTCCTATCCAATTATTATTTAAAATTTATATAAATTTTATTTATTTTTACATATTTAATAGTGAACAAATAAAATTTCAGTACATACACAAATGCAGGTATATCTAAAAATAAGAATGAAACAAAAATTATACTCTCATTGATATGAGGATGAATTGTCACTGTGTCCTCGCTCATGGACAATGAAGATGAGAAGAGACAAAAATATAATTATCTTTGTAGAAATTTTTGTTCTGTTATTTTTAATCAATAATATAATTATATTACATCTATGATATCATGGTAACTTAATAAATTTCAAGTATACATTAACATATATGTTAAACCTTACCTCTTTTGATTATTAATGAATATGTTCATAATAGCTAATTTATCTTAATTATAATTCAAATATCTCAGATAAATACCCTTCATCATTGTGCTATAGAAACAAATTATACATTTTTTACAGCAAAAAATTATTTATTTTTAAATCCAGCATTCCAAGCCATTCAAAATATCCATAAATCCCGATATATTTTGTCCACAAATAATAAGATCTGATACATAAACAAGTTAAAAAAAAAAGAAAAAAAAAAGAAGAGGCTCAAAATAAAGGGTAATGCTCCATCCACCACCACCCTATACTTCCTTTATCTCCCCGCATTATTTTAAATACAATTATATCCTTAAGTTAAAAAGATTTTTACTTTCACCTTATTTTAAATAATTTGAAACCCTAATTTTACTTTCCCAGCACCCACCCACGGAACTCTCTTCCCCTTTCCCCATTTCCGTTTCACCTCCCCACCTCCCGCACTTCCATTCTTTTTTCTTCCCAGTTTTTTTTTTGGTTTGAAAGCTTCCACTGCCGTCGTGGTGTGAAGGAGCGTCGTCGCCGTGGTGTGGAGGAACATCAAGGAGCGTCCAGAGCATCAACCAGCGTGAGGAAGTATACATCAACGGATGTCCCCTAATAAAACAAACCCTAAAATAAAAAACGTAACCTTTAAACGGAGGTGACATCTTCAACGGATGTCAACATCCGGTTACGTTTTTTATTTTAGGGTTTTATTTCAAGGTTTATTCGAATACGAGGAAGCACGACACGCACTGCACCACTCCACGCACTGCACCACGAGAGTGACATTGCACCACGAGAGGGAGACTGCTTGATAATTTTTTCCACCACTACCAACATTTGCAACTTGTAGTTTCTCACAACGACGAAGAAATATAATGTTAAAGTGAAAGAAAAGTATTTTACTTGTGTATGGGACTAGAATAGGTTATTAGTGAAATAGGTTGTGAATGAGTAAAATTAAAAGATAATAACCTTAAAAGTAAAATTTTATTAAGAAACAAAATAGTAAAGGGGAGGTGAAGAGAAAAAGGTATGGTGGTGGAGGGAGCACGCCCAAGACAAATACTCTCCATGTGCATGATCGAAGTACGAAGAAACCCATAAACGTGGCCCACTAATGCGTTTACGTCCAATTAGTTATAGGTTTTTCTTCATGCATCTCGTACTTTTTAGTTGTACTCCCATAAACTTAAAATAACTATTTTAGAACATTGTTCTTTTAATCGGGTCAATTTGTTTCCAAAATTACCAATTTGGATTAAAAAGAAAAACCCACATAGTCAAGTTGTATTGTATAAACACAACTTTGTTTTAAATATAACGTATTGTTTACTGACGACTTTAAATTATGGAAGTGAAGTCATCAAATCATACAATGATTTTTGTATAAATTAAAGTTTGTATTGCAAATACCTATTTTAATTAACGCTAATTATACTTAATAAGGAAAAATTGTCATTCCTTATCAAGACTTCACTTAAATTTTTTTAAATAATTGAATTTTGAATTGAAATTGTTATCTCTTATGGCAATTTTAGTAAATTTCACTTTAAACTAGAATCGTCATCTCTTTTAGTGACTTCATGACGACTTCATTTTGTTGTTGAAATGAAGTTCTCATCTCTTTGATAACTTTAGCTAAAAAATAATTATACTAAAACTGTGAGAGTGTTGATAATTTTATTTTAAAATTAATTATATTGAAGTTGTCACAAAAAAACGACGATTTCGGTTAAAATTCAATTATAGTAAAGTTGTCACACGAAATAACGACTTTAATTCAAAATTTATGATTAATTATAATTAGTATTAATTAAATTAAATGCTCACAATACGAACTTTAATTTACACAAAAATCGTTATTTGCTTTAACTATTTCACTTCCATAGTTTAAAATCATTTATGGATATAATGATTTTTTCATTCAAAACAAAGTCGTGCTTATACAATACAACTTGATCATGTATTTTTTTTTAAACATGAATTAATAATTATAAAACAAATTAATCCCATTCAATTAAAAAACTTCATAGGAGGCTTTTCGCCTTTTGTTATCTAGAACACGATTTTGATAATAGAATTTGCATGACAAGTTTTCCATAATACAATTTTAGAATATAATTTTTAAAACAAGTTTTTCCAAATTTAAATTATACATATTATTTATATTAGATAAGATCTAAATAATATCGAAATTTAATCTAAAACACTTATTTGAAATTTAAACTTCAAAATAAATTTCACACCTATAGAATTAAAGAATAATTTATTATGCATGTAGATAAGTTGATCACTTATAAAAGCTCGTTGTTCGACTTCATATTTAATATCAAAGTTTTTATTGGTTTCAATCAATTGAGGTGTCTCTCAAAGATGTTTTCATGTTAAATTAAGTCAAGATTCGATTATACAGATAATAAATGTTATAATCAACATGTAGTTAATCACTTATTTAGATCATGAATTTATAGTTTTGTAATAAAATTTTGTTTTAGACTTACTTATGACCCAAATTTGCTTAAACATAATTAATGACTTAATTCTTATTACTAACATTTTCTATTTCACTTGTATTTCGATTATCGAGTCGAGGTTGTCTGTTTTACTATATAATATGTCTTCACGTTCGCATCTCAATCTTTGTCACCATTTATCCTGAATGTCTGTTCAGTCAAGTTAGAAATTATCGGCAAAATGTACTCTGATGTTAAAGTCAAGTTCGACAATTAAACAATTAATGTGTAATAAATAGAATCATGTATTTTTTTTTTACCTCAAACGAGTATTTATAGTTTTTGAAATAAATTTTAGATTAACAACAGGTAATCACAATTCAATTGTTAATAATCTTGTTTTACTTTAATATAATTAATGTTAGTGTTAATCTCGTAATAACTTGATTGTTGGACCAGTCAAACGATAACAATAGGGTTGATAATGTGAATATAACCATGTAATATAACTTGTATTAGTGCTTGACCACCGATGAACATATTGACATTATACATTATGAGAGAATTTTGACAAAAGCTAATGTGATAAAAGATGTTTGATTGACCAGTTAATCAACATTGTTATCTGGACGTTTAATTGGTTGGTGTACCGTAATCATACACACAATTAATTTGAACCAACTCTTTGTAACATTTACAAAAATATAAAGAAAAAAAAGTAATTTATAAAGCTATTTTTATATAGTTTTCAACATATATTTTTTAATTTTAACATAAGTTCAGTATATGAATTTTTTATTTTCATTTTTCTGGAAGATTTAAAATTGAACTAAAAAATAGAAACCGAACGTAGCACATGGCATTATTGAGAGAAGAAGTGTTGAATTCAGTTCCTCTTTCTTAAAATAATCGGTGTAGATAGGCATTTTGCACTTGCTGTCTTTCTTGCATGAACTCCCTTCGACACCTCACAACATAACCCTTTTCAAATTATCTTCTTCGATTTTAATACGCAACAACTCGTAAGTGTTTTTTTGTCGTGACTTTTCAGATTTCATCTTCACAGAATCAATACTCTATTTTCAACTCAATTTTTTCTGAATAATATATATATTTTTTCCATATAAGATAAACATATTCCAAAAATGCTCACCAAATATATATACTAGTAGTTTTGTGCAGTATTTTAAAATTTTGTATTATGTGAAAAATATAGTAGTAATAATAAACAATGCGACATAATAGTAGACAGGTGTTAAGAGGTTTGGGGCAAGTGGCTCTAAAGGAGAGTGTATGAGTATCTGAAGGGTAGGTGTCATCATATAACATCTCTATCACTCATGCATCCTCAAACCAAATACTACTATACAACCTTCTCTTAACTATTTATTCATTTATTAATCACTCATTCCAATACTATATTACTCACTACTTCAAATTAAACTATTGATTAATTATTTATTAATACATTACTCGCTACTTCAAATATCAGTGTATGTCAATATGAGATTTTGAACCCAATTTTTCACATGTTTTATTGTTTTAAAAGTCATTATTGCACTGTTTTGGTTAAAACATCCGTCAATCCTATATTACTATATATATATATATATATATCAATTGTTTTTTATTTACTTAACTGATTAGTAACACAGTAATAACGATATCTTAGACAAAAGCAATATACATTAAATGTTCATTGTAATGAAAAGTGATTCAATAGAAAAAAATGTTAGTTTGTTTACATTTGGTTTCTAAATTTTAAAAATAATTATATATAGTTATTCTTATTCAAACGATATTAACATATTTTAAATATTAAATATGTTTTTAGTTTTTAGAAATAATATGTTTTCAATGTTTGATATATTTTTTATTTCAAATTTTAAAAATAAACAAATATAATTCTTTTACTTAAAAAATATTAATCTTTTTTAGTTATTCAATAATTTTATAAATTATTATTTAAGTTGTTTATGTAATTTGATATATGACTCGAATATTAATTTCAAACTTTCGTTTTATAATGTAAAAGAAATTAATCTTATTAAGGTAAAAAATCTATATCTATTATTTTTTAAATTTAATAACAAAAGAATGAATTATAGTTTTACATACAAATTTGAATTTAAAAGTTAAAAATATATTTAACTCATAAAAATATTTTTTCATTGCATGCACTATTCTTGGTTCTCGTTGTTCCTCCTTATAAATAGCACCCTCATCAGTTTCCTTTGAGCATCGGTTGATGTTTGCCTAGTCCTCCCTTAAAGAAAAAATCATACATAGTTTTGTTTGAGTTGCAAAGATGTTTTCGGGTATGTCTGGTCTGATCAACAAGGGGCACAAGATAAAGGGGACAGTAGTGTTGATGCGAAAGAATGTGTTGGACGTGAACAGCGTAACCAGTGTTGGAGGCATTGTTGGTCAAGGTCTCGACCTTCTTGGTTCCACAGTCGATAATCTGACTGCCTTCTTGGGTCGATCAGTTTCTCTCCAACTCATCAGTGCCACCAAACCAGATGGTTCCTTTCTTCTTCTTTCACTTCATATATATCACTATACTTTCTTTATTCTTTCTTTTTTGTGTATCTTTAATGGAGTCCAAGAAAAGTGAAACGAAAACATGGTAAAACGGCTTCACTGATTTTTCTTGTTTTCTTTTCTTTCTTTTTGGTTAGCCAACGGAAAGGGGAAGCTTGGAAAGGCTACCTTTTTGGAAGGTATCATCACTTCACTGCCAACTTTGGGAGCAGGCCAATCTGCATTCAAAATTCATTTTGAATGGGACGATGAGATGGGAATTCCTGGAGCATTTTACATCAAGAATTTCATGCAAACCGAGTTCTTCCTTGTCAGTTTGACTCTTGAAGACGTTCCAAACCATGGAAGCCTCCACTTTCTTTGCAATTCCTGGATATACAATGCCAAACACTTCAAAAACGATCGCATCTTCTTTGTCAATCAGGTCAAGTATTGCTTACCAGCCACTCTATACACTTTTTAAGTCGTCAATAACTTTGGTGCAACGATGAAGCTAATAACAACGTTATATATATATATATATATATATATATATATATATATATATATATATATATATATATATATATATATATATATATATATATATATATATATATATATATATATATATATTGCAGACATATCTTCCAAGCGAAACACCGGCTCCACTGGTGAAGTATAGAGAAGAAGAGTTAGTTAATTTGAGAGGAGATGGAACGGGAGAACGTAGAGAGTGGGACAGGGTCTATGACTATGATGTCTACAATGATTTAGGTGATCCAGATAAGGGTGAAAATCATGCGCGTCCTATTCTTGGAGGGTCTGACACCTTGCCTTATCCTCGTAGGGGGAGGACTGGTAGAAGACCAACTAGGAAAGGTTTGGCTTCTATTTCTACACTTCACCATGCTAGAATGATCCTAATCGTGAGCTAGCCATGTTGGATGAATGTTGCTTATTTTTAGAAATTAGAAGTACTTATTTTAAGTTTGATGAAACAGATCCAAAAAGTGAGAGTAGGAGCTCTGATATTTATCTTCCAAGAGATGAAGCGTTTGGACACTTGAAGTCATCAGACTTTCTGACTTATGGGCTGAAATCCGTATCTCAAAATTTTCTTCCAGCATTGGAATCTGCTTTTGATTTGAATTTCACGCCCAGTGAGTTTGATAGCTTTGATGATGTTCATGGACTCTATTCAGGTGGAATTAAGCTGCCAACAGATTTAATTAGAGACATAAGTCCATTTCCCGTGCTCAAGGAATTCTTAAGGACTGATGGTGAACAGGTCCTTAAGTTTCCTCCTCCTAAAGTGATTCAAGGTATCTCATATTAGTACTAATATCTAAAATGGATCCCAAACAACATTTGAGTTCCAATGAATCTGAGTTATTTGTTATTACTTGAGCAGTGAGTAGGTCTGCATGGATGACCGATGAAGAATTTGCAAGAGAAATGCTTGCTGGTGTAAATCCAAACATGATTCGTCTTCTTCAGGTAAGCCTAATCAAGGTTTTGTTATTATGAAAAATACAGCAAACCAAAAGGTTATATTTTCTGATTTTCTTATATTTACCATTGCAGGATTTCCCTCCACGAAGCAAGCTAGATAGCCAAGTCTACAATGATCATACCAGTCAAATTACCAAAGAACACCTGGAGCCTAACTTAGAAGGACTCACTGTAGACGAGGTATACATAATATGATAAAATTGTTTCTTAATAAAAGTTTGTTTGATGATTTTTTGAATGATAACGAGTACAATATATTTGGTTGGAAAGGCAATTCAAAACAAGAGATTGTTCATACTTGATCATCACGACTCAATCATGCCATATTTAAGGCGAATAAATGCAACATCCAACAAGGCTTATGCCACCAGAACCATCCTTTTCCTGAAAAACGACCGAACTTTAAGGCCACTTGCCATAGAACTGAGTTTGCCACATCCCGGGGATGATAAATCAGGTGTTGTTAGTCAAGTTGTTCTGCCTGCAGATGAAGGTGTTGAAAGTTCTATCTGGCTTCTAGCAAAGGCCTATGTGATAGTGAATGACTCTAGCTATCATCAACTAGTCAGCCACTGGTATAAATTTTCTCACCAAAATCATATAAAGGCTATTCAATTCAATCCAAATATCTCTATATGGAATGATTATTAACAACTTTTCATGGATTATATATTAGGTTAAACACACATGCAGTTATGGAGCCATTCGTCATAGCAACAAACAGGCATCTCAGTGTTGTTCATCCTATTTATAAACTCCTGCACCCTCACTATCGTGACACCATGAACATAAATGCCCTTGCTCGGGGATCTCTTGTCAACGACGGTGGAATTATAGAGAAAACCTTTTTATGGGGAAGGTATTCTATGGAAATGTCTGCTACGATCTACAAGGATTGGGTTTTTACAGATCAAGCTTTGCCAGCTGATCTTATAAAAAGGTGATTCATTTTCATCCTGGTTTAGTTTATTTCTAACAGAAGCTGAAAACATAATTAATCTCATGAAGTTATCTGTAAATTGTGATATAGAGGAATAGCAACTGAGGATCCAGAGTGCCCTCATGGTCTTCGTCTCTTCATAGAAGACTACCCTTATGCTGTTGATGGACTTGAGATATGGGATGCTATCAAGACATGGGTTCATGAATATGTTTCCTTGTACTACAAATCAGATGACACACTGAAAGAAGATCCTGAGCTCCAAGCTTGGTGGAAAGAACTGGTAGA
Organism: Vigna angularis; assembly: GCF_016808095.1. Lineage (NCBI taxonomy): Eukaryota > Viridiplantae > Streptophyta > Magnoliopsida > Fabales > Fabaceae > Vigna > Vigna angularis. The sequence goes on from NC_068980.1 coordinate 2,499,562, forward strand.
GGTGGGTCATGGTGACAAGAAAAATGAGTCATGGTGGCCTAAGATGCAGACTCGTGAAGAGCTAGTGGAAGCTTGCAGTATTGTGATATGGACAGCTTCAGCACTGCATGCAGCTGTTAATTTTGGACAATACCCTTATGGAGGTTTGATCTTAAACCGTCCAACTATCAGTAGGCGATTCATGCCCGAGAAGGGTTCTGCTGAGTATGAGGAGCTGAAGAAGAGCCCTCAGAAGGCTCTCTTGAGGACCATTACACCAAAGTTTCAGACCCTTATTGACCTTTCAGTGATAGAAATATTGTCAAGGCATGCTTCTGATGAGATCTATCTGGGTGAAAGGGACAATCCAAATTGGACATCTGATACAAGGGCCTTGGAGGCTTTCAAAAGGTTTGGGAAGAAGCTCTCAGAAATTGAGAAGAAACTCTCAGAGAGAAACAATGACGAGAAACTGAGAAACCGCCATGGACCAGTTCAGATGCCTTATACTCTGCTCTTCCCTTCTAGTGATGAAGGCTTAACTTTCAGAGGAATTCCAAACAGTATCTCCATCTGAAGACAAGGAATCTGAATCCTTCTTCCAAACCTACTGTGTTGTTTAATAAAGTCTTTCGTGTTCGACCTTAATAAAAGCAAATGTACTTTTAAAGTTTTTTCAAACAATAAAGCCAGAGTTACTACTTCTTGCAATATGGCTGGCTACTCTTGTAATCTGGAACAAAACTAAAAGATGGGTTTCACAAAATCCATGATGTTTGGACTTATATGTTTTATGGATGAAGTGTTTAAATTAGAACGCGTCGATTCTGCATGAGAAATGTAAAATTAACAAAATTTTAAGGGGCATTCCGAGAATCGAACTCGGGACCTCTCGCACCCAAAGCGAGAATCATACCACTAGACCAAATGCCCAGCGATGGATATGGCAATTTAAAAATCCTATTTAATAATCATTATTATTTTGTTCTAGCTTAACAGCCACGGGCCCTTTTGAATTGCTTTATCCCCGCGTACATGTATTTATGAAATAGAGGAAAAATTAACATAATTAAGAAAAATAGTTATACATTTTTTTATCTATAGTTATTATAATGATTATTACACTAAAATAAACATTTACCATAATATTATAATGCAATCTCAATAGAAAAAGAAAATGGATGGAATAAAATAAATGTCTATTTAATTTTTCCTCACATACATAATTTTATAATTTAAGAAAAGTTAAAATATACTATATTTGACATGTTCTCCGATCATATTGTTTAAATTTTTTAAATATTATGTTTTTATATAATAATTTAAATTTATGAATATTTAATTTTATTGTTTGGATAGATTATTTTAATTACTATTAAATATCAAAATTATTATCGGATAATAATAATCATATTAAAAATCGTGATTATAATAAGCGTATAGATATTTCTTTATTTAATTTGTTTTTATATTTAGCTGTTTTATTTTTATATTCAGTCATTTTAAATATTTATATTTTTTGTTTGTATTATATTTTATGTTTGCTAAGTAGTGATTTGTTGGGATAAGAAAGATTATTTTTTTTATTTGCATCATTATGGAACTATTAAAACACGGAATTAAATCCCTTGAATTACTCAAATTCCCTTTTCTAGCATAGAGATCAAACAAGCAAGCATATTGATCGATATCAGGAAATAAGCCATAATTTTTAATACCCAAATTTTACCCCCTCATTTCTACAAACAGTTTCAATGAATCTTCGCTGCACAGGTTATTAGAATATCCAGAGATCATGGAATTGTACATAACAATATCCTTCTCACTATAGCTTTTTGTTTGCATTGTTATACTGTGTTTGTTAATGGTAGGAGTTCAATCTATAATTGGTGATTGGTCTTGAGGATTGCTTTCTAAGAATACCAAGTAAGATCATTTTTCTGGTTTGCATCACAATAGAATTATGCAAACATAACTTTCATTATTATAATAACAAATACAAGTAGGAAGTCGAAATACATAGTTAAACATCAACCAGCGGGGATGAAGGAATTATATTCCCTCCATATGAGATTTATTTAAAAGCCAGGAAGTTGAACAAGCATAGAATCCTTAGATAGAGATACTGTTGGGTATTCCTCTGAAAGTCAATCCCTCCTCACTGGAAGGAAAGAGTAGAGTGTAAGGCATTTTAGCCGGCCCTGTGCGGTTTCTCAATGTCTCATCATTGTTTTTCTGTACAAGCTTCTTTTCAATTTCAGCAAGTTTCTTTCCGAACCTCTTAAAAGCTTCCAATGGCCCGGCATCAGAAGTCCAAAAGTCTCCACCATCTCTCTCTCCAAGGTAGAACTCATCAGATGCGTGCCTTGACAATATCTCTATAACTGTAAGGTCAATCAGAGTCTCTTTCTTACCAGTAATAGTTCTCAAAAACTCCTTCTCAGGATTCTTAGCCAACGCATCATACTCAGCAGATCCTTTCTCAGGCATGAATCTTCTGCTAATAGTTGGCCTGTTCAGGATTAAACCACCGTATGGATATTGTCCGAAGTTAACAGCTGCATGAAGGGCTGAAGATATCCAAATGAGGGTAGTGGAAACATCAACCAACTCTCCACGTGTTTGCATCTTTGGCCACCATGGCTTATCTTTCAAATCACCATGACCCACCTGAACAAGTTCTTTCCACCAAGCTTGGAGTTCAGGGTCTTTTTGAAGTGCCTCATCTGACTTGTAATAGAATGCCACATACTCTTCCACCCACGACTTTATGGCAGCCCATATCTCCAACCCATCAGAAGCATAAGGATAATCCTCTATCAAAAGCTTAACACCATGGGGAGCAGATGGATCTTTAACTGCAACTCCTCTGACCACCCAAATAACATTGATTAGCACCACATTTGTATAAATCTTGAGACCTTTTACTTTTTAAAATCCTTTGAAATATTGCTTACCTCTTGACAAGATCATTGGGTAGTGCTTGATCAACGAAAGACCAGTCCTTGTAAGTCACAGCAGACATTTCCAGAGAGTACCTACTCCACAAGAATGTTTTCTCTATGATACCATCTGCGTTGACCAAGGACTTGCGGGCCAGTGAATTGATGTTCATGGTATCACGGTAGTGAGGAAATAGGAGCTTGTAAACAGGGTGAACCACACTCAATTGCCTGTTCGTTGCTATGACAAAAGGCTCAACAACTGCATGAGTGCTTAGCCTGTCATCCATGTTATCATGTTAATCATTTATTCATTAATACATAAACAAAATTAACTCCAATGCGAATCGATGATATCATACCAATGGCTAACGATTTGATGGTAGCACGAGTCATTCACAACAACATAAGCCTTTGCCAGTAACCAAATGTAAGCTTCCACTCCCTCGTATGAAGGAACATAGACTTCGCTGATAGGACCGTATTGGTCACCCTGACCATGTGGCTTACTTAACTCGATGGCCAATGGTGCCAGTGTTCCATCCTCTTTCAAGAAAAATATGGTTCTCGTAGCATAAGTCTTTGTGGTAGATGAATTTATTTTCCTCAAATATGGAATGAGATAGTCATGGTGATCTAAGATGAACAACTTATTGTTCTCGATAGCCTGTTCAACCAAGTATAATTAATTAATTGCTATTCACCAGATTCAAATAAAAGAAAATCAGAAACACAAAGCAATAACGTTGGTGTGAATTAATTTTAATGTTCAACCAGATACTTGTATCATTACCTGCTCAACAGTGAGCCCTCCTAATTGAGGCTCCAAATGCTCTTTCTTTATTATAGAGGTATGGTCACCAAAGGCTTGAGTGTTTAGCTTGCTACTTGGTGGGAATTCCTAGAATAAATTTAACACGGGATGAGTAATCTCATATTTGGCAGGCAAAATGCGTCCAACCTTTTTTGTTGATTACACGATCAACTTTAAGATTAAGCTTACCTTAAGAATCTTAATGACATTAGGATTGACTCCAGCAATGGTTTCTCTAGCAAATTCTTCATCAGTCATCCATGCAGACTTATCCACTGCATCAAATAAGAACAGTTCAAAAGTTCATCCATATGATTGAATAATGTTGAATAAAACATAGGAGTGCATTGTTAATGAAGATGTCATTTTTCTTCTTATTCAATGTGTGTAAGGCATACCTTGCATGACTTTAGGTGGTGGATACTTGAGGAACTGTTCACCATCACTTCGAAAAAGTTCCTTGACAATTGGTATGGGAGCGTATTTGCTGAGGAAGTCTGTGGGCAATGTAACTCCACCTTCATAAAGCTTGCGCACTTCAGCAAAACTATCAAACTCAAGACTCAGAATATTTCCATCGAATGCATCAGTCAAGACTGGTAACACATCTTGGGATACCGATTTCAATGCATAAGCGAGAAAATCGGATGACTTCAAGTGACCAAACGCTTCGTCTCTTGGAAGGTAAACAAAGTCGCTGGGCTTCTCACTGTTAGGATCTGTCGAGATGAACACATATTACATGTTAGGTCAAAAGCAAAGCATGAAAAGTATATATATACATCACAACAAAAAATGAATAAAGTGGGTAACCTTTTTTAGTTTTGGGTCTTCCAGTTCTTCCTCTACGAGGGTAAGGCAAGGTAGAACCTCCAAGAACAGGGCGAGCAAGGGCTTCACCTTTATCTGGGTTGCCCAAGTCATTGTAGACATCATAATCATAAACTCTATCCCATTCCTTTCGTTCTCCAGTTCCATCGCCTCTTACAACCTTCAATTCTTCTTCTCTGTACTTCACAAGTGGGGCTGGTGTCTCGCCAGGAAGATACGTCTGCATTGTTATATCATCAATAACTTGGTTTATCTATATGGTGTGTGAAAGACGAAGAAGAAGAAAGAATTAAATGAAGTAGCTTACGTTGTTGGCAAAGAAAATACGAGTAGTTTTGTATTTATCAGCATTGTAAACCCAGGAATTGCATACGAAGTGAATGGTTCCGTGGTTAGGAATGTCTTCGAGAGTGAGAGATTTGAGGTAGAACTCATTCTGCATGAAATTCTTAATGTAAAAGGCGCCGGGAATTCCGAAATCACTGTCCCATTCGAAATTAACATCGTATGCTTCTTCACTCGCTCCCAACGTTGGCAATGATATCTGCCCTCTTAACTTTGTAGCACTTCCAACTTTTCCTTTTCCTTGTCCTATCAAATTTCAAACCAAATTTCAAAATTTCAAATTCATTCTCACATCGATCTTACAGCAAAAATTAATAAATAATCTTATTCATTACTAAAAAAATATAATTATAATTTATTGTATGTGGTATGTTAAGCATGTATCAATATCCTTCGGCCAACAAAAGCATTGATCCTTTTTACGACATAATAAAAAGCATTAGCAAAATAAGTTTGTTTCTATTTGAAAAAGCATTGACCCAATGAAAGATAAATTATTACGCATTTAATAATAACATATATTATATTGATTTATGATACGAGATCCGCAAAGAAAAGTTAACAAATAATTTACATCATTAAAATAAGTTTGGTTACTATTAAAAGAAGCATTTTGCCTAATGAAAGATAAATTATTATATTATAAACAGACATGATTGATGTATGGTATGAGAAAGTCAATACATCCAAAAATATGAACTAGCTTCACACTGAGCACTGTATATATAAGAAATTAATTATTTTTGAAGTGTTGAGAATGCGATGATGGAAGGTTTGTGAATAAATGAAAGTGAAATAACGTGATTAGAGTAAATATGAAAATTGAAAGATGTTTAGAGTGTGTGAAGTGTTGTTACCATCAGCCTTGGTGGAACTGATGAGCTGGATGGAGATGGAGGTGGCGAAAGCAGTGACGGCGTCGACGAGACTGCCGGCCAAATCGAAGACGGTGTCAACGACGTTGGCGGGGTTGAGGATGGTGTTGATGTCCAACACATTCTTTCGCATAAGCACCACAGTTCCCTTTATCTTCTGCTTGTTTCCTCCGAAAATCCCTCCCAACATCTTTTCAACTTCTTTTCTGTTTTTTCAATCAAACACTGTTCTTCTTCTTCTTGGATTAATGAAGAACACAACCAAACCACTCCTTCTATTTATACACATCCAACTCTCTAACATACCAAAACATGTTTTTTCCTTTTTTACTCTTTTCCCCATTCAAATCACGATTAAGCCATGTGGCGGACCTAACAACCTTCATAAACCAGTTTAATTATCATTATTAATTATTCTTTATCTTCTCAACTTGACTCTTTTAATCTTAATATTATACTAATCTTTCTCTTCTTTAATTTATATTACCGTTCCCTTTTATTCCATCTATGTAAAAAGTACCATCACTACCCGTGGGAATCGTTTCTTCCCATGCACAGGTTCCTGTTTAACATTTTAACCACATTTTTATTTTTATTTTTATTTTTTAAATCCAATCTAATACAAAAATATTTTAATATCAAATCAGATTGGATCTTCTATTTTCTTTTTACTCCAAATCGATGCTGATCAATAAATATGATTAACTTATTCACAAATTTTAATAATGATTAATTGTTGTCAATTATTCATCGTTTTCAATAATGATTTGTTTGTATACGAGCTGATAACCAGTTTTATATTTTTATATCATACATGGCTTAGCCTATAAACTGGATAAGCTGAATTAATAATTGTTTATGTTTGTTCTAAGGCACGTGCTTTATTACAACTATTTCAAGTTATTTATTATCTTATTACATGTAGACTAGGGATACCAAAAAAATCCGCGCCCGCAGATATCTGCGGATAAAATTTGTGACGGATAATTGATATTTGTGGATATTTACTATCCGTAACTTGTGGGTAGCGGATATTTTAATACCCGTTTATAAACGGGTCGGGTGCGGGTATTATACTATCTGTACCCGCTGATACCCGCTACCCACAAAAAATAAAAAAAAAATTAATTTATATTTTATTAAGTTAAATTTAATTAAAATTAATATTAATTTATATTTTACAAGATTAAATTTAATTAAAATTGAATTTAAATTTATATTTAATTTAATTTATATTATATTTTATATATTTTTTGTAATTCTATTTAAATTATTTTAATAATTTATTAAAATATTTTTTTTTTAAATATTTGCGGGTGTCCGTGGATATCTACGGGTATCCGCGGGTTTTAAAATATCCGCGGATATTTTTTAAGCGGGTATCCGTGCGAGTAGCGGGTGGATTTTTTTTGTCGGGTTGGGTTGCGGGTAGGCACTATCCGTGCCCGACCCGACCCGTTGTCATCCCTACGTATGATTGTTAAAATATTCTGGTAAACTTTTACAGATTCTTTTTAATATGATTTTTCTCTTAATTTATTGGAGGATTTATTTCTTCTCATATGGTTTAGAAATTCAAGTTTAAACATTTTTCCCCCTTCAATCCTCGTTTTAGAATAAAACTGTGAAGTAAAACTCCAAATTTGAAAACAAACAATGACTCAGATGCAATAATTAATCTTATCAATATTATTTTAACGAACTTAAAGTCATGTTTCATATTCTAGTATATCGTAATAAAAAGAGAGAGCTTAGAAGATAACACTCTTTATCATTATAACTTTTGCAATATAAATAGTTAAGCTTCCATTTCATTAATCAATCCCATATGCAAATATTTTAATAATTTTTTTCGATAAAAAAGAAATTAGGGTACAAAACCCCTTAGAGTTTAGGTGTTTAATATCTTAGATTAAGATCCTTGAAGTGATTAAAAAGTTATTTTTGGTGTCTTTGCCTCTTTCATTTCATTGACCTCTATTTTTATTAAGATACAATATAAAGAAAGTTAACTTTATTTTGAATTAGATGTTGGGTTATGGGATTTACATGTAAAATTTAAAAATTAAAATATTTATAATTTTATTGAATTATTTATTTTTATTTTTTTATCTTTTATTGACTTTGATGAATTATGATTTAATTGTGATCATTGAATAAGATTTATTCTTCAACTTTTTCAATGGATGAATTAGAAGTTGAGTATGTTATATGATATACAACATGTAAATGGATATGCAATGAGAGGTGTGCGGTGGATTGATGCTGTATGCTTGAATTTTACTTAAGGAAATGTTAAATCAAGTTGTTGATTTTAATAAGTTCAAATTTGATCACTACAAATAAAATGCAAAAATTAACAATAGAATTTTATTAATGAAAAAAATATGTTAATAAAACATAATTTCTTAACAGATTTTATTGATAGATTTTATTTATAAATTCATAAATTTTTATTTTTTTGAAAATTTTCATTAATAATATTTATTAACAAATTAAAAATTTTATTATTATTAAAAATATTTTATCTGATAATATATGTTGATAAAATCTATTAATAATTTAAAATATTTATTTTTAATAAATATTTTTGTCAATAAATTATATCACTAAAATTTTTACATTAGGTTTTAATCATTTCATGATCAAATTCATCAGTGAATTTGTCAATAATTTTTTTAAAATATATATCGATGATTTAATCGGTAATAGATTTTAATCTGTAAATAAGTTCATGAATAATTTAGTTTTTTTAAAAACTTATCGGTAAATCTATTAATATACTCAAATTTAATAAAAAAATTTATGAATTTAGAATTTTTTTTATTACTTTTTAATTGAAAGATTGAATGGTATTTAATTTTGTGATAACTTAAGTTTTGTAAGCATACTTCTAGGTAATAATTAAATATTTAAATTTTTACTTTTATAATATCTTATTGTAAATTTATCATTTCACAGTGCTTTTACAAATAATTGAGAAAAAAGCCCTGTATAGATAGATTATTTTCTTCAATTAAAAAATATAAATTAAATTGTTCTTATAATTTAAGTAAATATATTAATAAAGAATTACTCGAGAGTTCAAACACATTTTAAAATCAATCTTTCTTCCAAGAAAGGTTATTATTACAAAAATATGATTTATAAATTAATGTTTTTTTTCATCATATTTGTATATCACTATATGTTCTAATTTATAATATCAATATTTCTTTAGTGTCCTAATGAAGGAAAAGTTATATATGTTGCAATTTAATACTATAATACTTTCATTTTGTTTTTAATGGTTGCTTGTATATAATACAAAGTTTCAATACAAGACACGTGAAAAAAAAATCATATTCAAAACAAGACCTACAAAATAAAAACATATATAATAATGTAATATCATATAAAAAGAAAATAATATAATAAAATTGTGGAAGATCAATCATGAATAATATATCTCTTGTATGGTTTTGGAAAGTTTTGAGTTTCTTTATCTTGTTGGTTTCTCTCAATATAATATTATATCAAAGAAGGCAGTGTATGAATAAGATTAGTGTTGTCAAAATGGGTTGTAACTCGTGAGTCAATCTGGTTTATCGCAGGTTTGAACCGGGTTGGATTTGAAAAAATGTAACTTTTTTATGTGAGATAGTTTTCAACCTGGTTGACTTATAATATTATTTTGTGTTTTAATATTATTAGTTAGCATTTTTTTATTATATTGTAGATGATGATAAAAAAGAAGATGTTTCAAGAGAGAAAAATATTATAGATTTATCTATCAATACTCTAATATTATAAATGGACAAGTGATATTAAAATTATCAATATTAAAAACTTATTTGTTCGCCTTTTGTACATGTTTTTGGATTACGCTTGGATTGTATGATACTTTTTTATTTTGAATTGTCTTTGGAGTTTAACATCATTTTAGTGTGACATTTATTTAGATTTGAATTAAAAAAATTATAATTTTTTTATTTAAAAAAAACTTATAATTAAATGAGCTAGTGAGTCAACCTGTTTATCCCACCAACCCGGGGTGGATTGGGCCGAATTCGAATTTTTTCAACTCACTAATAAGTAAACTGTAATAAGTGAGCCGGATTGGGTTGGCTCACTTGGTCTTGTTCACTTAAATGGATTTGAGGGAGACTAATTGAGGGGATTTGAGAGGATTTGAAAATAATTTTTTTTATCGTTTATGTGAGTCAATTTGGAGGTAAATGAGATTGGATTTGAAAGTAAATTTTGTGAGAATTAGTGTAGGATTTGATTGACTTGACAAATTAAAAAAATTTCCTTCCAAATCCAATCTCATTTACCTCCAAATTCACTCAAATAAACAACAACAAAAATTATTTTCAAATCCTCTCAAATCCCCTCAATTACTCTCCCTCAAATCCACTCGTAAGTGACCAATCCATGATGAATCGGGCCGGGTTGAACTTGGTTATCCGTTTTGACAACTCTAAATAAAATATTCATTGTCAATATTACATATATTATTACGATAATGATTATACTTATTACAACATCTTATGGTGATTACTGATTCTAATCACTCATATATTTAGTTATTAATTCTGAGATCATGATTATTACTAGTTTCGTCATTATGACTGCCTTTAATACGATTTATCATTACTATCTTGTCATAATATCAAAGTTTACATAACCTCAATGCTTTAGTTTTGTCTTATTTAATAATTCTCTTATCGTATTTATATATGTTAATCAAGAAACGAAATTAAAATTACTTTGGAATGAATAAACAAAATTATGGAATTGCTGTTTAATTAAATCTAAGGTCCACCATGTGGCGGCATGTATCATATATAGAAAACATTTCCCACATGAATTACAAAAAATGTTGTTTTTTTAAGCTAAGGAGATATATTAAACTTTTAAACCAATTTAGAACATATTAGATTAAAAATTCATGAGACATAACATCCACTTATTTATTATAAACTCATCTTATTAATATAAGATTTTCAACAAATTTACTTTCATTACTTTCATCTTATTATATATGAAATAATTAATCATAATTATTTGAAGTGATAATAACGTCAAATTTTTTAATTATTATTTTATAATTGAAAAATTATTCACAAATTAGTAATTCTAAATTAAAATTTTAGAAACCAATTCATGGAAATAAGAGTATTTAATCAAAAACATTATCAAGTGTTCAGATTATATATGTTTTGATATTTCTCTCGTCCTTATGAATTTATATTAAAATGATCAAATATACTAATTTATATCAGAGTTTTTTTCCCTCTTATAACCCCTAATCGTTAGTTTGACTGGTTTTGCCCCTCTTCATGTATTTCTTTTATCGTGATTTATCTTGAAGGTTGGTTAATTGAGTAATTTGCTAAAAATAGTTTAAGGAACATATAGACCTAGCAATTATTGCTTTCTATAATTTTAGTAAAATAACGTTAGGGGTGTTGATTGAATTTTGTTATTATTGTCCTATTTAAAAGACAAAATATGCTTTTTATAATTGAGAGATTAAATAATTTTATTTTCCTAAAAAATTAATATATCTATACAGATAAAAACAGAATCAGATATATTATGTATGATTTTTCATTATTTTATAATGATTAAAAAGTATTGTATTTAATCATTTATTATAGATAAAGTGGTTATACATTCACGAGTGATAACAAAAAGTTTGGTATCCACCGTATCTGTGAATAAAATATAAGATAATATTTGTAAATATTTATTACCTACCATTTTAATATCGGTTTATAAATAAATTAAATATAATATCATATTATTTGTATGTATGAATGTTTATTATTTAAAAAAAATTTAATTAAAATTTAATTTATATTTTATTAAGTTAAATTTAATTAAGTTAAACGTAATTTATATTTTATTTGATTAAATTTAATTAAAATTAAATTTTAATTTATAATTATTTTTTTTATAATTTTATTTTAAAATTTTATAAAATATTTTTTAAAATATTTGTGAATATTTATATATATTTGTGAGTATTTTTTTAAATAGTTATGTAATGAATAATAGGGTGAGTAAAGGATACATTTTGTTGGGTTGTAAATAGACACTATCTCTGTTTTGGTGGACCCGTTATTATTCCTTATGCTTATGCAGCGCAATGTTTCTGTTTGGGTGTGTGTGACTTTACGTGGCTCACCGTCACTGAATTCTGTACCTGCCACCCATTATTCATATTATTTCACACCATCAATAATTCCAATAATTAAAACGTTCAAACAAATATATAATTTATAAGGATAAATCGTTTAGTTTAATCCTTATTTTTAATGTTAAATTAATATTATCATTACCAACTCTCCTACACATTTTTTAGAATAACGACTTCAATAATTTCAAGATTATCTTTTATCATTTGAATCTAAGTCGAGCTGTCATTGTCCTTCCTATTTTATTATTATTATTATTATTATTACTATTATTGCACCTTTTGGATCTGATTTTAAAATATCTTAGAAAATAGGCTGAAAGTATCGACGTCGAGAATGAAAACTAGAGATTGAAACACGTTAGAGTTTTGAGTGGGGACCACCATTTATCTTTTTTTTTAATTATCTTTTATTAGATTTTCCAGTATGATTAAAAAAATCTATCATTGTATTCACTCACAGGTCAGCAATGCGCTGTGATTGGAGGAGTTGTTGCTTTCACTTTATTTTATAGGAGAAAATAAAATCTAGTTTTATTCTAAAATAACTTTAATATTCAAAAGATTAATTAATTGAAATAATTAAATATTAAAATAATATTGTTGCTGTTATTGGTAACTCCAAGATTATCAAATTTGAAAGTTTAAGTGAGAATAAAATCGATTAGTAAACTTAACTCGTAAGTTTGTAAGAATTTATTTTTGATAAAAAAAATTATACAAATAATATTTTAATTCAAATAAATCTACAAAATTATATAACTTTAAATAAATAAAATTTATAAATATATTATTTATAAAAATAAATATTATAAAATATAAATATTTGAATTATTGTCAATAATTTTGATGTATTTCATTAAATATATAATAAGAAAAGATAAGAAAAGAATTGTAGCAGTGACAAGAACTTTAGTTTTATTGTTTAGAAAAACAATTTCTTCTACCTATTGTTTAGAAAAATAATTTTTTTTACTTATTACAGACCAAAATAGTGTTCAAGCTCACGACTTTGTTAAAAAAAAGAATTTCACTCAACAGTAAGTGACGTAGTGGAAAAGAGACGAGACTAGTATGTGCGGTAGCGAGCATGATGGCGAGCACGAAACAGACACGGAGACAACAACAGAGCACAAATGGAACATGAACGAAGTGCAATCGAGCGCACGCGATGACAACCTGTATGAGACGAGGTGATGGCGATGGTTATGGAGAGAGACAGAGGGACGCGAAAGATAGTGACAATCAGGTTATGAAACCCTAAACCTCAAACAGCCTCGTTTTTTTTTATTTTTTCTCTTTCAAGCTTGCAAAATCGTTCCAAACTCACAATTCTCCACGATTCTATCGATTTTACAGTCAATTCTATGAAGTTTAAACAAAAAATGGGATACTTCCAAATTAACTCGGATGTGATGTTAAATTACGTGATCATACATCAACGGTTCGGATTCTTTACATGTAAATGGATGAGTCCAACACATTATTGCAAAAAAGAAAAAGTTAGTTTGATAATTGCGATTGGTGAAGAAGAAGCATGACAGTGACCGTGCGTCTAAGGACAAATGGAAGGTATCTACTAAGAAATTAGGGATAAAGTATAATAATAAACCTAACACGTGTCACGCTGTGAATGGAAATCATTTTGCTACCCTGGAAGATGTTGAAAAAAGACAACCATGGACCCATCATGTGATGTTATCTTGTTATCATATTGTTTATCCAAACTCGTGATATTCGTGTCTATATTCTATTGTATTCGTACTACCAAACACACATTATATTATTATTATATTCACCCTCGTGTTCCACGTTAAATTTTTTTTTATTTCTTTATTCCTCGTTATTATGTTATTTAATTATATAAACTTCGTTCGTATCAACAAATCATTTTCTATAATTATTGTGCCACGTAAACTACATTCTTATTATTTAATAAGCATTATGTGTATATATAAGAGACTAAGGAAATAATAAAATATATTAATTAACCTAAATATTGTGTTTTTTTTATGTAAGAATGGAGGAATACTATATTCACATCTCTAAAACAATGCATTTTTTTATATTTAAACATAAAAGAAAGAAAATTGTAATTTTAAAAAAAAATTGATGATAAAAATATAATATGTTAAATTTTATGTATTAAGTTATGGAAAGTATGGTTAAATTTTAATATATTTTTAACTTTGGGAGGACAAAGGTGTGACAAATTGTCGATGAGAAGTTATATAAATAAAAATTATACTTTTACACTTTTTCAAACAAAAGCATTCATTTGACAACTCATTATAATATTATATTTAAATTAAAAAAAAAACAAAACAAAGATAATTAAAATACAATTTTATGAAAGTATTTTTTTATTGGTGGTGTCACGATTCATATTTATATAAAAGCAAAGCATGTGCGAAATTGCTTTTCGGATGCATTCATATCTAGAACTGTTAACTTCGTCGACATTAATTTACTTTTATATTTAAAAGCATGGCCTCATATTTTCTAAACATTTTCTTTTTACTAATTTAATGTCAATTTATATCACATTTATTATATGTCATATTAAAATATAATTGACATTTATATATATATATATATATAGGTTTGTCAACACATATGTTTGTTTTTCAGTTAGTACATTTTAACAATGTGTACTGGATTTTAGTAAACAAAACTATTCTTATATATCATGGATTCTAAGTTTCATTCTCAAAACTAAAAAAAAAAACCTAAACCATTTCTTACAAAAAATAATTTTATAATGAGTTTTCATTTTATAATTTTTGTCTTATCTAATTTTATCTAATTTTCTCAAGTATAATGACATCAAAGGAATTGGTAATTGGTCTAAAAAAAATCAGAAGCGTCGTGGTTAAACAATTTTTTACAAAAAAATCATTTTATAATGAGTTTTCATTTTATAATTTTGTCGTATATAATTTTATCTAATTTTCACAAGCATAATGACATCCAAACGAATTGGTAATTGGTCTAGAGGGTTTTTTTAGAGATGATGATTCAACATATGCAGATGGTGAAATCAGAGAGGTTAGTGAACATGGTGAAATGGAAGAGATATTGAGTGAACTTTTGCCTGAAGGTAAATATGTCAATGACTCAACTCTTTATAAAGCCAAATTGTTTAACGACAAATGTTTATGATTTTTTCAATTGGGACTACAGTAGAGATGACAGAAAAAATGTTGGAATGAGAGAGATGAAAGAGAAATGGTTGACAGAAATGAGGGAGGTGAGTAAGGGTTTGAATTTTCTTTTATTTTTTTAGTTTTGAGAATGAAAATTATTAAAATACTCTTAACCTTAAAAGTTAGAATCATGATATATAAGAGTATTTTTATCTACTAAAACCCGATACACATTACTAAAATGTACCAACTAAAAAAGAGGCGTACTCACGTTAGCAAACTCATATATATATATATATATATATATATATATATATATATATATTTACTATCTTATGTAATATTTTATTATTTGATTATAAATTTTAAGTTTTAAAATTTAGAGTATTTAAATAATTTTTTTATTTTAAATTTAAAATAAAAATTATTAAAATACTCATATATTTAAAGTATTTTCTCTTTAGGAATAGAAATTTGTTTATCAATTAAAATATAATACACTTCAACAGATTATATAAATTAACAAACCATATATATATATATATATATATATATATATATATATATATATATATATATATATATATATATATATATATATATATATATATATATATATATATATATAACTTTTTTAACTCCATATAATATAATTTTTTTCAAAATAAAGAATAAGGAATTGGTGTTAATATAAGTGAAAAAAATTATATATTGTGTTTTGTTTTTAACTTTTTATGATGTTAATATGGTTTTTATTATTATTTGAGGTTTTTAATCAACGTGTTAATTTATTGGCAGCAAATTTTTTTATAATTGATAAAAGAGAGATAAAGTTTAAAAATAAAGGTATTATATTGAAGAAGGTTTAATAGGTTCGGAGGTCCCTATATTTGCGGGTTCGTTTCAATTGGGTCCTCTAATTTTAGAAGTGATCAATTAGGTCCCTTATTGTGTAAAATTGAATCAATTAAGGCCTCGCCGTTAGTTTCATACTAACACCGTTAAAGGGGTGACACGTGTCAGTTCATGATTTTTTTGAATTTTTGAATTATATTTTTATTATTTTTATTTTTAATTTTTATTTTTATTTTTATTTTTTTAAAAGTAAAATTTTTAAATGCCACGTGTCAAACGGATAGTGTGCCACGTGGCAATGGCAGTGTGACATGGCACTGACAGTGCCACGTGTCATTGTCAGGCCACGTGTCATTGTATTAGTCTCAATTTGGTCCCTGTATTTTTATTATATTGCAATTTGATCCCTATATTTGTATTTTGTCTCAATTTAGTCTTAATTTTAAAAATTAAACAATTTTTTCCCTCCTCAAATTCAAACAAAATTTAAATTGTATATAAATCTTAACAAATATTTTTATGAAAATTGATATTTTTAATAAATATTTTTAACAAGATTAAGATTAAGTTTAATTATATTTATATTTACTTAATCATATAAATGTTAATTATGTTATTTAAATATACCTATAAGGGTTTAATAAAACAGTGACATAACATACTGGTGTGAATTTTCATTAAAAATATACCTATAAGTAAATATAAATATAATTAAACTTAATCTTAATCTTGTTAAAAATATTTATTAAAAATATCAATTTTCATAAAAATATTTGTTAAGATTTATATACAATTTAAATTTTGTTTGAATTTGAGGAGGGAAAAAATTGTTTAATTTTGAAAATTAAGACTAAATTGAGACAAAATAAAAATATAGGGATCAAATTGCAACATAATAAAAATACAGGGACCAAATTGAGACTAATGCAATGACACGTGGCCTGACAATGACACGTGGCACTGTCAGTGCCATGTCACACTGCCATTGCCACGTGGCACACTATCCGTTTGACACGTGGCATTTAAAAATTTTACTTTTAAAAAAATAAAAAATAAAAAAAAAATAAAAAAAAAATAATAAAAATATAATTCAAAAATTCAAAAAAATCATGAACTGACACGTGTCACCCCCTTTTAACGGTGTTAGTATGAAACTAACGGCGAGGCCTTAATTGATTCAATTTTTCACAATAAGGGACCTAATTGATCACTTCTAAAATTAGAGGACCCAATTGAAACGAACCCGCAAATATAGGGATCTCCGAACCTATTAAACCTATTGAAGAAAGCATTTATGCGACTGTTGTGAGACGCGTGTCTGTTTTTTCTTCTTTTTGTTGAATCAGTGAAACAAGTAGATAGAAAGTGTCTGTGTAATAATGTTTTTTTTTTTCCTTTTAAAAAAATTTACTTATAAAGTAAATAAAATTATTTATAATAAAATTGTAAATATTATATATTTATAATTATAAAAATAGTACTTTTTTTATTTTTTTATTTTTTTATTATTATAAAGAAACTAAATACACATATTATTACGTTTCACTGGAAACATATAAAATAAATTTTTGCTTTTATATAGTTAAATTTTAAATACAAATTTTTTAATATATAATTGTACTAAAATATTAAAAAATGATTTATCATGTAAAATCATTTTAATTCTTAAGAACTTCTTCTGAAAATACTAAAATTCAATTTACCATTAAATGTATACAAAATTCTTTCATATGAATTATATTTTCTGTCTTTTATACTTTTTTTGTCTTCTCACTCCACAATAAATGATAAAATACAACTGAAAATATTTAATAATTCATTCTTATAATAAAATGACGACAAAAATAGAATATTTTTTATAATAAAACTTGTAATAAAATAAGCAAATTTTCCTCGCATTATCAAAATAAAAATATTTTGCGTTAAAACAATAATATTCTTATTAAAATTTGATGATCCAAATTAAACTAGCATGACCCTTAATCGATTTGATTGTGATTTGATTTAGTTTGACAAAAACAAAATCGACACACATAAGAATCAACCAAGTAGCAATGTGTTCGATTTGATTTTATCCTAACATAAACCAATCTATATTATAAACGTCTTAATTTACACGTGTAGTGGGGGAGACTAAAAATGTATTAGTTGTTTAAAAATCATCTTAGACCGACTAAACAAAGACAGATTAAAGAAAAAAATATTAACTTATGTATTTGAAATTAAAATAAAATTAAAAAAGAATAAACAAATTTTACGAGAAAAGATAAAACTTTGTCATTTCATTTACGGTGTTAATTGAAAACTTATGGAAGAAGTATATCCACAAGCAAAATAATAATTTAATACTGATAAAGAATTTAACTAATTGACTGTAATTAAAAAACATTTAATTCGATAGTGTTAAATTTCACTTTTAAATTATTTTACTATTGATGAATCATTTTTATTTTCAAATACTTTCTTTAATTATTTTTTTTTCACGTATCATATGTCAAAAATTTTGTTCAAGGAAACATTTATAATAATATTTTACTATTAAATTTTACAATTCAAGGAAACATTTATAAGATCCAATAATATTTTACTATTAAATTTTAGGTTTAATAGGTTCGGAGGTCCTTATATTTGTGGGTTCGTTTCAATTGGGTCCTCCAATTTTGAAAGTGATCAATTTGGTCCCTAATTTAACAAAATTGAGTCAATAATACCCTTTCCGTTAAATGTAATGGACGGCGTTAACTTTTTAAACATGTGGCATGTTGATGCATCCTTTTATTTGCAGGTGGCACAGTTTTATTTGAAGGATGCTTCAACATACCACATGTTTAAAAAGTTAATGACGTTCATTGCATTTAACGGAAAGGGTATTATTGACTCAATTTTGTTAAATTAGGGATCAAATTGATCACTTTCAAAATTGGAGGACCCGATTGAAACGAACCCACAAATATAGGGATCTCCGAACCTATTAAACCTAAATTTTACAATAAACCAGATATGATCTTCATAGACATTTATTTCTTATTGTTTTTTAAAATCTATGGTTTAATGTTTTTTTTTTTATATTCTCTCTTGAATAAAACACAATTCTATTTGATGGATTTTCGTCAGACGAAGTTTCTAAGAAGGCGATGAAGTATATAATGATCTGGATTAATTAAAATTTAGTTTTGATAAGTAGCTTTATGCATGTTGGTGTTTTATGTTCTTTCCGTTTGAATAGTGATTAAGAGAATATATTTTTAGTGTTATGGAAATATATTGGAAGAGATGTCTAAATGATTTGTTGAATACAACATACATTGATTTTGGTAATTGAGATAAATAATTCGTCTATGATGGTGATTATTTTAACATAGGAATTGGTTGAAATCTAATATTTTGTGAATCAAATACTAGAGGTTGAGAAGTTGTAACAAAATCATAAAATCATGTACATAATATGTGTATGACTCAATCACACGAATAAGATATTCTACAAGCAAATGATTAGCAATTACAAAGTATCTATTTATTAAAAAACTAGTGCAATTAGTTTTTTTTTTGTCTAAAAGACAGATCAAGCTGCTCAATAACTATAAAAACACATCTAAATCCATATGAAACAACACAAACATAATCACGATAAGATCACTAATCAATAAATACTAGTAAAAAAAATTGAAACCATGCATGTAAGTCAAAATGGGTCACATGCAGAGAAAGAACAAATAAACCAAGAAAATGGATAAAAAATCAACTTACTCTATCAAAAAAACTAATCGAATAGAAGTTGAAAGTTTGCCTTAAAGATCACCCTATCAGTATCCGATCTTTAACTAAATGAACAAAAAGGAAGAAATATTAGAAAGAAGTCACAAAACTATAGAAAAATAATTTTTAGAAAGATTGTGTGTTTCAAAATAATAAAACTCGTTAAAAATAATTGAGTGTCATTATTTTTAAATCATTATCACTTCTAAAATATCAATTTTGAAGTCTTTATTTATAATGCTTTGAATTAATTAAAAACTAATTTTCATTAGCAGCTTTGGTGTTTTATGTTCTTTTGTTTTCTTTTTTTCAAATGGATGATTAAGAGGAGACGTTGTCATTTATAAAATTGTGTTATGGAAACTTACCTGTGGATATAGTGGAAAAGATATCTAAATGATTGTTGAACACAACACACGTTGAATTTGGTAAAGGAGACAAATAATCCTTGTAAGTAAGATGGTGATTATTTAAATGTAGGGATTAGTTGAAACCTAAACCTAATATATTGTAAATCATATGTTGAAGTTGAGAAGATGTAACAAAATCATGTATAATATTTGTATGAATATCAATAGATTTTAAAAAAATTAATTATTGACAGATCTAAAAATATCTAATGGATAAGTAAAATATATCATTTCCATGTGTTTCGGTATAATTGTTGGGATCGAGATGCGAACATGATGAATGACGTCTTAACCTTCTCGCAATATAGTTATCCTTATATCTTCCTTTTGCACAGGGCTCTTCGGGGAGAATGGAGTGGGTACCTGCGAAGACACTCAAGTCAGAAAAGGAATGACGGAACCTTTTTGGTTCAATCATAAAATCAATATTTTCTCTCTTTTTCCTGAATTATCTAAAATGTACCTCTTTCCTTTAGGTTTTTTGTATTTAACCTAGAGGTAAGATGAACCGTTTACCTAAAAATCCAGTTAGTTGGACAATCCAGTCACTTGATCGTGATCCTCGTCTTTGATACTTGGTTGGTTAGTTCCGTAACTTACGCTATCATGGTTAGATATTTGTAACCGCTTCTTCCTTAGTTTATTCGGGTTAATTGACCCGGTCTGAATAAAGTTGATTGAACGTTTGTTGACTCTTAGCTCGACTGGGTTAATTTGATCCATGTTGGTCGTTTGGTTTAAATAACGGACGATCGCTATTAAGACGATCGATATTAGGGACGACATTGACGAGCGTATGGTATGATGATTGTCTCGCTAGCATTATCTTCTATGATATCGCGATCGTTCTATCTAGGAGGTTGACGATCGTTCGGAAGTGATCATTTGACTATTCGTTAATATCTGACCTGTTTACTATTGCTAGCCGTCCGGATAAAAGTGATCGTTCAATCGGTCGTTCGATTTATTGTTGACAACCGTTCGACTCAGATATTCTACCATACATAATATTTAATCAATGTTATTAATGTTTAGAACAAATAAAAATACAAACACGGTATATGTATTTTTTAATAAAAATGAAAATATGATAAAAATTGTATCATTATATATGAAACCAAAATATATAGTGAAACTCGTACCCACTGCACTATTTTCAATTTATGTTTACTTAAAAGATTTTCTATTTTTATTTTATTTGTATATAATAAAACTGCTTGAATACTTTTTCAAAAGACGCACGTTTTACTTTTGCTGCATAAAAGATGGACCATTCTCAGTATTATTGGACTAATAATTGTCTCTTCATTTAGTATTATAGTAAACTAAAACAGCACAAATATCCAGAAGATATTACAAAAATGATATCAAAGTTATTAAAAGTAGTATAAATAAAAGATAATTATAAAAGTATGTCATAATTATGTGTTAGAAATATTTCATATTTTTTATTAAATTAAAAAATAAAAAATATTTTAATTTTTACTAAAAATTCTAATTACAATTATACAATAAAAACTCTTTCTATTGTTATGGCTAGATTTTGCAGAAAATAGAAACTAAAAAAATACTTAGTGAAAGAAATTGCAGTAGTGAAAAAAATAGTTTTAAATATTTAAACTGTGTAAGAAATAAAGTGGAGCGATGAGATGAATGGAGTACGGTTCCTGTAACATTATAAGACAGATAGAAGAAGACAAAAGAGATATTAAATGCAGTGTCAAAGGGTGGTGGTCAAAAAGTAAAATAAAAAATGTAAGATGAAGAATATAAAAAGTATTTAGTAAAGAAAAACGTATGCTTGGTTAGATTTGATAGTTGAGGTTGTCGTCTATAAATAGGAACATGTTGGTTGGTGTTGTCGACAGAGAGGAGAAGAAGAAGAATAGTGTTTGTTGAAAGTAAGAATCAGGCAAGATGTTCGGAATCCTGGGAGGCAAGGGTCACAAGATAAAGGGGAGTTTGGTGATTATGCGAAAGAATGTGTTGGATATCAACAGCATCACAAGTGTTAAGGGTGTCATCGGAACAGGAATCAACATCATCGGCGGTGTAGTTGATACTGTCACTGCTTTTGCTTCTCACATCTCCATTCAGCTCATCAGTGCTACTAAAGCTGATGGTAATAATCTCTTTTTCATCTAAACAACTTTTCATCTCACCAATCACCCAATTAATGCTTTGCAAGAGTATAGTAAGATGAGATCTATTCGAATAACCTTTTGTCTGTGCTTTTTTCATCATAGTGATTTATTACTAATAAGACAATTGATTTGTTTTAAAGAGTTGGAACTTTCTTTAGAGATAATTTGACTTCCACAAAATATTTACATTCATTTTATATTATTGTTTATTATTTTTATTCTATTCTTTCTTAAAAAATATAATTTTTTTTATAACTATTTTATTTTTATATTATATTAGTGTGTCATCTTATTATTATTTCTTTTTTAAGAAAAATAATATTTTGACGTATATAATTTTTTTACGTTATTCGATATTAATTTTTTTAACTTTTTACTTTATTTTTTCTTAAAAAAAAGTGATACTTTAACACATGTAATTCTTTTTATATTTATTTTTCACCACTCTTCTTTATTTTTTGCTTACTATAAAAGTTCACTTTTTTTTAAGACCATTTTTACCCTTTTAAGTGTCTCATCAACGTATGCTATACTATCCTTACTCTTAAAAAATACAAAAATTTACTCTATTATAACTATTTTATGTTTATATTATATCAAATTAATGTAAAAATATATTACTCTATCATTATTTTTTTAATGTTATTTTATTTTTAGACGTCAAAGATATATGTATCCACTGATATACGGGTAAGAAATAGATATTACCAAATAACGATACAAATATTTTTTATATTCATATGTTATAGGAGTGGATATGAGTATTATAGGATTTGTATTCATATACATCTGTATCTGCTAATAATAATTATGTATTATATTTTATTAGAATTTGTTTGAATATTGTTATTTTTTATTAAATGTTAAAATTTAATTTTACATATAATTTTTTTACAGATTTTTATATGATTTTTTTTAATTTTAATAACTATACAATTTTTTATAATTTTTATATAATTTTTTATTCGGATAATCGCACGAAAAAGGATCACTGTCACCTTATCCCATTGACATCCTTAATCCTGACAATTATTACTAAGTATACCGTTTTGCAGGCGAAGGATATAAAGTGGAGAGATTGAAGTGGCTTTGTAGTGACTTTCCAATTAAATTTTCCATTCAATTGAAAATAAGCTTTTTTTACTTATTTAGAATTTATTTAATTGTTCTGATAGTAAAATGAGCTTTTTATTTGTCATGAGAAATAGGCTTTTTGTCTTTGAATTCATTCAAGGAAATAACACGTGGATAGAATTTTATTTTATTTTTATAATAACAGTGATTTGTTTTGAATTAGCCAATCGCTTTGTTCTAAAGAGCTTAAATATGTTTTACTAATATTTTACGTCTTAACAATGATTAGTGAAGGATATAAACATAATAAGCAGAAAGTAAATTAAATTTTGTGTGTATTTGATATGATTAGGACATGGGAATGGAAAGGTTGGAAAGGCTACAAATTTGAGAGGACAAATATCATTGCCAACCTTGGGAGCGGGAGAAGATGCATATGATGTTCAATTTGAATGGGACACTGATTTCGGAATTCCTGGTGCATTTTACATTAAGAATTTCATGCAAGTTGAGTTTTATCTCAAATCTCTAACTCTCGAAGACATTCCCAACCATGGAACCATTCACTTTGTATGTAACTCCTGGGTTTACAATTCCAAAGTCTACAAGACTGATCGTATTTTCTTTGCCAACAACGTAAGCTACTTCATATAATTCTTTCTTCTTCTTCGTCTTTCACACACCATATAGATAAACCAAGTTATTGATGATATAACAATGCAGACGTATCTTCCTGGCGAGACACCAGCCCCACTTGTGAAGTACAGAGAAGAAGAATTGAAGGTTGTAAGAGGCGATGGAACTGGAGAACGAAAGGAATGGGATAGAGTTTATGATTATGATGTCTACA
Source organism: Vigna angularis (assembly GCF_016808095.1). Classification (NCBI taxonomy): domain Eukaryota; kingdom Viridiplantae; phylum Streptophyta; class Magnoliopsida; order Fabales; family Fabaceae; genus Vigna; species Vigna angularis. Next base: position 2,523,767 of record NC_068980.1, read on the forward strand.
ATGACTTGGGCAACCCAGATAAAGGTGAAGCCCATGCTCGCCCTGTTCTTGGAGGTTCTACCTTGCCTTACCCTCGTAGAGGAAGAACCGGAAGAGGCAAAACTAAAAAAGGTTACCCACTTTATTCATTTTTTGTTGCAATGTATATATATACTTTTCATGCTTTGGTTTTCTCTAACATGTAATATGTGTTCGTCTCGACAGATCCTAACAGTGAGAAGCCCAGCGACTTTGTTTACCTTCCAAGAGACGAAGCGTTTGGTCACTTGAAGTCATCCGATTTTCTCACTTACGGATTGAAATCTGTGGCCCAAGATGTGTTGCCTGTATTGACTGATGCATTTGATGGAAATATTTTGAGCCTTGAGTTTGATAATTTCGCTGAAGTGCGCAAGCTTTATGAAGGTGGAGTTACATTGCCCACAAACTTTCTCAGCAAATACGCTCCCATACCAGTTGTCAAGGAACTTTTTCGAACTGATGGTGAACAGTTTCTTAAGTATCCACCACCTAAAGTCATGCAAGGTATGCTACATATCTTGAATATGTACAAAAGATTCATCAATGTACTCCTATTTTTTATTCAACATTCAATCACATGGATGGACTTTTGAATTGCTCTTATTTGGCACAGTGGATAAGTCTGCATGGATGACCGATGAAGAATTTGCAAGGGAAACCATTGCTGGTGTTAATCCTAATGTCATTAAGATTCTTGAGGTAAGCTTAGTTTCAAAGTTGATTGGTAACAAATTACATGCAGCTAAAAATTTTGCATGCCTTTTTCTTTTCAAATTGAGATTATTGACCACATCCACCACATGTTAAATTGTCCCAGGAGTTTCCACCACGAAGCAAGCTAAATACTCAAGCCTACGGTGATCATACTTCCATTATAACAAAAGAACATTTGGAGCCTAGCTTGGGTGGGCTCACTGTTGAGCAGGTAATGATGATACGAGCATCAAGTTTCAACTTAAAATGCCTTGTTCTTTCATTTTTCCTCTGATGTCATTCGAATGAACAACAATCAATTAATAATTGTACATGGTTAAACAGGCTATCCATAACAAGAAGTTGTTCATTTTGGATCACCATGACTATCTCATTCCGTATTTGAGAAAAATAAATGAATCTACCACAAAGACTTATGCCACAAGAACCATATTTTTCTTGAAAAACGATGGAACTTTGACACCATTGGCCATCGAGTTAAGCAAGCCGCATCCTCAAGGCGACAACCATGGTCCTGTTAGTGAAGTCTATGTTCCTTCGTACGAGGGTGTTGAAGCTTACATTTGGCTATTGGCAAAGGCTTATGTCGTTGTGAATGACTCATGCTACCATCAACTTGTTAGCCACTGGTATGCTATTGTGAACTTGCAATTAGATCCATGCAATTAAACTTGTCAATGTATCTGATGATTGATTCTTATAACGTGAACGACAGGCTAAACACTCATGCAGTGGTTGAACCATTCATCATAGCAACAAATAGGCAACTGAGTGCGCTACACCCTGTTTACAAACTCTTGTTTCCCCACTATCGTGACACCATGAACATTAATTCACTTGCTCGCAAGTCCTTGGTCAATGAAAACGGTATTATAGAGAAAACATTCTTATGGGGCAGATATTCTTTGGAACTGTCTGCTGTGATATATAAGGATTGGTCTTTACACGATCAAGCATTACCTAATGATCTCCTCAAGAGGTGAGTAATATAGTAAAGTTTATTAACAAATTTGTAATATATGTATTACTTAAACATTTGACAATCTAAATTCAATCGAACGTGATATAACTCTGGTGTTAATCAATGTTATTCGGGTGCAGAGGAGTTGCAGTTAAGGATCCATCTGCTCCCCACGGTATTAAGCTTTTGATTGAGGATTATCCTTATGCTTCTGATGGGCTGGAGATATGGGATGCCATCAAGTCGTGGGTGGCAGAGTATGTGGCATTCTACTACAAGTCAGATGAGGCAATTCAAAAAGACCCTGAACTTCAAGCTTGGTGGAAAGAACTTGTTCAAGTAGGTCACGGTGATTTGAAAGATAAGCCATGGTGGCCAAAGATGCATACTTCTGCAGATTTGGTTGAAGTCTCTACTACCCTAATATGGATAGCTTCAGCTCTTCACGCCGCTGTTAACTTTGGACAATATCCATATGGTGGTTTGATCCTTAACAGGCCAACTATTAGCAGAAGATTTATGCCTGAAAAAGGGTCTGCTGAGTATGTTGCATTGGGTAAGAACCCTGAGAAGGAGTTTTTGAAAACTATTACCGGAAAGAAGGAGACCCTTATTGACCTTACAGTTATAGAGATCTTGTCAAGGCACACGTCTGATGAGTTCTATCTTGGAGAGAGAGATGGTGGTGACCATTGGACTTCTGATGCTGGGCCATTAGAGGCCTTTAAGAGATTTGGGAAGAAGCTTGCAGAGATTGAACAGAAGCTTGTACAGAAGAACAATAATGAGTCATTGAGAAACCGCACTGGACCGGCTAAAATGCCTTATACTCTGCTCTATCCTTCAAGTGAGGAGGGTTTGACTTTCAGAGGAATTCCCAACAGTATCTCCATCTAAGGCTATATGGTTATTGCACTGTTTCGTTTGTTTTCAATAAATGCCAAATAGAAGGAATATGATTTCTTCATTTGGCTAAGTTATGTATCTCCACTGCTTGAAACTTCTCGTGTGTTTGCTATTAATAAAGAAATTGTGTTTGTACTTTGTATAATGTTGAGAATATAATAAATGCAACTATTGTGTTCATATTGTTAGTATTGCAAAATGCATATCTTAATTGGAAGGTTAACAACTAGATTCTTAATTTTTGTAATACGGAGTTGATGTCGTTGATGTGAAGTAATTTTTTTCACTCTTTTAATGCTATTTATCAAATAGGATAACATGGTGAAAAATGTTAATTCCAGGCTGCTGATTGTAACATAAGATTAACCTACGAAATCCAACAAAGTCTTCATTCATCACCACTTGAAAAACAATGTTGAAATAGATGTTATGTGTGTGCATTTTATAGAAGGAACACTCATTTCTCGACACACGCGTCTATCCTTTTAGTTAATAAGTTAAACTCACTGATCATGACCGATTACTTTAGGTTATCAACCAGGTTCATCACCCTGATCGATGATTCTCAAACCAATCACTTTAATAGATCGATTACGGAATAAAAGTAAAATTAATATTTAATTAATGATAACTATGAATCAATCAACTAATCAACTAATGTTGATTAAGATGTGATTGGGTGATTAGGTAAAAAAAAGATAAAAACCCATAACCACTAGTATATATAAAGAGAACTAGCCTATACATAGTCTAATTTTATTTTCTAAATTTATTTATTTTTTTGGAAAAAATTATTAAAATATTTGCATATCGGGTTGATCAATGAAGTGGAAGCTTAACTATTTATATTGCAAAAGTTATAATGATAAGAATGTTATCTTCTAAACTCTCTCTTTCTATTACGATATGCTAGAATATGCAATACGATCTTAAGTTCGCTAAAATGATATCGATAGGATTAATTGTCGCATCTGAGACATTGAACAAGAAAAATATATTTAAATTTGGATTTCTAAACTATATAAAAAGAAATAACCCCTCTAATAATAAATTAAAAAAATCATATCAAAAAGAATCCGTAAAAGTTTACCAGAATATTTTAGTAATCATACGTATATGACCAAAATAGTCTACATGTAGTAAGACAATAAATAACTTGAAATATATGTAATAAAAAACGTGTCTCAATACAAAATTAGAACAAACATAAACAATTATTAATTCAGCTTATCCAGTTTATAGCCTAAGCCATGTATGATATAAAAATATAAAACTGGTTATCAGCTCGTATACAAATAAATCATTATTGAAAACGATGAATAATTGACAACAATTAATCATTATTAAAATTTGTGAATAAGTTAATAATAATTATTGATCAGCATCGATTTGGAGTAAAAAGAAAATAGAAGATCCAATCTGATTTGATATTAAAATATTTTTGTATTAGATTGGATTTAAAAAATAAAAATAAAAATGTGGTTAACATGTTAAACAGGAACCTGTGCATGGGGTAGAAACGATTCCCACGAGTAATGATGATACTTTTTACACAGATGGAATAGAAGCGAATAGTAATATAAATTAAAGAAGAGAAAGATTAGTATAATATTAAGATTAAAAGAGTCAAGTTGAGAAGATAAAGAATAATTAATAATGATAATTAAACTGGTTTATGAAGGTTGTTAGGTCCGCCACATGGCTTAATCGTGATTTGAATGGGAAAAGGAATAAAAAAAGAAAGACATGTTTTGGTATGTTAGAGAGTTGGATGTGTATAAATAGAAGGAGTGGTTTGGTTGTGTTCTTCATTAATCTAAGAAGAAGAAGAACAGTGTTTGATTGAGAAAACAGAAAAGAAGTTGAAAAGATGTCGTTATTGGGAGGAATTTTCGGAAACAAGCAGAAGATAAAGGGAACTGTGGTGCTTATGCGAAAGAATGTGTTGGACATCAACACCATCCTCAACCCTGCCAACGTCGTTGACAGCGTCTTGGATTTGGCCGGCAGTCTCGTCGACGCCGTCACTGCTTTCGCCACCTCCATCTCCATCCAGCTCATCAGTTCCACCAAGGCTGATGGTAACACTTCACACACTCTAAACATCTTTCAATTTTCATATTTACTCTAATTACGTTATTTCACTTTCATTTATTCACAAACCTTCCATGATCGCATTCTCAAGAGTTCAAAAATAATTCATTTCTTATATACACTGCTCAGTCTGAAGCTAGCTCATATTTTTGGATGTATTGACTTTCTCATACCATATCAATCATGTATGTTTATAATATAATAATTTATCTTTCATTAGGCAAATTGCTTCTTTTAATAGTAACCAAACTTATTTTAATGATGTAAATTATTTGTTAACTTTTCTTGGCGGGTCTCGTACAATAAATCAATAAATCAATATAATATATGTTATTATTAAATGCGTATAATAATTTATCTTTCATTGGGTCAATGGTTTTTCAAATAGAAACAAAACTTTTTGGTAATACTTTTTATTATCTCATCAAAATGATTCAATACTTTTGTTGGCAGAAGGATATTGATACATAACACATCCAATCAAGTATAATTATAAAGAAAATGTTTTTTTAATAATTTTTTTAGTTTAAATGATAGATCATGATATGTTTTAAATATTTTTTTAAAAATAAATTTAAACAAACTAATAAAATAATAAAACTAATAAAATAATAACACGTAATTTATTGTTAAAATATTATTATAAAAAGTTGTTATTTAGATATAATTTTTAGTAATGAATAAATTGAATAAGATAATTTATTAATTTTTGTTGTAAGATTGATGTGAGAATTGAATTTGAAAATGTGAAATTTGGTGTGAAAATTGATAGGACAAGGAAAAGGAAAAGTTGGAACGGCTACGAAGTTAAGAGGACAGATATCATTGCCAACGTTGGGAGCGAGTGAAGAAGCATACGATGTTAATTTCGAATGGGACAGTGACTTCGGAATTCCCGGCGCTTTTTACATTAAGAATTTCATGCAGAATGAGTTCTACCTCAAATCTCTCACTCTCGAAGACATTCCTAACCACGGAACCATTCACTTCGTATGCAACTCCTGGGTTTACAATTCCAAAGTCTACAAGACTGATCGTATTTTCTTTGCCAACAACGTAAGCTACTTCATTTAATTCTTTCTTCTTCTTCGTCTTTCACACACCATATAGATAAACCAAGTTATTGATGATATAACAATGCAGACGTATCTTCCTGGCGAGACACCAGCCCCACTTGTGAAGTACAGAGAAGAAGAATTGAAGGTTGTAAGAGGCGATGGAACTGGAGAACGAAAGGAATGGGATAGAGTTTACGATTATGATGTCTACAATGACTTGGGCAACCCAGATAAAGGTGAAGCCCTTGCTCGCCCTGTTCTTGGAGGTTCTACCTTGCCTTACCCTCGTAGAGGAAGAACTGGAAGACCCAAAACTACAAAAGGTTACCCACTTTATTCATTTTTTGTTGTGATGTATTATGTACTTTTCATGCTTTGGTTTAGACCTAACATGTAATATGTGTTCGTCTCGACAGATCCTAACAGTGAGAAGCCTAGCGATTTTGTTTACCTTCCAAGAGACGAAGCTTTTGGTCACTTGAAGTCATCCGATTTTCTCGCTTATGCCTTGAAATCGGTATCCCAAGATGTGTTACCAGTTTTGACCGATGCATTCGATGGAAATATTTTGAGTCTTGAGTTTGATAGTTTTGCTGAAGTGCACAAGCTTTATGAAGGTGGAGTTACATTGCCCACAGACTTTCTCAGCAAATATGCTCCCATACCAATTGTCAAGGAACTTTTTCGAAGTGATGGTGAACAGTTCCTCAAGTATCCACCACCTAAAGTCATGCAAGGTAGGCTACACATGTTAAATAAGAAGAAAAATGACATATTTATTAGCAATGTACTTTTATTTTTTATTCAACACTATTCAATGACGTGGACGGACTATTGAACTGTTCTTATTTGATGCAGTGGATAAGTCTGCATGGATGACTGATGAAGAATTTGCAAGAGAAACCATTGCGGGTGTCAATCCTAATGTCATTAAGATTCTTAAGGTAAGCTTAATTTCAAAGTTGATTGGTTAAAAACTATATGTAACCGAAAATGTTTGCCTGCCAATTTTGAGATTACTCATCGCGTGTTAAATTTATTCTAGGAATTCCCACCACGTAGCACGCTAGACACTCAAGCCTTTGGAGACCATACCTCTATAATAACGAAAGAGCATTTGGAGCCTCAATTAGGAGGGCTCACTGTTGAGCAGGTAATGATATAAGTATCCAGTTGAACATTAAAATTAATTCTCATCAACGTTTGCTATTGCTTTTGTCTGTTTGGTTTCTCATTTTCTTCTATTTGAATTTGGTGAATAGCAATTAATTAATTATACATGGTTGAACAGGCTATCGAGAACAATAAGTTGTTCATCTTAGATCACCATGACTATCTCATTCCATATTTAAGGAAAATAAATTCATCTACCACAAAGACTTATGCTACGAGAACCATATTTTTCTTGAAAGAGGATGGAACACTGACACCATTGGCCATTGAGTTAAGTAAGCCACATGATCAGGGTGAGGAATACGGTCCTATCAGTGAAGTCTATGTGCCTGCATACGAGGGAGTGGAAGCTTACATTTGGTTGCTGGCAAAGGCTTATGTTATTGTGAATGACTCGTGCTACCATCAAATCGTTAGCCATTGGTATGATATCATCGATTCGCATTGGAGTTAATTTTGTTTATGTATTAATGAATAAATGATTAACGTAATAACATGGATGACAGGCTAAGCACTCATGCAGTTGTTGAGCCTTTCGTCATAGCAACAAACAGGCAATTGAGTGTGGTTCACCCTGTTTACAAGCTCCTATTTCCTCACTACCGTGATACCATGAACATCAATTCACTGGCCCGCAAGTCCTTGGTCAACGCGGATGGTATTATAGAGAAAACATTCTTGTGGAGTAGGTACTCTATGGAAATGTCTGCTGTGATTTACAAGGACTGGTCTTTCGTTGACCAAGCACTACCCAATGATCTTGTCAAGAGGTAAGCAATATTTCAAAGGATTTTAAAAAGTAAAAGGTCTCAAGATTTATACAAATGTGGTGCTAATCAATGTTATTTGGGTGGTCAGAGGAGTTGCAGTTAAAGATCCATCTGCTCCCCATGGTGTTAAGCTTTTGATAGAGGATTATCCTTATGCTTCTGATGGGTTGGAGATATGGGCTGCCATAAAGTCGTGGGTGGAAGAGTATGTGGCATTCTATTACAAGTCAGATGAGGCACTTCAAAAAGACCCTGAACTCCAAGCTTGGTGGAAAGAACTTGTTCAGGTGGGTCATGGTGATTTGAAAGATAAGCCATGGTGGCCAAAGATGCAAACACGTGGAGAGTTGGTTGATGTCTCCACAACCCTCATTTGGATATCTTCAGCCCTTCATGCAGCTGTTAACTTCGGACAATATCCATACGGTGGTTTAATCCTGAACAGACCAACTATTAGCAGAAGATTCATGCCTGAGAAAGGATCTGCTGAGTATGATGCGTTGGCTAAGAATCCTGAGAAGGAGTTTTTGAGAACTATTACTGGTAAGAAAGAGACCCTGATTGACCTTACAGTTATAGAGATATTGTCAAGGCATGCATCTGATGAGTTCTACCTTGGAGAGAGAGAAGGTGGGGACTTTTGGACTTCAGATGCCGGGCCATTGGAGGCCTTTAAGAGGTTCGGAACGAAACTTGCTGAAATTGAACAAAAGCTTGTACAGAAAAACAATGATGAGACATTGAGAAACCGCACAGGACCTGCTAAAATGCCTTACACTCTACTTTTTCCTTCCAGTGAGGAGGGATTGACCTTCAGAGGAATACCCAACAGTATCTCTATCTAAGGGTTCTATGTTTCTTCAGCTTCCTAGCTTTTAAATAAATGTAATATAAAAGGAATATAATTCCTTCATCCATACTGGTTTAAGTTTAACTATGTATATTTCGAGGTACTAAATGTACTTGTATTATTATGTACTTGTATTTCTTAATAATAGTGAAAATTGTGTTTGCATATCGTTATGAAAACCGGAAAATAATCTTATTCCTGTTTTAATAATTCTATAATGTTGCAAATAAAAAAATAATCTTATTTGTCCCAACATAAACCACTATTTAACAAACATAAATATTTAAAGTGTGTGTCATAATATTGTATATTGTAGTCATAAATATTTGTAATTTATGATTAAACGTTCAACAACTAATATAATTGAATATAAAAATATAAAAACAAATTAAATAAAGAAATAAAGAAATATTATTCAATCCATTTTCTTTTTCTATTGAGATTGTATTCTAATATTATGGTAAATGTTTTTTAGTGTAATAATCATTATAATAACTATAGATAAAAAAATGTATAACTATTTTTCTTAATTATGTTAATTTTTCCTCTATTTCATAAATACATGTACGCGGGGATAAAGCAATTCAAAAGGGCCCGTGGCTGTTAAGCTAGAACAAAATAATAATGATTATTAAATAGGATTTTTAAATTGCCATATCCATCGCTGGGCATTTGGTCTAGTGGTATGATTCTCGCTTTGGGTGCGAGAGGTCCCGAGTTCGATTCTCGGAATGCCCCTTAAAATTTTGTTAATTTTACATTTCTCATGCAGAATCGACGCGTTCTAATTTAAACACTTCATCCATAAAACATATAAGTCCAAACATCATGGATTTTGTGAAACCCATCTTTTAGTTTTGTTCCAGATTACAAGAGTAGCCAGCCATATTGCAAGAAGTAGTAACTCTGGCTTTATTGTTTGAAAAAACTTTAAAAGTACATTTGCTTTTATTAAGGTCGAACACGAAAGACTTTATTAAACAACACAGTAGGTTTGGAAGAAGGATTCAGATTCCTTGTCTTCAGATGGAGATACTGTTTGGAATTCCTCTGAAAGTTAAGCCTTCATCACTAGAAGGGAAGAGCAGAGTATAAGGCATCTGAACTGGTCCATGGCGGTTTCTCAGTTTCTCGTCATTGTTTCTCTCTGAGAGTTTCTTCTCAATTTCTGAGAGCTTCTTCCCAAACCTTTTGAAAGCCTCCAAGGCCCTTGTATCAGATGTCCAATTTGGATTGTCCCTTTCACCCAGATAGATCTCATCAGAAGCATGCCTTGACAATATTTCTATCACTGAAAGGTCAATAAGGGTCTGAAACTTTGGTGTAATGGTCCTCAAGAGAGCCTTCTGAGGGCTCTTCTTCAGCTCCTCATACTCAGCAGAACCCTTCTCGGGCATGAATCGCCTACTGATAGTTGGACGGTTTAAGATCAAACCTCCATAAGGGTATTGTCCAAAATTAACAGCTGCATGCAGTGCTGAAGCTGTCCATATCACAATACTGCAAGCTTCCACTAGCTCTTCACGAGTCTGCATCTTAGGCCACCATGACTCGTTTTTCTTGTCACCATGACCCACCTCTAGGTGGGGCAGAGTTTATAAGAGGAGAGAAAAGGGTGACGTGGCTTCGTGAGAGAATTGTGTTAGTTAGAAGAGAGAGAAAATGGTTTGTTATATATTATGAGGTGTAGGCTGTGAGGGGGGATACGTTTTGTTTTTCGGTGGAGTGGGAGGAGAAGAATTATTACGATTCTTCTCAGGAGCGTGGCTCTGGGCAGAGGGTCTTGGAACCTTCTGAGCTTTCTGTTTTATCATAACAGTAAATTTTTACCATTCTACTTTTCACACTTCATATTTTCGATTGTTCCATTTATTCCTAAACTCTGATTTCTATTAATTGGTCCGACCTGCCGGATCAATATTTCCCGATCGGAGATCATGCCACCAAGAAAGAACAATGTCCAAGGAGAGCCAGTGGGTGAGGAGAATGAGGTAGATCTTGTTGTGGGTGAGGTCACTAAACTCAAAGCGGTGGTCGAGGAGCTTGTGGTGCAATCGTTGCAAAGTCAAACCAACTTGGAGAAGTTGCGTAAGGATTCAGCAGAACAGATCGTAACCTTACGCCGAGAAGCCACTGAGAATCAATCAAAGCTCTTTCACTTAATTTTGAAGTTCACTAATATGAATGAGGGGGAGAACGAAGAGCTGGGGTCAGGATCGGTGAATACGCAGAGAACGAAAAGTATGAGACAACTCGAGGGGGACGATTTAGCCGAATTTCGACAATCGATGAAGAAGATAGAATTACCACCGTTCTATGGAGAAGACCCAACAGGGTGGATAGCAAGAGCTGAAGTTTATTTTTTAACGTACAAGAGACACGAGAGGCAGTCAGGGTGAATCTCGCACAACTGTGTATGGAAGGGAGCACGATTCATTTTTTCCATGCTTTATTAAATGAATATGATGAGTTAACTTGGGATGATTTGAAACGAGAGATGCTGAAGCGATATGGAGGCCTGGGAGAAGGGAGTATTTATGATCAATTGGCTGCCATAAAACAAATAGGAAGTATCGAAGACTATATTACAAGTTTTGAGTGTCTCATTACTCAGGTGCCACGAATGCCCGACGAACATTACTTTTCTTATTTTATACAAGGGCTGAAGTACGAAATACGTGCGAGAATACGAAGCTTGCACGTGGCACATCCTTTGTCCAGGGGCCGCATGATGAATGTAGCTCGCGCCATATGTGGAGATATCAGGGAGAAATAAAATATGGCAGGGAAGGGGAGAGTCTCGAGGGGATAGGTATCAAGTAGGGCACCGACCCATTTCAACTGTGGTGGGAAAAACTGGTCCAAAACAGAATGGGGGAAGTTGGGGAGGAAATGGGCCTGGCCCAAGTGTTCAGAAGGGGTGCAAAGAATAAAGGGGAGGTCACGTGATAGGGGAGCAAATCATCTTTCTTATCAAGAACTTCTCGACCGAAAACAAAAGGGCTTGTGTTTCAAATGCGGTGGGGTGTACGGTCCCCTTCATCAATGTCCTATTAAGCAACTAAGGGTGGTCATGGTGAATGAGGAAATCCTAGTTGAATGCGAAGGAGATGAAGAGGAAAATGAGGAGAGGGATGACGAAGATGAGGTGGTGGCAGAATGTACAACGTTAAATCTCTACGCTCTCACAAGAGACCGAAATGATCAACCGAGGACTATGAAGTTACGGGGTCTGATTAGGGAGATTCCAATGTTGTTCTTGGTCGACAGCGGAGCCACGCACAATTTTATTTCACGAAAACTTGTGAAAGCTTTGGGGTTGGAAGTGGGAAAGAACCAAGCAAATGAAGATTCTGATGGGAGATGGGCACAAATCCGAGACTCAAGGGATTTGTCGAGGTATCAAAGTAAGGATTGATGATGGTGAGTTTGAAATTGATGCTTTTCTCTTCGATTTGGAGGACATGGACGTGATATTGGGGATGTCGTGGTTAACAACGTTGGGAGAGACCACTGTGGATTGGAAAAAACAGCAAATGAAGATCCAGACTCAGCAAGGAGAGAAACTGCTAAGAGGGGCCCATCATGGGGATTCATTGTTAATTTCAGTGTGTGGGGTGTTGGAGGAAAAAGAGAAGATGGAAGTTGCATAGTTGGCTCGAGAGCAACAAAGCGTCTTAAATCACTTGCTGCAGTATTTCAAAGATGTGTTTGAAGAACCTAAGGGGCTACCTCCTAGACGTGTAAAGGAACACAAAATTCATCTCAAACCAGGACAAGAACCTATTAACGTGAGGCCTTACATATATGCGTATCATCAGAAGAATGAAATTGAGAGACAAGTGCAAGAGTTGATGGAAGTGGGTCATATCAGGCATAGCCAGAGTGCTTACTCGAGCCCAGTCATTTTGGTGAAGAAGAAAAATAACAAATGGCGCATGTGTGTTGATTATAGAGCTTTGAACAAGGTCACTATTCCATATAAATTTCCAATACCAGTTATTGAGGAGTTGCATGGAGCCAAATATTTCTCTAAATTGGACCTTCGTTCAGGATATCATCAAGTCAGAATGAGGGAGGAAGACATTCTAAAGACAGCATTCCGAACCCATGAGGGTCACTATGAGTACCTCGTGATGCCCTTTGGACTTATGAACACCCCGTCGACATTCCAAGCTCTCATGAATGAAGTTTTTCGGACGCTGTTGAGACGAGGGGTATTGGTGTTTTTTGATGATATACTCATGTACAACAACAGTTGGGAAGAGCATATGCAGTTGCTTGAAAAGGTGTTAGAAGTGTTGAGAGATCACCAATTATTTGCGAACAAGGAAAAATGTTTGTTTGGCCATGAGAAGGTGGAGTATCTGGGACATATTATTTCCATACATGGAGTTGTGGTGGACCCAACGAAGGTTAATAGTGTGTTAGAGTGGCCAATTCCCAAGAACGTAAAGGGAGTTCATGGATTTTTTGGTCTTACAGGCTATTATCGTAAGTTCATAAAAGATTATGGTAAGATAGCTAAACCACTAACAGAGCTGACTAGAAATGATGGATTTGGGTGGAATGAACGAGCTCAAGAAGCATTTGATGAGCTCAAACAAAGGGTGACATCAGCACCAATGTTGAGGCTCCCAAATTTTGAAGAAGAGTTCGTCCTGGAATGTGATGCCTCTAGGACAGGGATTGGAGCAATCCTAATGCAAGGAAAAAGACCTGTTGCGTACTATAGCAAGGCCTTGAGTTCACGCAATTTGATGAAGTCGGCCTACGAAAGAGAGTTGATGGCAGTGGCATTGGCTATCCAACACTGGAGGCCTTATCTTTTGGGTCACAAATTTACTGTTTTTTCAGACCAGAAGAGTCTTAAGCAATTAATGCAGCAAAGGATAACGACAGGTGGACAACAAAATTGGTTGGCTAGACTATTAGGCTATAATTTTGAGATTGTTTATAAGCCAGGCAAAGAAAATCAGGGGGCAGATGCTCTATCCCGAAGTAGAGATGAAGGAGAAATGAAGAGCATGGTCTCTTTTCCAGTTTGGTTAGATTAGCAAGAGCTTAATGCAGCGGTACATGTTGATGATAAATTGAAGAAGATAATAGAATAAATAAAGGCTGGACAGGTTTATGTGGGATATGAATATAAACAAGGCGTTTTATATTATCAAGATCGCTTAGTGATACCGGAGAAATATGTGTGGGTTAATAGGTTATTCGAAGAAGCTCACTCTACTCCGCAAGGGGGTCACTCAGGGTTTTATCGAACCTACAGAAGGATTGCAGCCAATGTGTACTGGAAAGGAATGAAGAAAGATGTCCAACAATTTGTCCAAGCCTCTGATACATGTCAGAGGCAGAAATATATAACAGCAGTCCCTAATGGTTTATTACAGCCTTCACAAATTCCAGAAAGAGTTTGGGAGGATATCAGTATGGATTTCATTACTGGATTGCCCCGGTCTAAAGGCTTTGAAGCAGTTTTGGTAGTGGTGGATCGTTTAACAAAATACTGCCATTTTGTTCCCCTTAAACATCCTTATACGGCAAAGTCCTTGGCTGGGATTTTTGTAAAAGAAATAGTAAGGCTGCATGGAATACCGAATTCGGTGGTGAGTGATAGGGATCCGATATTCATGAGCTTGTTTTGGAGAGAGCTCTTTAAGATGCAAGGAACAAAGCTGAAAATGAGCAGGGCGTATCATCCGCAATCGGATGGACAGACTGAGGTAACTAATCGATGTCTGGAGACTTACCTCAGATGTTTTATTACTGATCAACCCAAGACGTGGGTGATTTGGATGCCGTGGGCAGAGTTGTGGTTTAATACCACTTATCACAGTTCCACAAAACTCACTCCTTTTGAAGCGGTGTACGGAAGAATTCCTCCTAAGATTGTACAGGTGGTTCAAGGAGAGGTAAGGGTAGCAGCTGTTCAAAAGGATCTTCTAGAGAGGGATGAAGCACTGAGACAGTTGAAGTCTCATTTATTACGTGCCCAAGACAGAATGATGATTCAAGCTAATAAGCATCGAAGGGAAAGACATTTTTCGGTGGGAGATCTTGTGTTTTTGAAGTTGAAACAGAATAGATAGCAGTCGGTCATGAACAGAATTAATCATAAATTAAGTGCTAAATACTATGGACCATTTGAAGTAGAGGAGAAAGTAGGAGAGGTGGCATATCGTCTGAAATTACCACCTACTTCAAAGATTCATCCTGTTTTTCATGTATCTTTGCTGAAGAAAGCGGTGGGCAAGTATAAGGTTGAGGATGCTCTCCCTACAGGGTTAGATGATGACAGAGCTGAAATATTAGTTCCCATGGCCATCTTAGCCACTAGGAACTACACCAAAAGAGGAGAAACTAAGAAGCAGGTACTGGTTCAATGGAGAGAGCAGAATGCAGATGAAGCCACTTGGGAAGATGAAATAAATATTCGAAGTCAGTTTCCAGAATTTAGCCTTGAGGACAAGGCTTTAGTTCATGAAGAAGGCATTGATACGTACCCAAGAGATAATAAAAATAGGTGGGGTAGAGTTTATAAGAGGAGAGAAAAGGGTGACGTGACTTTGTGAGGGAATTGTGTTAGTTAGAAGAGAGATAAAATGATTTGTTATATATTATAAGGTGTAGGCTGTGAGGGGAGACACGTTTTGTTTTTCGGTAGAGTGGGAGGAGAAAAAATATTACGATTCTTCTCAGGAGCGTGGCTCTGGACAGAGGGTCTTGGAACCTTCTGAGCTTTCTGTTTTATAGTGAATTTTCACCATTCTTCATATTTTCGATTGTTCCATTTATTCCTAAACTCTGATTTCTATTACTACCAGTTCTTTCCACCAAGCTTGGAGCTCAGGATCTTCTCTGATTTCTATTACTACCAGTTCTTTCCACCAAGCTTGGAGCTCAGGATCTTCTTTCAGTGTGTCATCTGATTTGTAGTACAAGGAAACATATTCATGAACCCATGTCTTGATAGCATCCCATATCTCAAGTCCATCAACAGCATAAGGGTAGTCTTCTATGAAGAGACGAAGACCATGAGGGCACTCTGGATCCTCAGTTGCTATTCCTCTATATCACAATTTAACAACAAACTTCATGCTTTCCCTCGAGTGTAGAGTCTGGTGAACAGATCTCAAAGAAATACGTTTCCAATTTGTTCATGAAACATTCACAGGTTTCTTCTGAGCAACAATAATCTCAAGCATTCCGGTATATAGATGATTTGAAGAACTCAAACAGAGACAAAATGGCTGGAGAAAGATAATCACTAGATACAATAACAGTTCGGATAACAAATTTTAACATAGAAGCTACATATTATTTAGGCTTATGAAATCCAGAGCAACATGAAATCAACAATCGATGCAATTAATTAATCAGCCACCAAGATTTAATAACGAAAATTTGCAGTTTATGTACAAAATTTTAAAACTGCATACAGTTAATAAGATAAATGTTAAGAAAATACCGCAAATAGTTACATGTACAAACAAGTTACAAGTTACAACCAGTAGAACGAAAAAGACTGAGCGAGGTGTCACTTTCAGTTCAGTCTCTCATCTTCTAGATCTTCTAGTGTAGTCTGATAGATCAAAACAACCACACCATTTATTGTTTTCGTGTAACGTAACCTTCACATTAAACTCTAGTTAGGAATATATATATACTAACAAACAGGTGGCACTCTTAATTATATAGCAGCGATCATCTCCGTCCCCGTTTTCTCCGTCATACCTCCGTTAAGTTCACCTCCGTTAAGTTCCTCTTCCTCCTCCGCTTCCCACATGAAGTGCGCGTACGATCCCAGCACAGTGCTGAGCATAAAATAAACAATTATTAATTGGTAATAATAATTGTTATTATTATTACTATTGTTATTTTCGTTATTCTCTGTTTGGCTATGGGAAAAATGTGAGATTAAGATTATACCAATCATCAGGAGCGGCGTGAATGGCTTGGTCAAAGTAAGATTTGGCTCTCGCTTCGTCTCGCTGCGTTTCCCATATCAGCGCTCCGTACAGCGAAAGCAATTCGCCATCGCTAGGGTTCGCGAGAATCGCTCTTCCGTAATATTCCTCTGCTCTCGTCGCGTCTTTCTCCACCTGCATCATCCGTTAAAATTAAAATCGCTGACTCTTTGTTTTCATTGAATGAATCAATGATCGTGCTTCGTTTGCGGAATGTTTCACGCACCTCGTGGAGGAATTTGCCGTAGTTTCTCAGCAGAAGCGCGTCCGTCGGGTTCGACTTCAACATCTCTTCGTAGTACGCATCTATTTTCATCCTCTCGCCATCGTTTCCGCCTGTGACAGTCGCATCGCCGTGATCGTCACCGTCGCCGCCTCCGGATTCCATATCCTCCCGTAGGATCCCGAGGTAGCTCGGCTTGTGTAAATTGGCGTCGCAGAAGAATTGTTCTTCGTGAGGTATGATCGGCGGGGGCGGGGGCGAGTACGATCCGGTGCGGTTCAGATTACGGCGAACGCCGAAATTCTCGGGGGCACCTTCCGATGAGGCTCTCTTGATCCCGTTCTGAGGTGCGTCCCTGCGGGCGTTGAAGTGGGAATAGTGCATTGAAATCGTGGAAAATTTCGCGTGGTTCTTGTCGCCGGGTAAAGAGGTTTGGCGCGTGAGAGAACATTGAGGTGAACCGTGGAAAACCGGGTTCTGGATCGGCAGCGACCCGGTTCGGATGAGAGAAGCTCTCATGGTTTTGATAAATTGAAAAGTTGACTGTTGAAAGAGCGATCAATCCCTGACTTCTAAAAGTGGAGACGAATCCCTTTATATATCTCGTGTTGAATGGTGCTGCCAAACGAACGTACTTTATTTGATCGAATATTGGCCGTTGGATGCGAGGAAAGCCCGACCCAAGTGAGCACCGTATTACGACACGTGTCAGGTTGTACTTTCCTAATTGTATATTTAACCATTTATTACTAATAAATGTAAAATTGAAAAAAAAAACACTATTCATTACTGATACTAATTTTGTGATCTTTTAAGTATAAGAATTCAATCTATGTCTCTTTTTTCCTAAACTCACGAAAAGGCATATTTAAGTTTCGCTTTCACACTTCTTAAGGAATGCAATCAAATTTGCTTCGTTTTAATTGCTTAAACTTTACTTTGGATATTATAATTAAATGAAACAAGGAATAAATAGATAGGATTAATTAAAATAATAAGCTGATAGTTTGATTTAAAAAAATATGGATTACAGATATTTCAAAAGGGTCTAAATTAAATTCACGGGAAGTAGCTGAAAACTTGGCAAAATGTATAGTGTAATTTACAAGTCTTGATCCACTTTTTTTCAATCATGTGAATGAAGAAAGCAAGGTAGAATTGTCAACAAATGACAAGAGTTTGATTGCTTATGTATTCTGTGTTTCTTAATTGTTTTTTCCAATGATGTTTAATCACAGATATTAAGGGGCAATTTCTTTTTATCCTCTGAGATAAAGAATGCAACTACTAGTTTAATGATCAATTTTTCACCCCATAATAAAACCGTGTTGTTTTTAGTTAAAAGTTATTTCTTCGAAAAAGGAATCCATCTACATAATGGATTTTAACAGATAAATTGTAGTACAAATTATAAGAATGGATAAAAATATTCATTAATATGTGGGTGTTATAGATATATAATCAACAAAGTAATGATTAAAGAGAGATAAGATAGATAATAGTCGAAAATTGCGAGATTGGTGGTGTGGTTATTGTATTTGATGTAAGAAATTTTGTTTTGTAGGTTACATAAATCCGACAGACAGGAAAGCAGTAATGGCATGGTGGGTGTGATTTTCCATGTTCTCCAATGGTTTTCCTGAAATACAGACAACTGAGTGGAGAAGTCAATTTCGAAAGGATATACAGAGGGTCGCTTTATAACAGTGAATCTACCACTATATGCTTTACATTGGGTCGGGTCCTGCCCGGCCCACATTTGGCCCACCATGGCCAGTGGAGTGGAAATGAAAATTTTTGTTTTGTTTAATAAGTTTTTTCTTTAATTTTAATTTCATTTTAATATATATATATATATATATATATATAAATTTGAACCTAGATAAATAATTAAATATAGCAAATACACTTAGATTTTTCGTTTTAGCTTGTGGAGGGAAGAAATTCTATCCTGTTTCAATTGTAAAAATATTTAACCCTCAATTAAAATATAATAATGCTCTACAACAAACTTCATCCGTACAAGGTAAAAGGTTGTATCACAAAACATTCGTACATGTGCGAGTAATATGTTCTTAGGTTTTCTCTCTTTATAATAATGATGTTTCTATTTATGTTTAGGTCTGAGAAAAACAGGGGTGAAAAAGGTCAGCTTAGTTGGAATTTTCCATTTAATGTTAAGGGTTCAATTGGGTAATATGCAAGATTTATTTGACACGAGCCCTGTAATATGGTGCATTGTTCAAGCTCTTTTGTTTATGGTTTCACGCACAGATTCTTTGGCAAACCGTGTTCTAAAACTGCTAGCATCTATGGAGCACTGGAGTCATTAAGCACAGTGAATGGATCAACAAGGAAGCCAATAAAATATGTTCTTTGTACTGCCCTTAGTTCTTGTGCTAAAACCCGGAATTGGCGTTTGGGTATACAAATCCATGCTTCCATGATTCGATCTGGATATGAGGATAATTTGTTTCTCTGCAGTGCACTTATTGATTTCTATGCCAAATGTTTTGCTATTCTGGATGCAAAGAAGGTATTTAGTGGCATCAGAACACATGATCAGGTTTCATGGACTTCACTTATTACGGGATTATCGATCAATGGACAAGGAATAGATGCTTTCTTGTTGTTCAAAGAGATGCTATACACCCAAATTAAGCCCAATTGTCTTACCTTTGTTAGTGTTATTAGTGCCTCTGTTGGGCAACATGGTGGCCTTCAACATTGTTTGATTGTTATGCAAATCAGGGACAAATTGATGATGCTGTACTCTTATTTGCTGAAACTAGTGAGAAGGATATTGTTTTGTACAATTCCATGATCTCTGGATATTCTAAAAACCTGTGTAGCGAAGATGCATTGAAACTGTTTGTAGAAATGAGGGGGCAAAATTTGGGTATTACTGATCATACTTTATGCACGATTTTAAATGCTTGTAGCAGCCTTGCATTGCTTCTTCAGGGAAGGCAAGTGCACTCTATCGTTATTAAAATGGGTTCGGAAAGGAATGTGTTTGTGGCCAGTGCTTTGATTGATATGTATTCAAAAGGTGGCGATATTGACGAGGCTCAACGCGTGTTAGATCAGACTTCTGAGAAGAATAATGTGTTGTGGACATCCATGATCATGGGTTATGCTCAATGTGGGAGAAGTTCAGAGGCTTTGGAACTTTTTGATTGTCTACTGACCAAGCAAGAGTTAGTTCCTGATCATATCTGCTTTACTGCTGTCTTAACAGCTTGTAATCATGCAGGATTGCTTGACAAAGGGGTGGAATACTTTAACAAAATGACAACAAATTATGGCTTGTCTCCTGATATTGATCAATATGCTTGCTTGATTGATCTCTATGCTAGAAAAGGGAATTTGAGTAAGGCAAGGGATTTAATGCAAAAAATGCCCTATGATCCTAATTATGTAATTTGGAGCTCTTTCTTGAGTTCTTGTAAGATATATGGAAATGTAGAACTTGGGAGGGAGGCTGCTGATCAACTTATCAAGATGGAACCAAGTAATGCAGCACCATATTTAACATTAGCACATGTCTATGCAAGAAAGGGTTTATGGAATGAGGCAGCTGAAGTCAGAAGGCTTATGCAACAAAGGACAATGAGAAAACGTGTAGGATGGAGTTGGGTGGAGGTAGATAAGTTGTAGATGAGGTTACTCCTCAGCAATCAGATGAAAACTACATAGTTAGAAAAAGTCTTATCACCGGATGTCAAGTTCTATGCCAAATGTTTTGCTATTCTTGATGCAAAGATGGTATTTAGTGGCATCAGAACACATGACCAGGTTTCATGGACTTCACTTTATTATGGGATTATCGATCAATGGACAAGGAATAGATGCCTTCTTGTTGTTCAAAGAGGTGCATTAAGCCCAATTGTCGTGCTTGTGTTGGGCAAAATGGTGGCCTTCAACATTGTTCCGCTCTTCATACTCATAATCAAGAAGGGATGCGATAACTAACAGTTTTGTGGTCAGGGACAAATTGATGATTGATTGTTATGCCAATCAGGGTCAAATTGATGATGCCGTACTCTAATTTACTGAAACTACCGACACACAAACTTGTTATTCTGACATCTGTGTTACTTTTGAAAAACCATATTTTATTTTTTAATTTAATCTAATACGATAAAATAAAATTTTAATTATTTTAAAAGTCATTCGTGGTATCTTCACTTGTGTTTAATAGTAATAATTTATATTTCTTACATGCTTTTTGTATTATATATATCAGTATGATACAAAATGATTATTGATAACATCAACTTTAAACACAAACTAACAGTACTCAGTATTTCCATTATTTTCAAATGAAAACCAAATCGAGGGCTGAATTACAACATTCAAACACACAAGCAACACGAGATTATTAAAACATTAGACAAGATGCAAGATTTATTGGATCTCTAGCCTTGCATCTTTTTTTATTGGAAGGAAGTACAATACAATAACTAAACTGAAACCACAGGCTCAGTCAGATGGAAATGCTATTAGGAATTCCCCTGAAGGTCAAGCCTTCCTCACTGGTAGGATGAAGCAAAGTGTATGGCAATTCAACTGGTCCAATTCGGTTTCTCAGTTTCTCATCTTTGTTCTTGCTTGCGAGTTTTTCCTCAATATCCTTCAGTTTGTTTCCAAACTTTTGAAAGGCTTGCAACGCTTTGGAATCAGAGGTCCAATGTGGGTTTTCCCTTTGGCCAAGGTAGACCTCATCAGAGGCATGCCTTGACAATATCTCTATCACAGAAAGGTCAATCATAGTCTGAAACTTTGACGTAATTGTTCTCAAATAGGCCTTTTGATGGCTGTTCACCATTTCTTCATATTCTGGTGTTCCTTTCTCAGGAAGCAACCTTCTACTAGAAGTTGGACGGTTCAGAATAAAACCTCCATAAGGGTATTGACCAAAATTAACAGCTGCATGGAGAGCCGAACCAGTCCATATGATAATGGTGCAGATTTCAACAAGCTCCTCGAGTGTCTGCAACTTAGGCCACCATGGTTTGTCTTTCAAATCAGCATGTCCTTTCTCCACAGCCTCTTTCCACCAATGTTGGAGTTCAGGATCAGATTTGACATCATCATCTTTTGCATAGTACAATGACACATACTCTTGAACCCATGACTTAATCACAGCCCATATCTCTAGTCCATCAACAGCATAAGGGTAGTCTTCTATCAAGAGACGAAGTCCATGTGGGGCTGATGAATCCTTAACGGCCACTCCTCTGAATCAAGCAAAATATATACTTACATTACATGCATCATTATGCTTTGCAACAAATTATAAACCATTCTTGTTACTACTTCTGATCTTAGATACAAGTCACTTTTTGTCATATATTTAAAGAGATTTACTAACCTCTTGACAAGTTCTGCAGGCAGTGCTTGATCAGTGAAAACCCAATTCTTATAAACCGCTGAAGACATCTCGACTGAATACTTTGAGGGCAAAAAGGATTTCTCTATGATGCCATCAGCATTAATTAGAGACTGTCTGGCAAGTGCATTGATGTTCATGGTGTCACGATAATGAGGAGTTAGAAGCTTATAAATTGGATGAAGCGCACTAAGGTGCCGGTGTGTTGCTATGATGAATGGCTCCATCACTGCATGAGTATTTAACCTGTAACAGAATAAACATTTCATACATTAATTAGTATAATCTATATATAGAGAGAGATATCAAAGATTGAATTGTTGAATGCAGTGAAAAGTTTTGTACCAATGGCTCATGAGTTGATGATAGCAAGAATCATTTACAACTACATAAGCTTTGGCTAGCAGCCAAATTGTACTTTCAACACCTTCTTTTGCAGGTAAAATTACTTGGCTGACAGCACCTGACTTGTCCCCAGCAGGATGTGGCAAACTCAATTCGATGGCCACTGGCATCAGAGTTCCATTTTCTTTCAAGAAAAGGATAGTTCTTGTGGCATAAGCTTTGGCATAAGTCTGATTTATCCCCCGAATATATGGCATGAAGATATCATGGTAATCTAACACAAATAACCTCTTTTTTGCAAGAGCCTGTTCCACAAATTAAAGTAATTTAAATCAGAACAAACGTATTTTTTTACTTTATAAGAGAAAAGTTAGTGCAAAAGTATGTTTACCTCGTCCACTGTGCTTCCCTCAAGATCAAGCGCCTCTGCTGTTATCTTACTGTTTTGATCACCATAGGTTGCAGGATCCAGATTGCTTTTTGGAGGAAACTCCTACCATTCATTATAAAGAAGAATATCACAAGAAAAAACAAGTATTGAATATATTTGGAATCAAATTTGCTCTGTTAATTTTGTTTTAGAAACAAGTATTTCATTAACTCACTTCAAGACCACGAATTACGTTGGGATTTACTCCCGCAATCATCTCTCTTGCAAATTCTTCATCGGTCATCCACGCTGACTTATTCACTGCCCATTAAACGAGTAAAATCTCTGTTAAAATGGAACCATAATTTCGTCCAAAACGTAAGTTTTGTCATTTGTTTGTGATTTCAAGTATGTGTGTTTATCAGACCTTTAATGACGTGAGGTGTTGGAAACTTGAGAACTTGTTCGCCATCGGTACGAAAGAGTTCTTTGATCACTGGTAAAAGGGCAATTGAGCTAATTACTTCTGTGGGAAGCTTAATTCCACCTTCACAGAGGTCACGCACATCTTGGAAGCTATCAAACTCATTCGGGGTCAAGTTTAAACTGAACATAGATTCGAACGCTGGTAAGACATACTGAGATAAAGATTTTATCCCATACGCAAGGAAATCCGAAGATTTCAAGTGACCAAAGTTTTCATCTCTTGGCACATAAACTTCGCCTGGCTTCTCACAATTCGAATCTGTTGAGTTGAAATTGATTAGAAAACAACTGCATATTAAAAAATAAATCGTCTGGAAAAACAAAGACAACAACGTTATATATAACATCACAAAAAGTCAGTGTTACTACGTTAACCATATGATGAATTCGTTTAAGTAATAAAATAAAAACATAAAAGACTAACCTTTCCTTGTTGGGTATCGACCAGTTCTTCCCCTACGAGGATAGGGATGAGTGGAAGAGCCTCCAAGAATAGGACGAGCAAAATTTTCACTAAGATCTGGATTACCCAAATCATTGTAGACATCATAATCATAGATCCTCTCATGTTCCTTGCGTTCTCCTGTTCCATCTCCTCTTAAATTCTTCAATTCTTCTTCTCTATAATGCACAAGCGGTTTTGGTGTCTCACTTGGAACATAAGTCTACGGTACATTAAACCAGTTTTATAATTCTTAATTAGTGTGAAATAAACCAAAAGAATTTCTAATCATAGAGGGTGTGATGAACTACATATACTGAGTCTGAATTCTAAACTACTTGATGAGAAATGTAAATAAACAGCTACGTACATGGTTGGCGAAGAATATGCGCAAGCTTTTCTTGTAAAGGTTAGTGTTGTAAATCCATGAGTTGCAAACAAAGCGAATGGTTCCATGATTTGGAACGTCTTCAAGAGTCAGACTCTTGAGGTAAAACTCAACTTGCATGAAATTCTTTACGTAAAATGCACCAGGGATTCCCATGCTTTCGTCCCATTCAAAATGAACATAGAATGCAGACTCTCCTGCTCCCAAAGTTGGTAACGACGTAATGATCCCTTCAATGAACGTATCCTTACCAACTTTTCCTTTTCCACTTTCTGCAACACAATATCAAGTCACCAAATAGTTTAAACTATATATATGAATCAATAAAAAGTCATACAATAGAACGAACACTGGTTTATTTCGTCAGAAATCACTTGAAAGAGATGCTTTTTAGTCTATAAATTAACTTAACTTTTCATATGATGATGGAAAAAATTGAAAGGAAGAAGAAATTTTAACCATCAGATTTGGTGGCACTGATGAGCTGAAGAGAAACACTTCGGCCTAAGAAGGCAGTGAGGCCATCAACTGTTGAACCAACAACGCTGAGACCAGTTCCTATGACTCCACCAACGTTTCCTTTGGTGAAATCAGCGACACTGTTGAAATCCAAAACATTCTTACGCATCAACACCACTGTTCCTTTTATCCTGTTCTGGCTATGGCCTCCTGGGTTGAGGATTCCTGAAACCCCTCCTGGATTAAGGATTCCTGAAACTTTTGGAACTTGAAACATCTTTCCCAAACTTACCGACAACACTGTTTTTATTTCCCAAAACGAGGAAGGAAAATAAAAACGAGAAGAAGAGGAAAGTCTGTGTCTGTTGTGAGCAAACCAACCAACCTATCTCTGATATTTATAGCTATAGCTATTCTTAATTGTGTGGGTGATTACTCATTGTATTAACATAGCAATTATTTTATCCTAATGATATGTACGCAATAATTCATAGATGCATGTCCTAGGTAAGGATGAAATATGTGGAGTCCTGAAAATGCAAGGTGTCACAAAGAATTCATGCAGAAAGGACAAAAGGGTTGCATGAACAGAGAGTGTATATAATTCTGCATGTGGCTGGTTTGACGTGAAGTGCATGTGTCAATTCGGACGGCTTTCAAAAGGTGACACATCACAAATGAATTTAGGGTGGTGATACACTATGATAGTAAGCTTTAAAAAAAATCAGTTTTTAATATTCAATTGTTTTGAAAAAAAAAATTACTAGAAGATTTGTTCAATTTTAATTAAACAATTATTTTTATTTTTAAGGAATTAATTTTAATAAAGCAAAGTTCTTCAATTACAAAAATTAGGAAGGTATGTTAAATAAGATCTTTTTAAAAATAAATTAATAATATAATAATAATGATAAAAGAAAACAGTTTCTTTTAATCAAACTGACTAAAAAAATCTAAGCCAGATATGGTCTTAAGGAGGGAAAGAAAATTGTTTAATATTCTCTTTAATTTAGTGTATATGATATTCGAATTGATTGTAAATTGCTGTTTTATGATAAAGTATGGATCAAAATAAACAAAAATAAGTGGGGCAAGTCACCAAAATGAAACAGGTAAACAGAAATTAGACAGTTTCTTTTAACAAGTGACACTTCCTACACCTTCTTAAGTTTAAAAAACTTTAAATTCATATATTATAATTTTACATAATTTAGATATCCATTTTAAAGTGTGTAATTTATAACATAAAAATATATTTTAGATTTCATAATGCAAAAACATATCTTCAGTTTTATAATCCAAAATATAATTTAAAAATATATTAAGAAATCATTCAATCTTTAAACATTAATAATTTTATTATGTATTTTCCAAATTTATAATTTGAAAATACATTCTAAACTATAATCCAAAATGTATTATTAGATTATGTAATTAAATTATACTTTCATAGTACTTAATTTTAAAATTATGTAATTTAGAATATTTTTTTAGATTATCAATTCAAAAGCATATTACAAATTACATAATTTAAAAATGATTATATAATTCAAAATCCATATCTTAATTATTCAATGAAAAAGTTTCAAATATGAAAATGTTTTACAGAATTGAGTTATTATGTTTCAAAATTTTCATAAATACGAATATCTTTAACTGAATTTTTATTTTTTTTATTAAACATTTAAAATTATTACATTTTTCAATTAAATATTTACTCTCATTTTTCTGTTGTTATTATTTTGTTCCGTGTACTTATCTGCCACATTAAAAAAAACATCTAAGACTTATTATTGATATAAAATTATACTATTACTATAAAATTATATGTGACTATTGATTTTATTGAAAACATATTAAATGACAAAGTCATCGTACTCTCCTATTATTTTTGTTCTCTCTATCACTATCATTGTTATTAAGAATAAAAAAATTAGTTATCATTTTACATTAATCATAAATATTATTTTATATTAATGATAAATATTATATTTCTTAACCCATACAACATGATGAAACAAAATAATAATCACATAACTTATTTGAATGTAAAATTAAACAGAAAACAATCCACAAGCTATGAAATATTACATTTCTTTAGACATACAAATAAATAAGCAACATATGATGAAACAAAATAATAATCACATCACTTATTTAAGTAAAAAGTTAAATACAAAATAATCGATTAAAAAATATAAAAGCTATGAGTATCTAATAAACCAATAAGATTTATTTAAGACTTAATTGAAAATATCTAAATTTATTATGGATTAAAAACTTAATTCAATCTATAAGTTTTAAAACATTTCAAAATTCTACTATTAAAATTTTTAATTTAGACTTCTCCTAAGCAAGAGTAACAAAATCGACTAACCCAACCCATTTTAGGCCTTAAAAATGAATAAGACTGAATTGACCTTTCAAACCAAAAGGAATCACTAACGACAATCCATCCCACATACTCCCGTCACTTTTTTAATTTTTTAATTTATTTTTAATTTTTAATTTTTAAAATTCATTTACATATAAATAAATATTAAAAACATATTTAATTACATAAAATATTTTGTTAAGTTTTTAATTGATTAGTTAATTAAATAAATTAAAATAATTATTACATGATAAATTATTTTATTATAATTAAAATTTAATTTGTAAAATAATTTAAATTACAATACTATAATATAGTTATACTTTAAAAAAATATAATATAGAAAATTTAACTTTTTAAATTATTTTTATTCAAATTTTTAATTTAAAAAAACTAATGACCTAACCTGACTAGCTTGTAATTTAGTTTGTGAAATTGACGAACCGGATCAGGACTGACAGATTAAATTTATAAGAGGGTTGCCTATACCATCTTATATTAAGAACTATCACATTTTTTTTTAAATTCTAAAACTATCATTTATATTTTAAAATATTTTACACCACATTTTTTTAAAATTATAAAACTATCATTTATATTTTAAAATATTCTACATCTTCATTTTTCTTTTTCAACAGATATACCATATCTATTAAGATTTTTTCTTTTTTAGTTTTTAATTTATTAATTTATTATATATATAAATATTATTTATTTATTTTAAATTTATTATATAATTATATATAAATTAATTTTATTTTATTTAATAAAATAATTACTATTAATTTAATTTATGTATTATTATTTAAATAATTATTTAAATATTTTTTATAAATCTGACCACAGTAGAGATTTTTCTTTTAGTTTATTAATTTATTATATTTTAAATTAATATATAAATATTATTTAATATTTTTAAATTTATTATATAATTATATAAATTAATTTTATTTTATTTAATAAAATAATAATTATTAATTTAATTTATATATTATTATTTAGTAAATTATTTAAATATTTTTTATAAAATTATTTAAACGGATGTGTGACATCCGTTAAGGTTTTTTTTTAAATAAAAATAATAAACTAAAATATAAAATTTGTTTTTTTTAAATAAAAACAATAAATTAAAATATAAAATTTGTAAACAGATTGTGCGTTGAAAGTGAGACCCGTTTTATAACAAAAACAAATTAAGTAGAGAGTATTTGGTGGTGGCGAAGGGAGAAAAACACTCAATTTTTAACCCCATCCCATTTTAAACGGGCGAAAGGCCCAGCAGGCCCGGCCTGTTTGGCAGTCCCTGGATTCCATGAAGCTGAAGAAAAAAGCATGGAAGTGAAGAAAGAAATAGCCCGGAAACTATAGTAACGCCGTGAATATAAGCGATGGGGGTAACACTATCATTTGGTTGCTTTAATTCAGATTTAATTTGTAGATTTGGCGTTAAAAAAGGAAAAACACTACTATCAAAAGGCAAGCCAACTACTGGAAGGCGAAAGCTTCAAAGCCTTTTCCCAGAAAGAAGGATTAGCACGACCTATTAGACTGTAATAATAATCAGCTAACTGAGTGTGAAAGCCTAAAAATAAACATCAGAATAATCAACCACACTTGAGCTTAATTTATTAACCAAAAGAAGAATGAGCAGATAACAAGCCAATAACAACTATATTTTTGGGAGTTCAAAATCTCTAAGGCCAGTTAAAATGGTATTTTTTATGTATGACAAAAAACAGCAACATTGGGATTAAACTTTAAACATAGAAAATTAGAACATCAAGCAAACTACCTAAACCACACCACGACTAGGATGACCCTAGATAATTTCCACGTTAAGACTCCTATTATGTTGGAGAAACCCAATATCACAATCTATTAGAAATGATACACAGGAAACTAGAGTTGCAAAACATACAACATAGAAGGAAAAAAAAGAAGGGGGAAATCCCTCGGTGCTAATCGGCAAGATATATTCCTTCTATAGAAAACCAACACAATCATATGCTCGGAAACTTTTCTTCACTCAATTCTAGCCCTAAACAACACCTAGCAAGACAAGCAAGAAGACATAATGGGTGGTAATCTGTACACAGAAAAGCTATGAATATGTTTATTGCTTGGTTTGAGCAAAAGAATTAATAGCATCAATTAAGAGGCAAGAGATTGGGATAGTTAATGGTGTCCTAGCTTATTTAGGAGCTTATTGCATCACAAGTGTAAGGCTAAATTACCAAATTCGAAGTTCCTACATGACAAAATCAGAATTCACAATATTTGTCTATGAAAGCTAAACCACAAGGATGGAAAGAGCAAAAACATCGCATCTACTATCAACTGAATTCCGTCAACACACTAATTACTTTGGCATACATTCTTTTCACGGGAAAAAGTTTCTAGCAGACATTAACAGTGGTTTATCAACGAAATAGCTCCCCCTCAAATAATATGTAGTCAAACCAGAGCATATGTTTTGTTAACTCGTATAGAGCCCAAACTTCTTTCAGCTAAATTAAATATTAGCTGAATAAATGGCATAACGGCCATCGACAATACACTATTAACTATTACAAAATTATATAAATAAAGATGGAACACAACACATTTGCTAGTTTCCTAAGATATAAAGAGATACGAGGGCACAAAAGCATACCAAACTTATTAAACAGAAAATCTCCAATTATATTCTACCTGAAATCACCTGAAATCCCCTGAATTCATTAATCATAAGCACACAAACTTGACCCGGGATTCTTTCAGCACAAATATTAACTAACCATTACTTCTATCAAATCATGTACCACAAAATCTTTTTGTGACATCGATTACAAAATCTTCCGCTCGCACCCACTGACAGAGGAACGATATTTTGATACTATATATCCAGCATTAAAGCCGTCCCAATTATTCATGCATGATGATTCGACAAATTACATTAGAAAGGTTAGCCATTATCAAGCTGAAAAAATATGCATAACGGTAAAACCAATTGTTTGCAACGGCAAACACTGCCACATGCTGGTATAACAATGCTTATACCCCAACAATCGCTCAAAATTGATAGTAACCCCAATAAAGGAAGAAGAAAAATTAAATGCTCACAAAATGTGTCGTTCTCAAATAGGCACGTAGCGTTTCAATGCCTGCTTCGCGGTGACAGCAACTCCAACCACGACGCCGCCAACAGCCCCCGCCACCGCCGCCGACCGCACCCCTCTCGCGGCACGATACAACGCGCCAGTGCCGAGTCCGGCCGCAACGCTGTTCCAGACGTCGTCGGTGTCCCTCGCCGCCTCGATCCCGCTCTCGATGCCGGCGTATAGCAGGCCAATGACGCCTAGGCGGTTGCCCCAGGCTCGGCCGGCATGACCGGAGGAGTTGAGGACGCGGTTGATGCGAAGCTTGGCGGTGTCACCGGACTCGAAGGACTTTACGCCTTCGATGAGGCCGGCGGTGGCACCGCCGACGGCGCCGGCAAGGTAGCCACATCCTGTGTAGAAGGTGAGGTTCTCGCCCCAGGATCGACGCTTGCGGCGAGCCTCCTCGACGAAGAGATACTCGGGGGAAGTCGGGAGCTGGTAGAGGTTGCGAATGGGGACTTCAAGGTCCTTGTAGGGGTTATAGAGACGCGTTGGTGTCTTCGGATCCGATTCAGAATCTCGATCAGGGGTCTGGTACGCCATTGGAGAGGCTTCCAGACGGTCGAGGTTAGGGTTAGGGTTTCAGAGAGAAAGGAACAAATCAGAGAGTCGCAGATGAACTAACGACGCTGTTTAGACAGTTATGATTTTGAGTATGGCGGCGCGTTAGACACCCGGTCCGGTCTGGTTAGACTTTTATTTCCGGCTCGAACCGGAAATGCGAAACTTCTTGCGAAATTAAAAATAAAATAAGAACAAAAATATGAATACACCATTTAAATTACAAATTTATATAAAATTTTCTACCTCGATAATCCTTAGAACCATTATAAAAAAAATAAACTTTTAATTACTTTTTTTTACAGCTAACCTAGAAAATGTTCTGAAATTTTTCAAAAAATATAAAGACATAAATATACGCATATAATTATATAGGGTTTTATATTGTAAATTTACACGTCTATTAGCTACATTTCTAAGAAATTCATATTATATTTGCTTCTCTATAGTTTTAAAAACAGTTTCTAAATTTTGATTAGTAATAGTGATAGATTAAAAGATAGCGTGACGACGGTTTTATAAAAAGACAACTTAGAAAATACTTTCTAAATTATTTCTATGTGTAATGAGTTATACTTTAAATTATTAATAGATCAAATATAAACAATATCTAAAAATTACATGTTTTTAGATTAATTCGATTAATATCTAAAATGTATCTGTGATATTAGTTATAATAAAAATATTTATCTTAATATTATAGAATATTATCGTGTGACATACTATACCAATATTGTTATATGTTCAAAAAGTTTTTCTCGTTAATATGCTGATTTTTCTAGTCAAACATATTTTAAATATTTTTCTGTACTAATTTACCATTATTAATGCATTCATTAGTTAATATATTAATAATTCGTATAACTTATTTATCAACTTTTAACCAAATTATATCCACTAATTTCTTTCAGCTCAAAATATATGAAATTAAAACTTTTAAGTACTTTTTTATTTGAAAAATAGTTCCTCAAGGAATGGTGTGTAATAAAATATCATCATTTTAAAATATTAAAATATTATCTTTTAACTAATTTCTGAGATCGGTCATGTTTTATCTTTTTAAAAAAGTTTTATAGGATTATTTTCTATATTTTTATTTAATATTTATATAATTATAACTTTTTTAATATTTAACATTAAAATATATATAGGTCATTTTCAATTTTACAAAACTAACTTAAATATTATACATTTATCTTATTTTTAAATGAATATTTTATTTTCCTATATAATGTTGGTTGTAATTACTTACACAATACGTTACTTAAAAACTATTATGTTTTAAGTGAAAAATTAATTATATATTTTTTAATTTTATTGTAAAGTAAATATAAGACTATAAATCAATTTATTGCTTAACAATTCAAATTAGAATGACTTAAGGTAATCAATTCATTTTAAGCATATTCCAATATAAATTAGTTTATAAAATAGTCTTTTATTTGCCAAATATGCAAACAAATACAAATAGTATATGTACATATACATATACATTCTTTTTCAAACGTGCTTTCTAAATGATTATAAGAGGCCTGGTTTCCACAAACAGAGTATAGCATTAGCATCCCATATATTGATCACAAACTTAGCGAGTTTATACATTGTTATTATGTTGTTATTTTTCAGTTTCCATTCATTTGCTTCCTGAATATACATTATACAAAATCATAGATAAATTTACACGAAATGGAAAGCTTTACACCATGATTTTATCTTTGGGAAATGTAATCACTACTCCTAAATTTGTAAGCCGACTCAACTCTGGCAAAATGACAGAAGCAAGATCTGGTCTATCTCGTTTTCTCATCTCACAACACTTCAAAGCCAACTTAGCAAATGACAAAGTGTCCTCAACAGGCCAATCCATGACATTAGGATCAAGAACCTCAGAAAATGTACCTTTTTCTATACCCTCTTGAACAAAGTGAGCCACACCCATAGGAGGCTTTCCAGTTATAATTTGCAACAGCACTACACCTAGTGAATAAATGTCTGATTTAACCCCCAATAGTCCTGTTTGCTGATATTCTGGATCAATGTAGCAAAATGTACCAGCTGCAGTTGTCTTATGGTATTGAGTGGTTTTGTCCGGTATAGCAGGTGGAACTAGCCTTGCCAAACCCACATCAGTGATCTTGCTACCATAGTTACAGTCCAACAAAATGTTTGCCGGTTTCAGGTCTCGGTGCACAATAGGCTCAGGCTTTGTCTGATGAAGGAAAAGAAGGCCTGTGGCAATTTCTGATGCTATTTTGAATCTAACTTTCCATGGAATTGCTGGTGTGTTATCTTTTTGGAATAGACGATCTTCTAAACTTCCATTTTCCATGTACTCATACACAAGGCATCCATACTCCGGACATGCACCCAAAAGCTTAACCATGTTTGAATGTCTTATTGTGCTCAAAACACTAACCTGTCTCATGTACCAGAACAAACGATTACTTATAATGACCCATGTTGTCAAGTAAAGAGGACTCAAGATGTTACTTAGTTTTTCTTGGAAACAAATATTATCACTCTAAGTTTTTTACATTCATTTATTCTCTTACTTTTTATTTGCTTTTTTTCTTAGAAAAATATAAAAATTTATGATCTAATCATTTTATCCTTATATTATATGTGAAAATATTATATGTCAAATGAATGTAAAAGCATCCGGTTATTTAAAGCAAAAACATGACAACCTCTTGTTGAAACTGCTTCTCCCCATGGGTTATGTCAGGTCTGAGAGCCTTGACAGCAACAACAATGTTATCAAGCACCCCTTTGAAAACAGGTCCATATGAACCTTCACCGATTTTCAGGGCATTGTTAAAGTAATTAGTTGCTATTTCGATTTCTCTAATGTTGTATCTTTTAAATAGAACTTTGTTTGGTGCAATTTCATTTGATGGTTTATTCCTCTCTTCTTCTTCATGCATGTCTCCCTCTTCTTGCCTTATATTTTCATGCTTCGTTGTCTGAATGAGAAACATTAATCATTAAAACTGTTTTGAGGATTATAATTAATAAAAATTATATGATGCAAAATATCACCTACCGGAGGCTTTTTGGAAGATTTGCTCCTACAATTCGAATTAATGACTACATTTTGTTTTCCATGTGATGTCTCACTCGTTTGATGATCAAACAACCTTGAAGTGTCTTCTTTAAGGAAACTTTGATTGGATGAAGTTTGTAAAGAACTGGTTTCATCAGATAGTTTTGTAGAATCAGTCTCTCCATTGTTCTTGTGTGGTGTTATTGGAGATACCCCATCATTGTTTGAGCTTTGCCAAAATTTAATTTGGAGCGATCTTCTGTTTATACAATATAAAACATGTAACAACATTTAGCAAGCACAGAAACTTGTTCAAATAAGCACAGAAACATGTATAAACTTGCATCTATGTCTAGAATTTATATAAAATTAGTAAACTTATTGTATAAATTGATTTCACCTTCTAATATCATTTAGGATGTTCAAATCATTTTCTTCTTTAACCATCAAATTATAAACATTTTTGTGTTCAAACCTGTTTAAATCTTTGGACCGAAAACTTTCCCTGATGGCTTTTAGAGATTTTGATGGTGCGATACTAATATTCTGATGAGAATGACCTGCTGGTCGAATATTCTGCACTTTTCTTTTTGATATGATATGCATCATGCAAGATTGTGGCACAGATCTTAACAAGCTTGTTGGCACATCTACATCTTTAAATTTCCTGTACAATATAATTAGCAAGACTATTTGTTTGAAGAGATAAACCAGAAAATTCACAAAAAAAATAAAATATGCAGTTCTTTATGATTTCTGCAGTCATTACTGATTTCTGCAGAAACTTCTGTATGTGAGAGAGAAAGAGAATAATGACCTTAGAAGAGCGTTGGAGCGAGAAGCACCAACGACAACATTGTTGATAGAATTCAGAATTATGTAATTAGTAAGCGCATTTACTACGTCAGTGTCTTGCAGAACTAACTCTTTAACTGCGACCTGAAATTTTCAGTGTTCATAATAAAAAACTGATATAAGACATCTGCATTCATATTAAAACTAAAGATTTTCAAAGCTTCAAACTTGGTAATGAATTCAGCACCCTTTTTCGAGCACAAAATCCTCGAAAGGGAAGAAAAATCTGTTGCAATTCTTCTTCTGTTGGCGGACGACCTTGCTTAGGGAAAACTTCCAAATCATCTACGCAACCCAAAGAAAAAAAAATTAAAAATTCTATGCATGATTACAAAAAATGATTCTATTTCTTGCAAGAATTTAAATGGTGTTCATAAAAAATACAATCCATTGGTGAAGCATGAGTTTGAGCAATGTACGTACTGTGATATAAGTTCTTAGTTCTGACGTGAAGGAGGGTGCAGGAAGAGTTGTTCCTGAAGAGATATTCCACAGCCCATTTGACTGCATGTTGGCTGTTCTGATCGCTATCAATGGCGATCAAGGTAGACTCTTCTTCTGCTGCATTTGAACCCATAATCAACAACAACGTTGGTTTCCCAAAAATCTATGACTGCAATAACCAATGTAGTTGTTATGTCATTCATTCATGTCTGAGGGGTTTTGAACCTTTTTATTATATTTTTAGCATGAATGCACCTTAATCCGGTTGTATCTTGAATGTAAACCCAACTTTAGCGTATTTACAATCAGGAAAAATACAAAAGTTGTTCATAACTGAATATATTAATATTTTAATTATATTTCTTTTATGTATACATATACTTTTGCTCTTTGAATTTATTTTAATTTTATCTTTTAAATAATTTATTTGAAATTTAAAATAATTAATTTATTAATAACATATTTATTTTAATTTTTACCATTTTTATTTAATCGTTATTTCAACTTAATATTTTTTTTACAAAATAAATAAAAGATTATAAAAATTATTAATATTCAATTTTATAATAACAATAAATTTATTATTTTTTATTATTATAAGAAAATAAACACATTATTTACTATAATAATTGTAAAGTGAATTTTGTATTCTATAATATAATTTTTCTTATAACCATGTCTCACACACGTACTCTTTTTTAGCAATCTTTACATTTTTAAGTAACAACAAAAATATAAATTACAACAATCAATAAATTATACTACTTTTCATACAATTAATAAGAAAAATCAGATTCAAATAATTTTAATTAAAATAATTTATTTATATTTAAAACATTATATTTTTTAATTTAATTTTTTTCATTATTAATCACGTAATTGTTATTTTACTTTACATTTTTTTTATTTGTCTTTTCACGTAATTTAGTTTAAAGAAAAATTAAATGACAATTTAATTAGAAATATAAAATTTTAAATATATAATAAAAAAAATAAAAGTTAAATTAAAAATATTTAAATTTACCAAGAAATTTTAAACTTAAATAATTCTTTTAATTATTATCTTTCTAACAGCTATTGATCCTTTTAACATATAGTGAACAGCCACATTTTTCTTGATTATTTTAGTTTTATATTCAAAGTCAATTTTAACTATTAATGGAAGGATTCTTTCTTATACGTTGCTTTCCTTTTTCTTGGAAAAGAAGCATGTAAAAAAAGTATGAAACTTAACAGTTTAATTTTCACTCCTCTTATCATAAAAATTCATCAACTATATATATTATTACATGTTGTATATTAGAATTAATGAGAGAAATGTATTTTGCCATAAACTATTTTTTCCTTAAAAACATATAGAAAAAAATAATTTGACTTTAAATAATAAATTATCTAATCATAATAATTCATAATTTACCACTAATTAAGTGCGAAAATTAATAGACACTATATGCATTTGTTTCAATTTTTTTACTCAAATTCTAATCCTATAAATAGTTTATCCACCGACTATATTTTTTAAATTATGCATTGTAGATCTTTTAAATATAAAGGAAAATTCGAAGAATGTTCCTTGTACATAGGATCATAAACTAAAAGATAAAGTCAAATAATATGTCTAGAAAACATGTTTTGCACAAAACGTAACAAAGGCGAAATAATTAAACATGCTTCATTAAGGTTCCTTTTAACGTAATTAATAAAACAACAAAAACAAAGCTATCCATTACACAACACGCTTTCCTTCAACATTATACAATGGAATCCCTTCAACATTATACAATGGAATCAAATAATGCCTTTTTTTAACAAAGAAATATAAGTAATCTAGTTTTAATATTTATTGATTTTATTTACTGAATTTTGTATCTAAATCACACCAGTTTTTATTTAATTATAAAAATTAATAATAACATATTTTATTAATCCTCTTCATCTTTTTCGTTACTTATCATATACATTATTATCTTCATCTTGGTGTATGCTAGAACATACGTAATGTTTTTTGCAAGTAAACTATCAAATTAATCTTAAAAATGAATATTATAAAATATTTAACTCCGAAAATTAGGAGTTAAATTGATTATCTTTCTAAATTGATTATCTTATAGTGTGTTGTCTTTTAAGAAAATCATAACAAATTTAACTTATTTTAATGTCTTTATGGAAGCCATGTTGTCAAGTAACACCAAGAGCTCCAATTTATTAATAGAAAAATGTAGGAAGTTGTAAAAACAAAGTTTAAAGAAAATATATGCATCTAATTTGCAATGGTAGCAACGTGATTACGTGATATGGCATTATTTGAGTTAGTCCATTTTAATAGTCTTCAAGCATAATATAAAAATATTAATATAAATTTGACCGATTCGAAATGCACATGAAAAATTACTTACAACATTTTTTATTTGGCTGTATACACTGAATTGCAAATAATTTCTCATACATAACTAAGAAATTGCATGTATATAATATTTCACTAAATTCATATAATAAAATATGTCAAAAAAATGAAATAATTAATATAATAATAACAATAATAATCACGTATTTACGTCTATATATAAGCGAACAAAGAACAGAAAAGGCATTATCAAAACAAAGGAACTAACGTTAAGCGAAAACCAAATGGAAGCGGAAGAAGAAGAAGACGCGCCACCAAACTTCTGGACGGAGAACGGTAGCCACCGCCGCCTCCGTCGATCTTACTCGCTGTTTCTCAGCTCCGGTGCAGTTCTGATATGTGTTCTGGTGATTGCACTTGCATTCACGTTGGTCATAATTCCCACCATCTTTTCCACGTTGCACGCATTCCCCTACCATCTTTTCAAACCCAATTCCGTGAAGAAGAGTTGGGACTCCCTCAACTTTGTGCTTATCATCTTCGCTATTCTCTGCGCCTTCCTCAGCAGGAACAACGCCGACGAGAGTTTCTCCGACACTCCACACAAGTACGAGAAACCAAACCCTACAACAACGCCACGGTGGTACGAGGAAACAGATCGCACGTCCTACAAATCGTATAACAGGCTCAGGAGTTTCAACTCCTACCCGGATCTCCGCCAAGAGTCGCCGTGGCTAGCCTCCGACGAACGGTGGCGATTTTATGATGATACGCACGTTAACGGTTATTGTAGATTTGACTTGGAAGAAGAGAGCGTCGTGAAAGTGGTAGATAAAGAGGTTCCGCTGCTACCGGGGTCTCCACCACCAGTTCCGGCGGAGGAGAGGAGTGGGGAAAGTAAGAATAAGGGAACAAGTGCAACAACTAAAGAGTTGTTGACTTCTTCGACGGGAAAGAAGAAGAAGAAGAAACAAAGACAAGGAAGCTTTGAAAATCTTAATCGCATTCGAAATTCTGAACCTCATTCACATCCTCGAGTTTCCTCAGTTTTTCACAATCTGTTTCCTTCTAAGAAAAGCAAGAGGAAGAAACTTGAGTCTGCTTCATCGTCGCATGTTTCATCATCCAAAACCGAACCAGTTCGTGGGAGTGTGGCCAGTTCCCTTAAATCAAACAAGAAAGAGACTTTCTTGAAGGAAAATGTGGCTGTTACTGGTAAGGAGTCACCTTTGATCCCTATACCTCCGCCTCCACCGCCGCCGTTCAATATGCCGGCCTGGAAGTTCCGGGTGCAGGGTGACTTTGTTAGAATAAACAGCCATAGTAGCTCGAGTAGTGGTTCCCCAGATTTAGAAGATGAAGTTATGGAGTCAGCAAGAAGTGAAGATGGTGGAGAATCTGCAATCTTATTGTTCTATGATCCTAGCCCTGATGATGTTGACACCAAAGCTGATACTTTTATAGAAAGGTTCAGAGCTGGTTTGAAAGCTGGACCCAGTTGAATTTAAGGTGTAAAATTGATGGATGCTATGTCTTTATTCTTTAATTAGTTTATATTTTTGCTTTCTTTCTGAGAATTGTCATGAAGTGATGTTTTTTGTTTTACCATTTTTTAATGTATATATAGTTCTGCATGTTGCGACTTTATCAAAGTAAAACACTTTCTTTGATACCATCTGCGGTGAAACAAACATCACCCTGCTCTAATTGGTTTGCTTAGCAAAAGGTTAACACAGTTAATAAGACAATGGTTCCTTTGAAAAAGCAACGCCTCTGAGGAGTGGAAATAATTGAGTAAAATGCTGAATCCTTTCTTGTATTTTCTTGATTATTCACCATTCTTGTTTAAGATTTGTGCAGTTTCTTCAAAACATAGACTAGTCTCGGGTAAGTTGAGTGTAATACAAGGAAGTGTTTTACTCAATCTTACACGAAAAGTTCTATCCAATTTTCCTTTCGAAAAGATATAGAAACACCACTTGCTTTACTTTTTTGTATTTGTTATTTAGTTGTAATGAGTTTATAGTCGGAAAAAACAAGTAGTGAATTTTCTATTTTAAAAAGAAATAAATGATAATTTAACATATACAATTTGTTTTCATTTGACATTAAAAAAATACAAAAGTTTACTTTTTTTTTATTACCATTTTACTCTTCTAGTATCAAATGGATGTAAATTGTGTCACCCTAAAAATCGGTATCAATGACAACAAAAATTACTTCTTTTGACGGGACACCGAAGCAACGGGTAGAAAAGAAAACTTTTTGTTGTTGTGTTGTGAACTGATAGGTTGCAAGATAATCTATGTTCTTTCTTTTTGTGAAACCTTTTGCGTACAAATAAGCAACTATATAATGGGTGAATACTAGATGATGGAGCATCTTCCAAGACTAACCCATTTGATGTAACAGTTACTTGCCCAGAATTTAAATTCTTAAAAGTGGAGTTGAAGTCTAATTTTTAAATCTAATACAATCCAAAAGAAAAAGCATGCAAAACAAAGTTTACACTATTTTATATATTATACTATACAATACATTCAACACAGTTGAGATATACTACCATTTTACAGGTGGTTCTCCAAAGTAAAGCCCGGTTGTTATCCAATGGAATTCAAAAAACTAAATTATGTTAATGGGCTAGCTAAAGGACGCGAATAATACAGTAATTCACGGTTTTATAGAATCAAAGCGTTCATAATAACTTGTGCAAGTTGTACTAAGAACATGCAATTCCAATTCGCCATTGCCTTTCTTGTCTTTTCTACAAAACAAGGACTTCAACTCAAATGCAAATTTGCAAGGGCCATTTTTCTGTTTTGATTTCAGTGGGACAACAGCAGTAAACTACAGTGCCACCATGAAAAGCAGAGGGAAGAGAAGATATCCAACACACTACATTTCATTCAACTTTTCTAATATGGCAGATGCAGTTGAAGGCGTTTAAAAGTCAAATTTCATATTATAAAATACTATACTAAATGGCTAAGGAAAGTTCATCTTGTGAAAAAAGCGCAAGATGAAGTATCTAAATTGACTACCATTTCAATGTGTGCGGCGGCTTCAATATAACATGTATGCTTAGTCCAACAATGCAGCTCTTTCCTGCCCTTTTTTCTTCCTGATTTAATTTCTTCTCACATACTGAACAGATACTTCGTATTACCCAACATAGCTTAATGCCAATAACATATCATGAAAGAAAACTGTTCTAATTATATAGGTTGGGACTATTTTCTTTGAGGGGTTGGCATGTAAGAAACCAACAATAGGCCTTCCTCCTCGTATCAATTCATTTTTCTACGGGAGCGAGCAATGACTCAACAAAGAAAAATCTACAACAAAAGCCCTAAGATTGCCCCAATATGGATGCTGCCACAATGCATAACAAAGCAAATTATTACAACACTCAGACCTAGCTTATAAAAAAGACAATTTAGTAGTGCCTAAAAGTAAATAAATACTAATGAGTAACTCAGGAGAAGCAAAACTTGCAAAGCCTACCTAATGAGCCTTACTCTGCAAATACGTCTTCAAAACATCCATAACAGACCCAAAATCGGCCTTCACTTCCTTGGGTGGGTTAGCATAGCGGCAAGCCATGTCCTTGATTTTCTTAGAGTGGTAATCAATCTTGGACTGAGTGAACTTCAAGCCATGAGCAGTGCTAACCACCACAGTCCTATCAGTGGCTTTGATAACCCCACTGTTCTTGAGCTTGAACAATGCCGTCAAAGCAACCCCAGTGTGGGGGCAAATAAACATCCCGGTGGAATCCGCCTGCATTGTAGCATCCATTAGCTCCTCCTCCGTCGCCTCCTCCACAATCCCATCACAACTCTTAATGGCATGAACAGCCCTATCAATGGAAACAGGATCACCAATCTGAATGGCAGAGGCAAAGGTCGTGGTGGGTATCACAGGCTTAAACTCCTTCCACCCTGACTTAAAGTACTTATACAAAGGATCGGCATTTGCAGCCTGAGCACAAACAAGCCTTGGGATCTTGTCCACAAGTCCAAGCTCTTGGCACATCTTAAACCCTTTGTAAAAGGCATAAATGTTGCCAAGATTCCCACCAGGCACAATGACCCAATCAGGAACCTGCCAATCAAACTGCTGCAGAATCTCAATGGCAGCAGTCTTCTGCCCCTCAAGCCTCAAACTGTTGAGGGAATTAGCCAAATAGATAGGCAACTCAGCAGTGACTTCTCGAATCAACTGCATGCACCCATCAAAATCAGTGTCGATACTCAACACAAAGGCGCCATTGGCAATGGGCTGAACAAGCTGGGCAAGAGAGATTCTATTAGCAGGCAAAAACACAATAGAAGGAATCCCTGCGGAAGCGCAATACGCGGACAGCGCTGCAGAGGTGTCGCCGGTGGAAGCGCAGCCGACACCAACGACGGGGCGGTTCATTTTTCTCAGGCGATTGACCTGACTAACGAGAACGGTCATGCCGAGATCCTTGAAACTGCCGGTGTGGCTTATTCCGCAGTGTTTGACCCATAAGTCGTTCATGCCGAGGAACTGTTTGCCGAAACGCTCGGCCCAGAAGAGGTTGGAGTTTCCCTCGAAGGCGGAGACGATGTCGTCGTCGTGGATCTCGGGGAGGACCCACTCCTTCTTGCTCCAGACGCCGGAGCCGTAGGGCCAGGTGGTCTTGCCGACGCGGGAGTCGAAGAGGGAGCGCCAGTACTCGCCGTCGAAGCGCTTGAGGGCGGCCATGTCGTGTTGGACGTCGAGGAGGCCGCCGGACTGGGACCGGTACACGATCTCATCTAGGGAATAGGACTCCGTCGAGGAGGGGTCGGCGTTGAAGGGCACGTACTTGGCGGA
Organism: Vigna angularis; assembly: GCF_016808095.1. Lineage (NCBI taxonomy): Eukaryota > Viridiplantae > Streptophyta > Magnoliopsida > Fabales > Fabaceae > Vigna > Vigna angularis. Next base: position 2,566,001 of record NC_068980.1, read on the forward strand.
GAAGAGGTGGTGGTCGTGCGGCGCATTCACGCGGCGGGCCTCGTCGCGGATGTTCTCATCTGCGGGGCGGCGTTGCTTGGCGGCGGCGGGGGCGGGGGCGTTGTTCTGACTGATGGGGGACTGGGCTCGGATAACGAAGTGGGCCGCGGGCTTGGGAGAGGCCCGTTTAGAGGTTTGGAGAGAGAAAGGGAGAGACTGAAAGAGAGATGTGGAAGCCATGGATTGATTTGGAGTGAGATTCCACCAATGCATCTCATCATGCTTCCTCCTTTTATATTACTCCTTCCCACCCACCTTCAGATCTATGTACATAATAAAATACTATTTCATTACAAAATAATACTATTTTTTATCTTATTATAATAATTATTCACCTCTATTTTCCTTTTTAAAATTAAAATTATACTTTTAAAACTCTTTTTTTCATACACAACCATTCACAATTTTTTTAACAAATAAAGTATTGCCTTTATGGGGATGTTAATGATGATGGCTTGTCATATTCTCATGGAACGTGGTTTTTGTGGAATTATCAACTCCCTGTGGTATATATAAATCTCACTTAAAATACTATAAATAATTTTTATTAAGCAAAAATTATCTTCTCATTAATTTACTTTTCTTCCTTTCTTTGACAAGAAACAACTATCATGAAATTCAAAAACTACAAATACAATTTCATAACATGAACAGATATTAATTGTATTCATTAATTTATTTTTCTTCCTTTCATTGACAAGAAAAAACTATCATGAAATTCAAAAACTACAAATACAATTTCATAACATAAACACATATATTGATTGTATTTATTAATTTATTTTTCTTCCTTTCATCAAGAAACAACTATCGTAACGTATGTTAATTGTATTGATAGAATATCTCACAAGGGTGAAGATATGAGAAGAAGAAAAGATATTTTTCTCACATCTAACAATAACATGGGAAACTTTGATAAAGAAGACGAGATTTTGAGAAACTAAATCATGTAATAAGAGAACATTTGATTCATCTACTAAGATACAAATATTACTTGTAGTGATGCTGAACAAGGAAAAAGTTAAGTTGCAAACAAGAGAGAACTCGAACTCTTTAAAGTATATTATATGATTAATAGGTGACAATGTTGGGAGTCAACAAGCCACTAATCATGTTTTAACACATAACTGAGAGAAGATATCTTTCCTTTTCATATCTTCCACCCATTTGCCTGTTATTAACAACCCCTCTACTAAAAAGACAAAAAAAAGAGTCAATAAAGTAATATTAACAACCCATTCAACATCATAAATTGTATTTAGAAATTTTTAAGGTGAACTTCTTATTGTAGTAGTTTTTATCTTTTTACGAAATTATACAAGAAATATGGTTTGTTTCAAGGTTTAGCAAATGCCATTAATACGTTCATTGAGATTTTAGCTTTTCTTTGAATCAACTTGTCCTAGAGTTCATCCATCCTTTTCCTATCCACATTCCAAAATTGGTTATTTAAAAATTAATTTAAAATATCAGTTGTTATTCAGGCAAGTGAATTATCGGACAGTGTTTTGTTTAGATTTGAGTATTCTGTGTTCAAGGCACCTATTATCCACAACAATCTGGTTTGGTGCTTTTAATAAAATTCTGGCTTTCATATGATTAGAAGCACCATACTTGTAAACGTTGCTCTTCCCCTCAGACAATCGAAAGAACTGAAAATTAACATGTTCAAATGCCATCCATTCATTTGGTGCAAATGTTGTAGCACTTCAATTTCCTTAATATTTAAGGTGGCCAGGAGATTAAGGTTTCAACCCCATTCATATGAAGCTTATGCCAACGTGAATCCATAGCTAGGGCAAGGCTTAGGAAAAGACAACTTTCCCAAGACAATCACAAAAGACAAAAAATCTACATGTGTGTCAAACAGAAAAACTATCCATCAACTACATCTAGAAAGAAACACATATTAACCAGATTAGTAAAGGCTCGAACAAAGTTTGTCCATAACGGAAACTTGATTAGCGAGCTCTCTTGTTACTGCACGATGGACACTTGTATTGCTTGATGTGCTCTGCCCTAGCAGGGGTTATCTTCACGCATTTGCCATGGAACCACTTCTCGCAGATGTCACAGCAAATCCAGAACTCATCAGTGCCATAATTCTCACCACATGCCCCACACAAGGTCTCTCCATGTTCATCTTCATCTTGCTCTTCTAGTCCTTCATCCTCATCTTTTGGTTGTAACAAGGCCTTTGACTGTCTGCCCTGGGTTTCGGGAACCCGCTGCTCCACCAGCCAACAATTACATAAGAACACAAATTATCTGAGTAAAGGAGAACCACAGACTAGATGACACTAGCCATACAAGTCAGCTATTCTCAAACTCCTCCCACATACATTTGCACGAACATCTATACAGAACCCAGTGAATGCTCCATTAACAGTCATTGATGCACTCTAAGAACATGAGATGCCGCTATCAATAAATGTCCACATTCTAATGCTCTTATACACTGAATTAAAAAGATAACAACGGAAAACCATGATATAACATATTAGGATCCCTCATGATCTTTTTATCTCACCATCTCTCTGAAGTATTTATCCTACTCCATTGTTCATTCGAATGTGAGGTCAAAACTAATACAAAATATGCAAAGCTAAGGATAAATTTCTTAACAAATTGTAACACCTCAGTCTTTTAAAACAGCTAGTTATTGAATGGAAGATTATGAGAAGTTATACTGTTTTGGGTGACAGGGTCTAGAATGAGGAAGAACTCTTTTACTTCTTCATCTAAACAATTGTCTCCTTTTCACTCAAAGCAATCAATTAAACTAACTTGCTTTTCTATTCTTCCTTTTTTTCTTTTCCAATTCAGTGCCAGCCAGTTTAAATCATCACAGTTAATACGAAACGTTTCCACCTTGAAATGCCTAAGGCAAGGAACTGAAATGTAAGCTGTAACAACCCTTATTTCGAGCTTTTTTGAAGTTTATCCTAATGTTTTGATTTCTAGGTCTCAATATCAATTTTCATCTTAGCACATGGACCATGTCAAACCAATTCTCTATTATTTCCATTTGAAAACAAAATGTGCATCCAAAAGTCTCACATCGCACTTAAGAATCAATGTCAACAGTAAAATTTATAAACACCTTCCTCTCTTAATTGACGAGACATTTTTTAAGGCAGACTTCATAGAAACACTGAGCTTCAAAACACAGTATCTTGAAAGGTTATCAACTTTAGCAAAGTTATCTTAAAAGACCTGAGATCAAAACATTGACACTACTTGTGGGAAAAAAAGAAGAGTTCCAGACAACTACTTTACATGTCATGTCTAGATTTGAGGAGAAAAATATTGTTTACCACTTTAGAGTTAGACTTAGATTTGTTTCCATTGTTGTTCGAAACTGAAGACTTCTCTTTAACTGGCTTCTTTGCTCCACCACCAGTAACAACTTCAAATATTGTTGGTAGTTCATTGATCATACTGAATAGTCGTTTCCTACATAACAAATGCCAAATCATGAGTACATCGATGCATGGAGGAAACATATTCAGATTACCAACTATCAAGAGCAAATACACAGCCTACTAAGCGATGACAGAAAGAACATTCATTTAGGTGTCAGATAGGAAGCCCACTACGGATATTCCATTCACATGAAACTAATATAAAAGCTCTGCTCCTACTTTTTCTCCTTGCATCATCTTAAGTCAGTAAACAGTAGTCACAACACTGTTATTCCTTTTTCTCTCTCTCTTCCTCTTCAACATGTTTTTCTCAAAGAAAAAGGCAAAATGTGTTATTATATTCTTCAACATCTTTGCCCTTGTCCATGGTGGGCAACTGCTTCTACAATAATTAGTCAGCAACAAAATTATAAATAAACTGAGATAAAAACAGTGATGCAGCCAAATAACTATCAAAAGGAGAAAAATGTTCATACTAAACAAGAGGTAAACTTGTAGTCAGCAAGGAGGGTGGTGAAAGAAAAAACATAAGTTAAAAAATTCCACAGGAACTTGACTGAACCAAGATAAATAAAAAAAGGTTGACCTAAATTGCTTCCTTAGTTCCCTTATTTTCAAGGTCATGTCGAACCAAATCCTTTACAAGTTGACATGAGATATGAGATATGCTCCGAGTAAGATATACCTGTCAGTTTTATCAAATCCAAATCTGGCTCCAAAATAAAAGGCAAGGGCAAGCAACCATGTATCACTATGAACAGCAACTAAAGATAGCCAGTCTTTTTCCTGCATGCCATCCCTAGCAAAGTTAATGCCCAGGACAGGCTCAGGAAGCTCTGGAGGAACTTCTTCTACAGGTAAATTTACTTCCCACTGCTCACTGGGTAATCCATATAAGCACAGATTCTCCTTCTCTGAAAGAATAAAAATAAAGGATATAAAAACAAATTCATACACAGATAAACTAGCAACAAAGGAAAGACATTTCATATGGATAAAACGACTGGTAATTCTACCTTTACAGCATACTTTTATTTGAAGCTAGAATAACTCCATAACATCTTTACTCCCGAAAAAAATTTACTGCCAAGAGGTTTTTAAGAAGTATCAAGCATTTCATGTCATCCTAGCTCTGCAGCTAGGGTAATAATACAATAATATCTCTAGGGGAGAATGATACTTGGGATTACAAAATAGTACATTCCCCACAACTATGTAACTTTGTAAGGTCGTAACCAATCACAAACCGTATGGGGAAAGCCCGAACCATACCAAACCTAGTGACCTACTGTCATTCCACAAGTGTCTATCATATATCCAAAGTCTATGCAATATATTTTAATCATAGAAGGAAATGAGTACCGCAATATAATTTACAGCTACATTAGCTAATGATTACAAAGAAGGCAGTTCAAAAAAAAAAAAAAAATAGGCGTTCGAAGCTTACAGTCAGATGATAGAGAACAATAAATTGTCATCATCAATTGAAATAAATACATGACCAAGTCACCACAAAAATAAAAGCTACCCATATTGAATTGACTTCCCTTTATAGCAAGAGCCTCAAGATGGGTACGGTGAAAATCAAACACTAGACCAAGAAAAACAGTCATGCTCGAATATCGAGCTAATTTCAGTACATGTACTAGAAAAGCAATAGCATCAGGAAAATTCAAGAGCCAGTAACTGCAAACCGCTAGAAAAACAATTCAAACCTAAAATCAGGGTTTACCAGGATCACATTGACTGTAGAAATCTTCAACATCTGCAACAGCACAAACAGGCCAGAAATATTAAACAAGTATGAGGAAAAAAAAATCAAAATCCTTCATACATTGAAACATAAAATTAAAAAACAAAAAAAAAGATCAAAATCCGTCACGTGCGACTCATCAAACTGAAATTCCCTGAAGGTATAGAAATGCGAAAGAAAGGATTCAATTCATTCAATACAAGAAACAGGTCTCACGTTCGGTTTCCGTCTAAACCACAACAAACTGAATGTCGTAACGGAACAGTAACTGGTCGCAGGTTAACATGTCATTCACAACCGAAAATGAAAAAAATAAATAAACCGCTACAGTAGATCAGTGAACAATCCCCTGCCGTGATTCGTGAATTATGATTATTATTATTATTTTTCTGGTTCCATAACTCATTAACCAATCATGAAAAAAAAGGAATAGGTATTTCCGAAAAACAGTGGTAGATAAGTAATTTAACGGTGCATGGAATTTAAAATTGAAAAGCACATTAGTTACGTTACCGGTGGTGAGGGCTTTGATGATGCCTGCTCGTCGGCCCTTGAAATCCTCGAATATGTCTTCCACGGAGCGACTTCGCGCTTCCATTCTCAGAGAACGTGAAAACGAGGTCGTTTAGGGTCTCACCACACTGCACACACGCAACTTTGTTCACAACAAAATTCAGAGAGAGAAGAGAGAATAGGAAAAACGCAATCGCAGGGTATTATGGTATGTGCTGCGTTTGAGTATAGTGTAGTGAAATTTATTTCATTTGCATGATGAACAATGAATCCTCCTCCTTCAATTCTCTGTGCTCGCATCCACCTTAATTAAGTTACAACCTCACTGCTTCCACGCATATCGATCGTCGATTTTGATTTTGATTTTGATTTTGATTTTCCATATTTTATTCCGTACATTTATATGCAATGATTCAATCGTGTGGGACCCACCGGTCACGCAATTTGCATCCATCTCTTCTTTTTCAACTGTCGTCTTATCTTAATAAATATATGGATAAATATTTTGAAAAATGTTTTCTTTAAATAATAATTTAAAAAAAATTCTAAGGATAAAATAATTAAATAAATATATAAAAACACACATTATTATAATAGAATAAGTTTAATCATAATTTTTTTTCTCTTAAAAACTTCAAATTTTATCCAAATATATATTAAATTTCTGCCCCTTTTTCTTCGGTTTTATCCAAGTTTCTAAATTTAATATTTATTTACATTTTAATATTTTCATGTACGGATCTCATTTTTTTAAGATGCCCGTAAGACAAAAATGGTGATTAAAGACAGTGGTATTTTAGAAGAGAAGAGAAAAAGACCAAAAATTCCAATGACATTGAATTAAAGAGAATGATATTTTAATATCAAAAAAATTATTATATTTATTTATAATATCCTTTATTATTTTTTACTTTCTCTTTTTAAAAAAATAACTATTTTACTCCAATCAAGTGAGTGTTTTTTCCTCGAATTAATGGTTGGCATGCTATTATTAAGATCTTCGTAGCACGCAGAAGTTGTTCTGTCTTTACTTTTATAGCACCTTTCATAGGGCAACTGCAATGGTGACTACTGTTCCAATAAACAACATTATCCACCCAAAATATCTATGGTAAGGATAATGATTGGCATATTAAAAAATATATTTTTTTTTACACATATTTTTTTAATATTTTAATGTATTATTTTTTATTAGTTTATTATTTATTTGTATGTGCTGTATTAAAATGATGTAAAAAATAAAATAAAATAGTTTTAATATATCATTGGCCATAGAAAATATCGCAAGTATAAGATGTGTCAATGGTTACAGAATTGGAGAAACCAAACATCAGAAGCCACGTAAACGAATTTCAACAAGACATGTTGCAGCATAGAAAAACACTGTTATTGACAAATCAGTTCAAAACAACTTTAACAGGTCCATGTCAGTGTCGAGAGAAATCAAAACAAACAATAATAAACAGCAACAGTGTAATGAATATGAGCCAAGGATGACTTCCCAATGGAACACAAGCAGACTGGTTTAGTCATTCACATGTAGACAAATAGAGGCTGCTGATGAGTGGTGCCACCACCCTTATCAGATGTATAATTCTGCATATTTCTTGCAGCAGTGTTAGATGCATATGTTGCATTATCACCATCTCTGTAGTTTTCTATTTTATGCATGTTAGATTCTGCAGTATTTCCAAGAGTACGAGTTGATTGTTGAAGCTTTTTAGTGTTGAGAAAGCGTCCACCAGCACCTCTTGCTCTATTCACTGCATGTAGATGGCGGGACTCGTGAAGATAAGGCTGCATGGCAACAGTGTTATTAATTTTGTTTAGCAGAAATTATGGAGAAAAAAACATGGACATAGACATGTTTAGTACTTTTCGATCCTTGATGGGTTTGTTTTGTACTTCAAGTTTTGCTCGGTACAGTCTTCTTCTCAGAATTGCATGGTACTGCTTTGAATTCACATATATGGGTTCTTCTTTAATGTCCAGTTGCAGAGGAATTCTAATAGGAGTAGCTTCCACTGGCTGAACATTAGGAATCTCATCAGTGTTTTTCAGAATTGGTCTTCATGCTGCTACAACTTTCATGGTTTTGTTGTGCAAGGTAATTAAACAATTTAGAGAACTAAAACAGTAAGAAACATGACTCTGAAAAGAGGATGCAGAGAAATATAGGTAAAACAGTGAATTTTAGTATCAGGAAAGTTTATCACATCTCATCTCCAATTGTGAAGGCCAACAAGAATATTCTTGTAAAGATTGTATCTTCAATTGTTCAAAAGCTATAATAAAGAAAACCTTGGTGTTCTCGTGTTCAAGATAAGACATAAATTCCCCACCATAAATAATAATTTTGATAAATAATGCAAAGAGGAAAAAACGAGATGCAAAGGAAAGATGAGGAACTTTTTAAACAGAGATACTATGAGAATTGAGAATATGCCATGCCGGTGAATTATCCGCAGCACAACAAACCTTAAAAATAATTAAACCATGGATTACTGCTGAAAAGAATCTTAAGGTTGTAAGAAATTGGAAAAACAGTGGATATAGTGTTGAACTCTTGAATGTTCCGTTTAGAAGAACCACATTAAGTTATAAACAGGATTTTCCACTGCAACGTTTAACTTTCATGTGAAATTTTGTTTGATCAGAATTCAGTCCAAATTAAAGGGAGCCTGCATACCACGTTAATAGTAATGAAAATACATGAATAATGTGTACTGAAGTACTAATTACCATAGACTGTGGAACATATGAAGAAGCCATAAGGTTGCTATAGCCTGGATCAGCATAGTGAGCCTGAAACACAAATTTTAGGAAAACATATGCATATATCTTCCATCCAGAAGAACTTGAGAATATATCTACTTACAAGTGTTTGGCTGTGATCCAGTAGTGGAGGAGGGAAGGTGAAATCATGATTCTGCATAAATGACCTGTGCTGAGGTGTTGAACCAGTAGAACTATGCTGAACAGACATTTCACCTATCATCCAAAGCAGAGAAAATACTCATCAATATGGTATATGAAGTAGCATGCCAGGGAATTTGACAAGAATTTTCTGATGCGGAATAAGCTATCTAAGACAATTTCCAACTTTGGAAGAAAATCTTATATCATATGTGTGAATGAAACTTTTATCCAATAGCCAATGCTGAGTGAGGATTTAATGCAACATAGGATCACATCACATCACTGTCATATACCTGTAGTGCTCCATTTCGTTTCTATTGCGAAACAGTGTACTGCTACAGTTTCACGGCCAGAAATACATACCGCAATAGCAGAAAGAAATGACAGAACCCCAGTTGATAAGTACACAAGTATTCAGAATTGTACAAAAAGACAGGGTTTAAATCCAATTACCGGATTGTGCTGAACCAAGTCTAGTAGAAGATTGACCCGAATGAATCGAAGATGAATCCTGTTCTTGGAATTGAAAGCTCAACGTTTTGCTCCTGTGGCATTGTTGTGGCAGAAAATCCACTTTTAAGCTCAAACTTCTGGATTCTGAAGTCCCCCATGATGAACAATTCATTGTTTTCTGACCTCTTGGAACAATAATCCACTAGACTTCATAGAGAAAACAAAGAGATAAATAGAACTGAGAAAATAAGCCTATAAACTCCTCTTGAGAGTTCCAAATAAAGTAAGTATATCAAACTCCAATGAAACATGCCAATTTTACAGCTCCCTATAAACCCTGTGAGCATCTGTGGTTCAGAAAATACACTCTAGCTTGTGGATTGGGAAAAGAGATTGTGGAAGAAAACCCCATAAAAGGTAATCAGAGGAACAATTTTAGCAGTTCAACTCTTGGATCAACTTATCCTTCGTCAACCATGATATCTAAATTGCCTTACAGAAAACAACAAGCAGCTTTACTAGACATAGAGAAAATGATCTGTGCTGAAGAACTATTTGTACTCTCCAATTCAATCAACAACAGCTACAACTTACAAACCTATCACCTCAAGCAAACATAAGATTCCAATTTTTGGAGTGCATGAACAAAAGACAATTTATCAACCACCTAGTCTCCTGCAAAACTAAGAAAATCCACAATCTATCTAAGATTTGTTCCATCATCCTAAGCTTCAAGAACGACCCTTTCACTGATTCAAGGCATGTCATGAAATTACAAATTAAAGAAGAAAGAAAGCAAAGATAAGTTGAAAAGGAAAAAACAACAAGAGAGAGAGACCTTGGAAATTGGCTGAATTGGAGAGGAATCAGAAGGTGTGCATGTCTTGTGGGTTGAAAGTTTGTAAGCTAAGAAGAGACTCTGAGTCACACATCACACTTGAATGAGTGCATCATTGTTTTAGTCTTTTTGGTCTCTTGGCTTTGGTGCTAAGAAATTCTTGACCCTTAAAAGTGGCTTCTACTGAGTCTTATAAACAGTGACTGTTGCATTAACACACACCAACTACACTCATCTGTTACCTGCCCAACTTACCATGTTAAAGAGAAAATAAGAAAGACAACATTTTTCAAAATGAGAATCTAAGTTTCAAAATATCTTTGAATTAAAAATGATTTATGGTGATGCATTCCATTCTTGTCGTTTTGCTGTCCCTACTGATATTCCTTGTTGTCTGGTTTTAAAAAAATGAAATAAGAATTTTGTAATGGGGCATGGCATCGCACTCTTTCATCATCATGCTTCCTCTTGCTATCATATGCTTTTCTTATTACATCTTCAATGCCTCCAATTTTTCAACCTCAGTTCTGTGCTGCCAAACCCCATTAATGTACTTTTTTTTTTATCATTTCTTCTGCTTATTTAATTCTTGCAAGTTAATAATTACACAGCTTGATTTGTATTAAATCTGCAGAAGACAACTATTTTCTTTCATTAACTCACCAAAAGAAGAGCACTGTTATTTCAGTATTACATTCAAAAACCTCAAATGATATGGCCAAGAGAGATAGAAAAAAAAGGAGAAGAATGTCATTGTACAAATGATTATGTGAGTTGTTGTATGAATAATTTCTTATATTATTAATTAATTAATTCATTAAAAATCATACAATTAATTTTTTTTAATGTGATTAGGGTAATAAGTTTGTAATTAGAATATAATGTTAAAATTGGTTACACTTTTAGTTTATTTAAATTAAATTCATAAGGTAATGTTAATATCAATTTGATTTAAATGTACTTAGCTTCAAAGAGCTTTTATTATATTGCGGTCTACTTATAAATTATTATAATTGAAATTTTTAGTTTTTATATTAATTAATTACTCTAAATGTTGTAGACAACATTTTGATTTAATGGACTAATAGTGTAAAATAAATTTACTAAAATTCGTGCAAATTAAATCTAATAATAACAATAATAATAACAATAATAGTAATAATAATAATAAAATATTTATAATAGCTTTTAAACACCTTAGAATGGTAGTATCTGATTGAAAAGGAAAATATTTACTATATTTATGTTTTAATCTAAAAAATTGTTGTTTCCTTTTTAATTAAATTTTATAATATTTAATTTATTAACAATCATTTTATAGAATGGTATCAACAAAATCATAGTGTTCCCATAAAAAAAGAAAAACAAGCATAATGATAATGATGTAAGATTCTGAGTATGAATTCAAAGAAGTTGATAATAATTGAACAAAGATATATCCAACATAATAGTTAGTATTTATTTATTTGCTAAATTTATTGTTTTGAAAAATTTACACTTATTATCTATAAAAAAATATATTAGACGTAATTCTGTTTTTCAAAAAGAAAGAAAGTGTTCTCAGTTAATTACCATGTAAGGAACTAAAGACGAGTAGGAAATAAAATAGGTTAATTTATTTTTGAGAATTTATAAGTAAACATTATATTATTTAAATAATAAAGTATATATTTGATCCTATTTTTCACCGTATATTTTATTTTAGGTTAATATATTAAAATTGGGTATTGTACAAAGTAATTTTTTTTATATATAATTCAAACTCAAATCCATAAAAATAGATGCTTTGAAATAAATTATATTTTTTAACTTGCATTAAATAATGTAAACTGTAATGTTTTTTTTCAAACAAATATTAAACCTTAATTTAAAAATCTATTAGCTATTATATTATAGCACTAAAATATAGTTTATATTCTTTAAAACATTTATTTATAGCAAGTTTAAATTGTCCATAAACATTCTTCAAAGTGGATTCGGAAACATGTCATTAAATGAGACTGAGCTTAACAAAAAGCAGAGTTTATTTTCGAACACAGTTCCTTGCTTTATCCAAAAATTGAAATTACTATTATACAATTCGGACTTGTATTCTTGGAGAAAAAAATTGCGTTACATGGCTCTTTGAATATATCAGTTTACCAATTCTGCCTCTTGTTAGAAATTTATATCAGCTAAGTCAAATTTAAAATATATAAATGAATACGTAGATTTTGAAATTAAATTAAACTTAAAATCTACTTGACAACATTCCTTAAGTTAAGTTTTACTTCTTTTTTCTGCAAAACTAAGCTTCAACTAACATTAGTACAGTGACTATCTTTCAGTGATTTATTTAGCCTTGATTATCTGGTTTGTAAGGTACATTAACGTTAAAAATGGCACTGAGTATAAAATTCGTTTACCAGTCATTAAACTACCATTACAACAACTAAATGGTAGCAGATGGGTCCGAGTGTCAGATAAACGAGCAGTTGAGGTTAAAAGAAGTAAACTTTGAATTTAAAGAGGGAAAAAAAAGGATGGGAAAGGTCAATCTGAGATAATCTATTACACAACCAAAGCCTGAGAAACCCCAAAAGATGTATATGCATGGGTTAAAACAAGGTAATAAAATTATCTCCCAGAATTAGCAAACTTGGCAAACAACATAACATATGCCTTTAGAGATTTCGCATCAGCTGCAGATATCCTCGTTTAAAACTTTTCAGGACAACCACTTTGTTTATTCTTTTCAAGCAAGGATTTGACTTGCCAACAAGAATGCTAATAGCCAAGTCGTCAATAGTCCCGTCCCTTGTATGGCATTTCCTGTAAATATTGATTTCAGAAGATCGAGTTCTCAGAACATTAATAAGCAGTTAAAGTTCCTCAAAAGTGTATATGTAGGACTACAGATAAGATTGCTCAAATTCAGATTGATATGTTCCACCAAGGAAGAAATATCCAACAAGCATGACACATCAACGTGGAGCATTAACCATGTAGTAAGTTATTGAAATAGATGGTTTTATATTTTATCTGCCCAGTGTTCAAGACATGAGCAATATCAATTAAATACAAATTTAAAAAAAAAAAAATAAATTAAGCACGAGAGTTCTTACGGGCAGGTAACCCGGCATGTATATAGCTTGCCTAGGATGACCAAGGAGCTGTCCATACTGAAATCAGATTATAATAAGCAATTGCCCTGAAGCACCAATATTTAAGAAAACAGTCAACAGAGGGATAATGCATGTGATGTTATACCTGTGGTGCATTCGGATGAAAATATGCTTGAGACGGCATTGGTGCTACCTGAGGATTATACACCATAGGTTGTGGACCAGCAAAAGTAGGTCCAATCTACAAGACATGTGCAAAACAATCAAGTTTATTAACAGAACGAAGGCTGGGAGGCCATTATTAAGCCAAACCCAACAATTCTGCATAACTTCTTTGGCAAACTATTCTACGAAATCAACAAAATGAGAACTTTATCCTTATATGGATTAAGTAACAATCAGAAATTTAAAAGACCATAAGATTGGACAACCAAACTGATAATTATAACCTGCACTAACGTGCGACATGGATATGTGGAACAACCAGGTCCATTTGTCATAAAATCACAAACCTTTTATAGAAGTAAATCCACTCCCTAATTATGCATTTTTATGTATTCAATAAATGCACCAAATGACTTACTCCAATACCCATGGGCATGCCTGGCATACTTGGTACAGTAGTTACATTAGTTGGAAAATAGAAGGAACCATCGGACGGTGGAGTGGGAGGCCGAGCAGGTGATGGAATAAAACTCTTTGCATTAGGGTTAAGCTTGAATTCCTTACAACATGAAAGGGGAAACTCAGACGTAAGACAGTAACATAAAAGACTAGAACCAGACAGCGGGAAAAAAAATTCCAGTCAAAAAGTTTTGGGCTTGAACTTCCATACCTTTGCATTGGGATTCAGAGTTGATTTTTCAGAAGACAGTGAACCAACTGATGAACTTGGAGATAAGCCAGGACCAGAAGATGCTACAGGGACTCCAACTGAATCTGACACATATGGGGTCCCACGTGAATTTACAGATTTTGTTTCCCCATTAACCTTGCCAGTTGCTGAACCCTCAATTAAATCTCCATGTGATCCCATCTTTTCATGAGCTTTTAATGAAGTATGAATTGAAGGGGCATAGGAGCTAGCATTCGGAGATAATACCCCTTTATCAGTGCCATCCTTCTTCAAGTAGAGTGATCCCTGTGAATCTGCGCCAAAAATTGCCAAGATTAGAGGAATACATGTATTATGAAAGAAGCAGCCACCAAATTGAAATGTAGGTTATAGCTGCCATTCAGAAGCCCTTATGAAGAGTACTAACAGAAAGCTTCAGCACTTCCTTTACAAAAGACAGAATAATCAATAATATGAAAATGGTTGCTTCATTTGCATCATTTCATGCACATCTTAAATCCACTCAATTTAAGAAAGCTAAGAAAAGGATTTCACAGACCCTCAGATTTTGACAGTTGAACATCCTCAGCTTGCTGCATCAATTGAAGAAAAATAGAGAGACTTGGAGTGTTAGAACTAATATCTGTCTCATGAGATATTTTCCTAGACACAAGTTTAAGAGATAATGCACAAACTTCAACTCACAATCACACTTGCTTCCTTAGTATCATTGTCTCCATGTTGATTACTAATTGAGTTCTCCAGAATCCTGTAGAAATTGCATATTAAAAATCATGATAACGAAGAATTTAATTCTTTTTCAAGTTCAAAAATGATGTATACAAAACAGAATAAAAAGAATAATTATATACAGAAGAGAAAGGGGCAACAAACACCTGCTTTCCCCATCCACCGATGAATAGCTTATGGCAGGGAGTTCAGATGCTAACTGCTTAGCATGATCATAAGAACCAGAGCGGCTTAAATCCACACTAGTACTTGACTGAGATGATTGCGTGTGATCCTGCACACATAATTAACAAGTACTAAGGAGAGTTTAGAAAGTAAAATAATTACTTCATAAGAGGAGGGAGAGACAAGGACAAAAACTTCAAAAATGGAATAGTTTCATATCAACGTTTTTCCCCAACAAGACTCAGCTGCATCAATCAGAGGTTCATGTTGTACCAATTTCGAAATCATAACAAGACTCGGGATTGTTAGGACATGTTCAAACAGAACTTAGTGACGAATGTGTCCTTTAAAATAATAGTCATGTACCAGAATTTTCACTAATATTTTCTAATCAAGTAGGAGGCAACAAGCCATTGTCTTGAACACATGTTGGGTTCAGCTCATTTTCAAGAAATAATCATTTATTTTTTAAACATTTTGAGAGAGCTTCTACTCAAATCAACAATTACTTTTACAGAATTGCATAACCAAAGATTTTCGGAATGCAAGAAAATCTAAAAGAAACCATTTACTTAAAATAAGGTACACACATAAAATATGGTAGTTCTAACAATTTACACCTGGGATCTTATTTAGCCTTACAAAATTGACTTCTATGGTGACAACAACCAAACTCTTATATAGGGATGACATTGGTCATATCTATAATCTAAGTTGAAAATAAGACTTATTTTATTATTCTCAATCATGAAAAATACATTCTCATACCCTCTATTTGTAATAATCTAATTCTCCTAAAAATAGAAATAAGGAAACTAGGACAATAAAATAATATAAAAGATTATGTATCTATTTTCTTTAATTAGGAAAATTCTAAAGATATTATCTCAAATTACAACAATCTATATGAAAACTTAACAGTAGTATTTAATCAGACAAAAAAAAGGACAAGCCAGTAAATGTGACAATGACAAACGATTAAGAATTACTTAATAGTACAGTTTCAATAATTAAATAATAATTCAGGTGATACCACAGAGGAATTTACCAATGTTCGAGCTCCATCATTTCCTTTTCCACCAGTTATTTCACTAGACCTCTTAACAACCGAACCAAATACACCACCAAAAGTATCAGAACTGTGGGTTTCAAACAGTACATCCTCATCAAATCCACTGTCATCAGCACGTTTGCCCCTATAAACTGAAGAGAATCTAGTTTCTTCATCAATATCAAAGTCTTCATGCAAGTGAAAGCCTCTTTCCTGTTAAGAAAATTTATGTAGGTTGTTCAATTCAATTAGTCAATTAAACAAAAAACAGCAGAAATTCACAAGCAGCAATGAAAATAAAGAACGATAAGTATTGAAACCATGCTAACCTCCGCAAGATGAAGATCTTGGGTTTCCTCACCCTCAATTTCTCTTGCTATTCTTAAAGCTTGCTTTTCCAATTCTCTTGTCTGAGGCCCTTTTTCAAGCTTTGTTGTATAAAGTTCCTCATTGAATGTGCTTTTTACACCAAACAATGCCTCATTTGTTTCAAATTGATCCCATCCTCTTAAAAAATACAAAAAAACAAAAATACCAATGTAAACAAAAATAGGCATTCTGTGAAAATTTTGAAATTAGTGAATTAAAGATAAAAATACATGTGTATAAAATAATCATGGTATTTTAGTTAATTTCCTACACTCACTCCAGCCTCTTTTAATCATCAAGGATATACCACAAAAAATCCTATTTCCTTTTGCTACATCAAGAATATAGTCTCAATTAATTGTGTGCCAATGATCTTTTAATAATTCCTTTACAACATTTGTTAGCTTCCATAAATGACTATGGAATGAAAGCTCAAAACTAACTTGAAGCAACACAAGAAAACAAATAGAATACCTATAAACCCTCAATCTTTATTAAAATCAGATTCATAACAAAGGGTTTAGATTATTATAGAAAGCAAGGTGAATTGACCCTAACCAGAAATATGGTTCCAGAAGTCATCCAGAAATTCTGGAAGTACATGTCTATACCTCTAAGGAGGTTTTATTTCGTCTCTGGTTTTTATTCTTTCGACATACCAAATATGAAATGTTCATAATAAAAAGGAGAAGTGTTGTCAATGAAATTTGGAGAAATATATTATTCTACAATCCATTACTTACAGCTCGACACTTCTAAAGAAATTTCTTATTGTATACTGAAAAAGTGGTGTACTAATGAAGGCAACTGACAGTCCGAATGGGAGTCAAAATGTCAAGAAAAACTGATATTTATTCTGTTCACAAAATTATTTTATAAAAAGTGAGCAACCTATTCCAATGGCCATCAAATATGTTTTCCAGTTCTGGGCATTGTGGATCATCTTCATCAGGTACCCAGGGTTTTAATTCTCTCCCTAGCTCAACATGACGAGATTGAGATATCAATGAATCAACCATGATTTCCTGATGCATATCCTGGTGAGATTCATTAGGTAAACCATCCCTGGCAATAGCAACATCCTGCCATGATTGAAACACGAATGGTATTATCAGCAAAGAAGTCAACAATGTGTTAAAAGCTACTTCTACTAATCTAAATTCTCCAAAAGTATACAGCATTCCAACAAAAACCTTAGCTTAGTAACTACCATATTCCAAAATACATTCCAAATAGTTGAAAAGTAGGAAACCTGTGCTATAACTTGGACAAGGTCTTTGGCAGGTATAATTAAAATCTTCATAGGGGGCTTGCTGACGAATTCTGCACCAGATTTCTGTCCTCGTGACAAACCATCTTTTGTTAAGCGAGCCATTTTCAAAATGATTCCTACAATATGATCATTTTATAAAATTAATTATGAAAACAGCAGCAGAAGATTATTTAGATAGTGGTCTAGAACAAGCCTAGTGAAATCCCAGTTGAGCAATAACTCCCAAAACAAAGTTTTATTAAAATAAGACAAATCCAAACAGAAATAACAAAATATTCTAAAAAGCATAATTTCCCTAAATATCATGCTTATCCCTTTTGCTACAGGGCGCTGTGAAACAATATAAGATAATAGTATTCACAATACAGCCAAAATCAATAAAATTGGGGAGAAATGTGTTTTTAATCCCTATACATTAAGTAAAAATTGGTTTTTGTCCTTATACTTCTAAATTGATGAAATCAATCCTTCAACTACTTAAAATATGTGATTTTTGTACCTCCAATATGTGACAGATTTCATCAATTTGAAATTATAAATACTAAGACCAAGTTTAAGTGAAAGTAGAGACTAAAACACATTTTTCCAAGAAAAAATACAACAGAACATACCAAAATCTTTTTCAGTGTTTGTCGCATGAAAGACTCCAGTGTACGTGGATCCATTTTTCAAGTGGACTTCCACCTGGTGCCCAATAAGACATGTTGTTACATATACTAATCGATCATGTGAAGGATTATCGTAATTGCCACCTTTACTGCCAGTCACTGCACCTTTGACAACAACAAAAAAAGAACGATCAGCATTCTGAATGCAGCAACAAATAAATAATAATACATTACACAGATCCGAATTTTACCTGTATTTGTTAATCTGCTGGCATTTAATTTGCCAGACGGGATTTTATTCTCAGATTTAATTGTCCCTTCTCTTTCAGATTTTCGGCGGCTGTATCCATTGGAGGACTTGGGCTGCCCAGGTTGTTGTAGATTCATCCTCACTTACAGCCCCTGCCCCTCTAATCTGGGAAAAAATAAATATATATTCGTAAGACCAAAAAGAAAACCCAAAGGGCTTACATAAGATTTCAAGGCAAAATTTATGAATCCAGCTGATTTCCCAAAAGAACATTACAGTAGAGGAACTGCTGCTGATGGTAATAGCACTATAGTTATGCCAAGTTCACAAAGCTATTTGGTGGCCATTGGATAAATCATGAAAATACAAATTTTAAAGTGATTAAATGTAATGAACAAGACTATTTCTAAAATATAATGCAACTAGGACAGCAATTTCTCTGGCTATTATAGTTGAATTATGCATCGTTCAAAATGAACACACCTCTAACAATGCATATGCAAGTTGATAAAATAAAATCAACATTTCAAAGATAATTTTGTAGGCAAATTTTGAAACATTAAACCTATTTTTTTGGTGAATAACTAAAAATTGTTCATATGGTGACCATGAACATGGTATGGGTACGGTATAAAAGTTCACGGTATATATGTTAAAGAATAAACAGAAAAAAATCTGACACACTGGAAAAGTAGAGAATCGGGTGGAAAGTATACATCTCCGTACAATTGACTGTAATTGTAATCATAAAATAATATTCAAAGGGACGTAAACTACACTGTTAAAAAAATACAATTACTCGTAATAAATTTGTAGCGTCAATTGGTTAAAAGAAAACATCAAAAATTCCAGGCTCGAGGTTGACGGGAAAACAATTCCCGTAACTGCTATTTCCAAGAGGCATCTAAAGAGCATTATACATTATACATACTATAAAAACAAAGAAATTACCCGCATAACAGCAAACAAGAAACACGTGGTTTGGGGCGAATTTTTACCCAGTTACCTCTCATTCTTCCCTGGCCCCCTCTTCCCCGTTCCAATCACAACCAAAGTACTAAAATTAGTCTACCCTCACTCCTGTTGGTGTAATCCTTCATACCAAGGACCCTTCATAAATCAGAAACACACATTGGCAAAGATTATATGAGCACTTGCAGATTATGAACGTCCATAACTCCGATCCGAACTCCCGAAGCATAAGAATTATTTGGCATCCACTCCCTACATTGCGAACTTACTTGAATTTCTTTTTCTTTCGGAAATACAACATTTACCGAAATTTCCAGTATTCCAAACCCTAGAAGAAAGAGAAAAATCAGGACTGAAGTCCCACGATGTTATTCTAAGCCATATGGAAACTTGCCCTAAAGTACAATGATTGGCAGTTGAAGTTAGAACTCGAGATTCGTGCGGCGTAAACTATCGCCAGTCCTGTTTACAGTTCCCAGGTGGGGATAAATCTAGCAGGTGTGGTCCTACTTGGGAAACTGCGGTTTTTCCTAAGGTGGAAACCCTAATTTACGAGCTGTTTTAAGAGGATCCAAGCATGCATAGAAATAAATAGCAAGCATATAGGTATTGGAAAGAGAAACGGAAGGAGGAAGAAGGCAAGAAAGGAATTGAAAACGAAGTAACGCACCTGCGAGAGGTTGATCAGAACCAAACTAACGGATTCCGGCAGAGGTTGAAAAGAGGAGCTAAAGAGGGAAGTTTGTGTCGGTTAGGGATTGATTGCGGCGATTGAGGAGCTGCTTCGGTGGGAGGGCGTCGTAGCCGGACGAGGCGACGGAGAGAGAGAGACGGCGGAGGAGTTCTGTTTGGTTTGGTTCTCTCGGCGTGATCGGGAGAGAGAGAGAGAGTGAGTGGTTTTTGAGATTTTGAAGGGAGGTGCGAAGCGAGAAGCGAAGCAGAAACACCCAAAAGACAATCAAGAAATGATCTGCTGTGGTTGGGAGTATCGTGCGCCTCTTTCTTGTATTGTATGGTTTAGTTACATGTATTTTTGTCCGTATAACAGTTCTTCTGTCTTCCAAAAACTTATTCACCGTATCTAATCTCAAAGATACGATTAAAAACATCTCGTATTACTGTGATTTACGTACTGTCTAATCTATTTAATAATATTTTTCACATAGATATTCAATGCATCCATGCATGCAAAAGACAAGCATTTGATTTACGGAAACTAATAAAACTAGTTAAACACTATTAGTTTCTCTTAAAAAATTGTTAACTTTAATCATTAATAATGTTATAATCTTACAGATTAAATAGTTTAAGTGGTAGTTATACTTAACAGCCATATATATAATTTAGTAAATCATTTTCCAACAAATAATAATGATTTATAACTTTAATTGTCTAATTAATACATTCATTCTCACGACAAACCGGTAAGAATCTCATTCACATTATTCCCAATAAACTAATATAAAAATTACCAATTCCTATTACAATGATTGTATATTCTTTCGTTTGGAGAAAATGTATTCTTATATATATATATAACTGTGACGCTAAAATAACGATATAATAAATATATATATATGTCTTTGAATTCTTTCAAGTAGTGTTTGAATTAGAAAATAGATGAAATGAAAAGTAAGTAAATGAATTTGAAAAGATAAAAAAATGATTTAGTATTACTTGAATTAAAGAATTTGAATAAATGAATGAAATGGTTTGGAGGAAAAAGTTGTGAGTTTGTAAATGATAAAATAAATGTAATAGATTAAAAAATATTTTAATCGATAAAAAAAATGATTTTCAATTTGACCTTTATTGAAATTGGATATAAGTTTAAATTTAAGTAATGAAAATTACATTGAAATTGTTATTAATAAAAAAAATTAAAATTACAAAAATAAAAGTATGTTCTCCAACTCTCAGAAGAAAAGGTCGTCAAGTTTGACAAAAGAGAAACTAATTGACAAAGGTACTTGAAAATAATACTTCCATTATTTAACAAAATGAATAAATATACAAAATCGTAAACAATTTCCTTATTAAAAATTTTATGCAAAGTACATGTAATAAAAATCCAAAACAAAAACCCAGATACAAGTTTCCTGCTCCTTACTGCTGTGCATCCTGACTTTTTTCAGCAATATCAACTTCTCGTCCATAACTCAAGTTGTAGGTGAAAATCACAGCCACAAACAATGTAAGAGTGGGCTAATGAAAAAAGAATAGATAATTAAATATTTAAGGATATTATCAATCCAACAATTCACACAAATATACCATAACTCACCCATGCTTTACATCTCTACTCATTCATTTTAGTGGCTCCTCGTACCGTTTACAATGTCAAAAATTTCATAAATAGGTTAACCCTTGTGTACTATGTGCTTTACCCGTAACATTTCGTTCACTCTGCCTGTTCTATCAAAGTCTTATAGTCAGAGTCATTTTGCCTGTTCAACAAAGTCTTCCTGTCAAAGTTATCCTACTTGCTCAACGAAGCCATACGGTCAGGACTAATTTTCTTGGCTTTCCAAACCTTACGAGTAAAAACTCCGCCTGCTCATCTAAGCCTTACCCTCAGAGCATTATACTAAGCTCTAGCCAAACCATAACAAGAATCAAACCGGATTTACAGTTAGGGCAAGTACATACTCCTCAATTCAAAACACTGCACCCATACAAAGATTTTACTAGCATAAACCAGCCAAGTACACTGCTCACTAACGAGTTAAACCAAGTAACACAGCCCACTGGCTATGCGGCTAGACACTAATCAATCTAGCAATACTTTGCCTAATCTGAATATTTAGGTACTTAAGTCTGTTCAGCCACCGTCCAAAGTCAGCACCAATCTGCTCATAACCCTTTCTCCCCCAATGTGCTTTAATCAGGAATGAAGAAGTCCCCGGCCACCTAGAATCTGCAGAAAAATTTGCTAGACGCTAAATCAGTTTATTCTGGTATACTCTATGTGAAAACCGTGACTCAAGGTTGACTGTATTTGGCCTAAAGATACAGTTTGCTGTGTGTATTTCTGGTATAGTATAAATGCCACGTTCCTAGCCTATACACCAAGAGTTCAAATATACTTTACCACTTGGCTAACCATTAGCCCACCCAAAAGAAGCATACCAAGCCGTGACAGACTAGAACATCTCTGCAGAAGATGTGTATTTCTGTTTGGATCACTGCACCACCCGCCAGCCACAACTGCTTGAATTTCTCCTCTCACGTTAATTAATTGGTTGGAGTAACCATAATCAGCAATCATGCATCAAAAAGTTATACTACATTATACAGTAAGATAACATAATAGATCACAACTGTGCTTTTTGATGGTTGTTTAAATGCACACTATGCAAAGAGATATATTCTCTAAAAAGGGATTTCTAACAGCATAAAAGTGGTGCAAAAGACAAGTGTTTTCTGACAAAAAAAAAATGAAAATCATGATTACCATTACCTACTGCAATGTACCAGAAGAGGGAAATGGACCAAGAAATACTACCCCTCGGCATCTTGGCTACAGAATGAAATTTAATTCAAATAACTTGTATTGGTGCAAAGGCCAGAGTAAGCTGGCTCACCGTTAGAAGAAAACTGGCAAATATATACACAAGAAAGTATGGTAAGGCATCTCATTCAGCTAGATACGTGTCCCAAAGACGTGTGACCAAATGGAAGGGTACCTAATTGCATAAATCAGAAATCAGAGTCAACAAAATCATAAAACTCTGCCTATTTTTCTGTAGTTCATAATTTCTCTACTGACTGATTGTACAAGTTCTTGAGGTTTGATATAAAGCCAATTTATAAAACATGCATGCACTTCTTCTTGGGAAAAGACTATTGCACTCCGTGAGAAAAAAAAAGAGTGTTGGAAGCAAACTTCTCGAATTAGAAGACAGATGAACCAGCGGAAAGCAAATTGAAGAAATTCCAGTCCTTGCTCCTCCATAGGGCTGGAAACAGGATCTGGTGGAACTCAAAATTCAGTATCAGATTCAATTTGAGATGTTCTAACCATAATATACTCCCACATTTCAAATGTCAGTTATCTTTTAAAAGAAATTTTGTTTCATTTCATTAGTCGGTTCAAAAAACCAAGTCATTATTTACTCATTTTGCTTTATTTTTCAATTTTATTCTTATTTTCTCTCAGTATAGCCGCAAAGTGAAAAAAGAGAGAGCATTACCACCATAATTCATATTCCACCAGTTCCATCCCTCTCCCATAACACTCCATTACCACCATAATTTATGTTCATATGACATCCTTAAATTGTGTTAGGTTATAAGACTTAATGCAGTACATAGGATGAAGTTTCCACGGTTTCTGTGTAATTTTTTGTTTTCTAACTATGTAGTTTTCATGTGATTGTTGAGGAGTAACCTCATCTATAACTTATCTACCTCCACCCAACTCCATCCTGCAGGTTTTCTCATTGTCCTTTGTTGCATAAGCCTTCTGACTTCAGCTACTTCATTCCATAAACCCTTTCTTGCATAGACATGTGCTAATGTTAAATATGGTGCTGCATTACTTGGTTCCATCTTGATAAGTTGATCAGCAGCCTCCCTCCCAAGTTTTACATTTCCATATATCTTGCAAGAACTCAAGAAAGAGCTCCAAATTACATAATTAGGATCATAGGGCATTTTTTGCATTACATCCCTTGCCTTACTCAAATTCCCTTTTCTAGCATAGAGATCAATCAAGCAAGCGTATTGATCAATATCAGGAGACAAGCCATAATTTGTTGTCATTTTTTTAAAGTATTCCACCCCTTTGTCAAGCAATCCTGCATGATTACAAGCTGTTAAAACAGCAGTAAAGCAGATATGATCAGGAACTAACTCTTGCTTGGTCAGTAGACAATCAAAAAGTTCCAAAGCCTCTGAACTTCTCCCACATTGAGCATAACCCATGATCATGGATGTCCACAACACATTATTCTTCTCAGAAGTCTGATCTAACACGCGTTGAGCCTCGTCAATATCGCCACCTTTTGAATACATATCAATCAAAGCACTGGCCACAAACACATTCCTTTCCGAACCCATTTTAATAACAAGAGAGTGCACTTGCCTTCCTTGAAGGAGTAATGCAAGGCTGCTACAAGCATTTAAAATCGTGCATAAAGTATGATCAGTAATACCCAAATTTTGCCCCCTCATTTCTACAAACAGTTTCAATGCATTTTCGCTCAACATGTTTTTAGAATATCCAGAGATCATCGAATTGTACACAACAATATCCTTCTCACTAGTTTCAGCGAATAAGAGTACGGCATCATCAATTTGTCCCTGATTTGCATAACAGTCAATCAATGAGCAGACCACAAAATTGTTAGTATCACATCCCTGCTTGATGATATGAGTATGAAGAGCGGAGCAATGTTGAAGGCCACCACTTTGCCCAACACAGGCACTAATGACACTAACAAAGGTAAGACAATTGGGCTTAATTTGGGTGTATAGCATCTCTTTGAACAACAAGAATGCATCTATTCCTCGTCCATTGATCGATAATCCCGTAATGAGTGAAGTCCATGAAACCTGATCATGTGTTCTGATGCCACAAAATACCTTCTTTGCATCCAGAATAGCAAAACATTTGGCATAGAAATCAATAAGTGCACTGCAGAGGAACAAATTATCTTCATATCCAGATCGAATCATGAAAGCATGGATTTGTATACCCAAACGCCAATTCCGGGTTTTTCCACAAGAACTAAGTGCAGTACAAAGAACATATTTTATTGGCTTCCTTGTTGATCCATTCACTGTGCTTATTAATGACTCCAGTGCTCCATAGATGCTAGCAGTTTTAAAACACGGTTTGCCAAAGAATCTGCGCGTGAAACCATGAACAAAAGAGCTTGAACAATGCACCATATTACAGGGCTTGTGTCAAATAAATCTTGCACATTACCCAATTGAACCCTTAACATTAAATGGAAAAATCCAACTAAGCTGGCCTTTTTCACCCCTGTTTCTTTCAGACCTCGCTGATCCATTCATTGTGCTTAGTGACTCAAGTGCTCCATAAATAGGTATTGGAAAGAAAAAAGGAAGGAGGAAGAAGGCAAGGATGGAATTGAAAACGAAGTAACTCACCTGCGAGATGTCAGAACCTAACTGACGGATTCGGGCAGAGGTTGAAAAGGAAGCTAAAGAGGGAAGTTTGTGTAGGTTATGGATTGATTGTGGCAATTGAGGGGCTGCTTCGGTGGGAGGGCGCGTTGGCCGGACGAGGCGACGGAGAGAGAGAGACTGCGGAGGAGTTCAGTTTGGTTAGGTTCTCTGGGCGTGATCGAGAGAGAGAGAGACAGACAGATTTTCAACAAAAAGTAACTTAAACTTTATACACCCAAACGGTAGAATTACCAGTCGTTTTATCCATATGAAATTTCTAAAGTGCACAATCAGCAATAATGATGATATCAATGACTTTTATTTTTGGTAATAAATAAATAATATAAGTAGTCAAACCCGCCAAAATAATTTACCATTTTCAACATATAATCTAGATGATTCAGATATAAATCTCATGTACCTGTTTTATAGATAAAAATATATTTTCAAGTTATATATGATTTAGTCAAGGCCAATAATACAAGAAATAAAGGGTAGTTTAATGTTCATGCACCTTAAGCCATTCACGCCTTCTTCTTAGACGGATCAATCTCTTATTTTCTTTTCTTTTATTTGGATCTCACATAAATGCTTTCATCCTTCTCTTTTACTTTAGCAAATCAAACCAAAGAAACATAAAGTTCCAATTTTTCGGTTGCCCTCCTTCTCCATCCTATCAAACCAAACGCACCATAAAGTCTTCGTACCATTGTCAAAATTTGAGTGATAAATAAATAAAAAAAATACGAATGATCAACAATACCTTTAACAATGAGCATAATGCCCCTTTTTTTCAACCGTACAAGTTAGACCGGTATGCCTTCGTACGTTTTCCTCTAATCATGGGTTGAAAATAATTTTGACGAATTTAGATTAGAAAAATATATATTTTTAAGTTGTGTCAATTTCATATCGTATGCATGCTAGACTCAAATCAAAATAAGGGAATATAAAATCGAGATAAGTCTATCTCAATTTATCTTTACAACGAACTCCTTAACGGTGGAAAACAACCATGAAAAACAATTGTGAATATTAACATAGAAAGCATAAATGGTTTATCATATATATATCCACGGTTAATTAGTGCTTTGGATATGAGGTCGAGGTTTGAGTTGTATAGTCCAAAACTCAAATATTGTTCAGAAATATAAGTATTAGATTGAACTATTTGTTCAAGTAGTTTCAAGGGTATTTTGTAGAAGACGTTAAAAATGAGTTTAATTTTAAATAGTTAATAATTAATGTAGCACAGTAAATGCACGTAATATATATTTTTACCTTTTAAATCTTTATTTATAGATTTTTTTTTGTGAGTTGATCTAATTAGAGTTAATTGTAGATAATCTTATCTTTGTTTTTTAAGTTAGACAACATTAAGATTAATATATTCTGATTTATGACTAACCAGTTTATTTGGTATAGTTAAATAATCCCAGTTATAATTAAGTGTCTAATATATAGTTAACGTCTAATCTATAGTTAACTAGAGGGTGATGTATGTAATAAGTGTCACAGCGACGAAGACTCATGCACCCTTTGTATTGACAAATCAAAGTCCACCCACAAATCAACACGATAACGTTCTAGAATGGATTCAAATTTTGCATTGAATCATTCAAACTTATTTTTCAACCACAGACACCTGTTCACGCATTTATCCAGTCGGCCCGATGCCCAGTAGTATCAATATAAATACACATCTAACTCAATTGTTCATCATCAATCAAATTGATACTATCTGATATCTAGCTTCACCCTCAAAATGGTAAACAAATTGCTTTTCGTTCTTGTAGCAGTGGCTCTTGTTACGGTGCCAAAAAATGTGAGTGCTCAGAACTGCGGGTGTGCTGAAGGGTTATGCTGCAGCCAATATGGATACTGTGGTACTGGTACAGAATACTGTGGCACAGGGTGTCAGCAGGGTAATTGTACCACAACAAGTTCCCCAAGCAACAACGTTAATGTTGCTGACATTGTCACAGCCGAATTTTTCAACGGCATAATCGATCAAGCTGATTCTGGTTGTGTTGGCAAGAACTTTTACACACGAGATGCTTTCCTCAGAGCTCTCGATTCCTACACCGACTTTGGCAGAGTTGGTTCCGAGGACGACTCCAAACGCGAGATTGCAGCTGCTTTTGCTCATTTCACACATGAAACTGGACGTAAGATTGCTATTATAAATCCTTTTTAGTGTTCGTTACTGAAGATCAAATTTATATCTTTTTTTTATCTCATTCATGTTCTAACTGGGAGATTGAATGCAGATTTTTGTTACATCGAAGAGATTGATGGTGCAAGCAAGGACTACTGCGACGAGGAATCGATTGCACAGTATCCATGTTCTTCCAGCAGAGGGTACCACGGTCGTGGTCCGATCCAATTGTCGTGGAACTTCAACTACGGACCAGCAGGGGAGGCCAACGACTTCGATGGATTGGGCGCTCCGGAAACAGTGTCGAACGATGTTGTGGTGTCTTTCAAGACAGCATTGTGGTACTGGATGCAACACGTGCGGCCTGTCATAAACCAGGGTTTCGGTGCAACCATCAGAGCCATCAATGGTCAACTTGAGTGTGATGGTGCTAACCCCTCTACTGTTCAGGCTCGCGTTAATTACTACACAGAATACTGCAGACAATTGGGTGTAGACACTGGTGATAATCTTACTTGCTAAATAAAAGATATCATTTTTATCTGTATTTTTTCCCCTTAATAAAGAATTGAAGGCTTTGTTGCCTCATCAATCTCATTATTACTGTAATCGCTCTTGTGGAGTAAAATAAAAATAGCATCACTTTTTGCTTTTGCATTTTGATTTTTATTCTATTAATCACAGTACGCCATGAATATTTTGCACTTTATTGTATGAAGATGATATTTCATTTTATTGTAATTTACACAAAAGACAATGATATGAACAAAGAGAGAAATGGAACCGCAATTATTATTAAGAGGATAAGCCAAGAAAAATGGAGAGGGTAACGCCGAGGGAGTAGGCTCCGACGAAGGTGCCAATCAATTGAGGAGGGGGGCGAGTGACGGCGCCGATTCCGACGATCCCGGCAACGCCGACGGGGAGGCGCACCATGAGCGCTTTGGAGGCGGCGGAGACGACGGCGTCGGTGTATAGGTGGTAAGCCCATTGTTTGAAGAGGGGGAGTGGAAGGGTGTCGTCGTCGGGATTTGGAGGGAGGCGGCGGAGTGCGGCGTCGATTTGAGTGCGATCGGGTGGTGCTGGGACCCATTTTCGGAGGAGCGCGTGGGTGGCGTTGGCGTGGATGTAGTCGGAGGCGGTTTTGAGTTGGTACGGAAGCACTCCATGGAAAGCGTGCTGAGTGCTAGCGAGGCAGTGGGAGAAGGACGAGTCGCATACCGAGTCAAAATCGCCCGAGTTTGACAAACTATTCTCCACTCTCTTTGACGCCGATAACGATGACCCCATCTCTCTCCTCTCTACAATTTTCTTCAAGCTACCTTTTTTATTTCACACAGAAAAAATTGAATGAACAGCTGACTCATAAATACTCCAAAAAGTCAATGATACAGAAAAAATAATAATTTAAATTATGTCATGGTGATATTTTTTATTAATAATTATTCAGTTAAAGAAATTAAGCAGAACAAAACTAAGCTGCCAATTTTATTTTTTTAAATATTAAGGAAAAGTATATAATAAAGTTGGGAAAATTATATTTTGAGTTCTAGAGTTGGTTGAAAATGATTTTGAGAGTCTGTGAGAGGGTGGCGCTGTGTGGCTTTGAGCGGCGGTTCTCATCGTCAAATCTGAATTACAACAGACCGGTGACGGTATGCGGCCTCCGTTCAAGCTACAAGGCGCGGCGACGCACGAGGATACTCTCCAAAGAAAGCATTCAAGTCATTCACGCTCTTAAACTCGCCAAATCCCCCGACCACGTTCTCGACGCTAAACTCTCACGCCTTTTGAAACCTGACGCCTTAAACCTGTTCGACGAATTGCTAAGACAAAACGAACTCAGTTTATCCCTCAAGGCAACTAACACTGTCTCTTTCACTTTCAATGATCATGACTTTTTTTTTATCTATTTTTTTTATTTCAATTTGTACCGTAGGTTTTCAACTTCATTCGCGAGGAGGTGGGGCATGATACGCTGCTGCAACTCTACGCCGACATGATTCTGTTGCTCGGAAGAAACAAGAAAATCGACATGGCGGAGGAACTGTTCTCTGAAGTTTTGGAGAAGGGATTGAAACCGGACACGAGGATGTGCGGTGAGATGATTGGGGCGTATTTGCAAGCTGGGATGACGGAGAAGGCGATGGAGATATACGGGTCCATGAAGGAATGGGGTTGTTCCCCCGATAAGTTCATTTTCACTGTACTGATCACAAATTTAGAAAGAAACGGACAACAGCAACATCAACAACTGGTGGAGTCTCTCAAACAAGACTGTCTTCACTATGTGGAGTTCCCTGATAGATTCCTTCAACAACTTCAAGAAGATAAAGTAAGATTTTGCATATGCACTTCATTTGTGGGCATATATTTTTTTTTATGAATAATAATAATAATAATAATAATGATGATGATGTGTGTTTTCTTTTGTGTTCAGCCAAGAAAGAGACGTGTCGATCTTGTGTGAAATTTTGCAGCTTTTTCTTCAGGGTGGTGGTGTGGGCTCTTGTTTACACAAAATTAAACTTGAGTTGAAATCTCATGTTACGGTGATTATTATATGCTCATGGCATGTCAAAACCTTAGTAGTAACTTGTACCTCATAAATCTGATGATGCTTTCACGAGTTATTGGTAGTGCTTGTGATATTGATTTGAAAGTTGGAGTTTTTTCTTGAGAACAACGTTTATACACAGTAATATTAGGGTGTGGGGGAACGAAAATACAAACGATCCTGTTGAAACAAATTTGTATTTAAAACACTTCTCCTTTTATCATTGTATTAGAAATCTGATTACGGTGTAGATTCCTTCTTTTTTTTCAATGCGGTTCAATTCCTTGATATCATTGAATTTGAAGACCATATGCTATGATTTCTACCAAGAAATGGTAAGGAACTATCATCACCTGCTGACATTACTGGAATGTGCATATATATAAAAAAATTAATACAATAAAAAGCCTCTCTCTCATTATTTTTGTCTCTCCTTTACAAGATATTACAAGGCAAAATACAGGTAAAGATTGGTTAAAAGAATTAGTTCATCTCACACTAAAGGGGAAAAAGATGGGATGTAAAGTAAGGAAAGAACCAGAAAACTGAGTGACTAAATACAGAAAAATCACAACTACTTCCTTGTTCAGTTAGCTAAATGACTCGGACAACTGTTGAACATGCTGTGCCACATAAACGCACGAGAAAGTACCATCTCGAGCTCCTGGTGCGTCCAATTCTTAGTTGGAAGGTGTTGAAGAAACATTACCAATTCTTGGAAATCAAACCTCTGGAGCTGATCTGACCACTGATAAAACAGTCATAGAGATTAGATGATGTTCATTCTCTACAATACATAATCAGTATCACTGACAAAAAAAACAGACTAAATATACATTTATTCTAAAACGAATGTACTATAAATTGTTACAGAAATAGAAGACATAAACAATAAACCGTACTTAGGAAAAGCATAATTAGAATGTGTGTTTTGAAGAGAAACCAGAGAATAGATTTATTTAACTAGCATCCAGAATGTCTCCTACAAGACCTGAGGACTGACAATAAATAGTAAGATGCAGCACATCAACTTACTGAAAGTTTATGTAACATGGCATCCTAAATGGAACCTAATAAATAACGAATGGACAATAGGATATTAACATTGATACAAATGAAGAAACAACAAGCTAACATAGAGCTTCTCATTAATCTTTAGTTTACTTATGACCACCATAATCAGCAATCATGCATCAGAAAGTCATACAGTAAGATAACATAATAGATCACAACTGTGTTTTTTTATGGTTGTTTAAATGCACAATATGACAGATATCTATTCTCTTAAAAGGGATTTCTTACAGCATAAAAGTGGTGGAAAAGACAAGTGTTTTCTGACAAAAAAAAAATGAAAATCATAATTACCATCACCTACTGCAATGTACCAGAAGAGGGAAATGGACCAAGAAATACTACCCCTCGGCATCTTGGCTACAGAATGAAAATTAATTCAAATAACTTGTATTGGTGAAAAGGCTAGAGTAATCTGGCTCACCGTTAGAAGAAAACTGGCAAATATATACACAAG
The DNA here is from genome assembly GCF_016808095.1 of Vigna angularis. Classification (NCBI taxonomy): domain Eukaryota; kingdom Viridiplantae; phylum Streptophyta; class Magnoliopsida; order Fabales; family Fabaceae; genus Vigna; species Vigna angularis. Next base: position 2,597,696 of record NC_068980.1, read on the forward strand.
GAAGTCTGGTAAGGCATCTCCTTCAGCTAGATACGTGTCCCAAAGACGTGTGACCAAATGGAAGGGTACCTAATTGCATAAATCAGAAATCAGAGTCAACAAAAGCATAAAATTCTGCCTATTTTTCTGTAGTTCCTAATTTCAATACTGACTGAATGTACAAGTTCTTGAGGCTTGATATGCAGCCAATTTATAAAACATGCATGCACTTGCTCTTTAGAAAAGACTATTGCACTTTGTGAGAAAAAAAAAAGTTTTGAAAGAAAACCTCTCGAATTAGAAGACAGTTGAACCAGCGGAAAGCAAATTGAAGAAATTCCAGTCCTTGCTCCTCCATATGGCTTGAAACAGGATCTGGTGGAACTCAAAATTCAGTATCGGATTAAATTTGAGATATTCTAATCATAATATACTCCCACATTTCAAATATCAGTTATCTTTTAAAAGAAATTTTGTTTCATTTCATTAGTCAGTTCAAAAACACAAGTCATTATTTACTCATTTTGCTTTATTTTTCAATTTTATTCTTATTTTCTCTCAGTACAGCCGCAAAGTGAAAAAAGAGAGAGCATTAACATAGAGTGACAGGATAGTTACTCAAATGTAATTATATTTTTCTAAACTGAGGTTTAACACATTTCGAAATCCATATTCAAAAGTGCAGTCTTAAAGTTCATGCTATTATTACTTGAAAAAAAAAAAAGAGCAGTCCTGAGAAAAGGTTACCGTCAATCCTCCTGACCAATTCCTTCAACTTAAAAACAAGCCTTTGAATTCCTGGTTGAGCAAATGTATAATGGTCTTGCATGCCGTCAAGCAACTTTGACAAACACCAATAGCAGTCGGCCTCTACATTAGAGATTTGATCCGAAGATAAACTAGACATTGACCAATTATCTATGGCCCCTTCTAGGTATTCTGATAGGAAAACAACTAAAAATGGCGTAACAAGATCATTTATCCCCTGAACATATCCACTTGCAGGATGCCGGATGGCCCTGGAAGAAAATCAGGAAACCAAATAAGTTAAAAAAAAGAAAAAACAAACTTCTGACAACAGCTTACTTAGTGAGAAAAAAGTTCAGTTCAACAACAAGGATAATCCAGAAGAAAAAAGTTCCAGAGTATTTATGAGGGTAAAGATTGCTACCTATCTAATTGACAACTGAGTGATGCAGATAAAATGGGAAAGCTAGATCACAAAGGTTTACTGTGGTTCTATCATATTTTTTTTCCTATTTTCTTTTCTCAAGATATTGATCTAAACTACTACTAAGAAGAAACAGAAGTATACAATATCATAGCAGTTATTCTAAGCATCTTCTGAAAGTGCAATAAATATGCATCATAAGGTACTTTGGACCATTTTTTCTGGTTTCCAATGCTGAAACCATTTCAAGAAGAAAATCTACTCACTCTCCATCAAGGTTATCATTTTATAAGATAAATGGAAACAAATATATGATCAGTCCAAAAGTAAATGAAATTAACTCATCATGTATACCACAACCACAAGTTTTTGGAGCCTCCTTAACTATGGCAAATGATAAAAAATTATTCATGTCATATGCTAACCTATGGAATAATATCATCTGTTACTATTGTAAAAAAAACATTTCTGAAAAAGTAGAAGCAGAAAGACCCATTCAAAGGTAGTGTTTGGCCCAACTTTTTTGGGATTCTCTTCCAAACAAACTACTTTTGGGAGCTTGTGACTTGTAGTACTCCATTTCCTACTTTATTTCAAATCCCAAGATCCAAGAACACACTATACAAGAAATTTAAAACTCCAAAAAATTATAGAACTATAAATTACCAAACATTTTTAATTTTCATTTTAAATTTAAAGTTCTTATTTTTAACTTTCAGTTTGTAGTTTTAAGCTCAAATAAAATCTAGTCAAATGCTACGTAAATATAGTGAAAGCTTAGAGCCTTATTTCACCTCAAAAAAATTCACAACAAAGAACACTAGCTCAAAATGAAATCAGACATATAGAAACAAGATATCAGTTGTATCTAATCTAACCATGTGTAAAGAATACGCTCCAATGATTTTTGAACTTGCTCTTGCTGAAAGAATGACACTTCAGGTACAGTTCTCGGACAATCAACAGCAATCTAACAATCATAAAAATGAAGAACCTTATTTTTTCCACTAACCCAGTTAGGAATATGTTATAATCAATAATACCTGGCGAAGCATATTGATCTCATCATCCGAGCGTTCTGCATCAGGAATATCATAATACTGAGAAACATAGTCAAGATACTCAAGACGCTTTCTTCTCAAAACTCCTTCCCTTCTATCTGAATTAGTTGGTGCATATCCCTGAACTCCGAAGTTCATCATTCAATTTTTAATAAGAAAACCAAGTATCCATAGAAAACAAGCGTCTAACCTATGTACTTCTTAACAAATCATAGTGTTAAATACTCATTTTTTTTTGTGTGTGGCCTTGTTTATAGTTTATATGTGCAGCACCGAGACCCCTATGTATGAAACAACCTTTCTGCAAAGCTCACCCTCAATGATATTTTTTTCTATAAAATAGAATCAGATATGCCAAAATAAAACAAAAATACACATATCTTATAAAGTATAAACTAAACTCCAAAGTACAACTGATAACTGTCATGAAAGTACATGCTTGAGTAAGATAAATGGCATACGATCACAGAGCTTACCAAGAGAAGTCTCCACACTGTAGGACGCATGTAATCTGGAACACCACTCCAAGATAATTCACGCAATTTCTCTACAGGATAGATGAGGAAGAAATATAAGTTCTGCACCATTGGTTCATTGCTGAAAAATAGAAAACTAATTGGATATTGTTAATTCTCGATACGGATTTGGCAGTTAAAAAACTGAGGGTGGTTTCCAATTGAGGCCTTTACTCTGGGATTGATAGAACTGTGTGTTAAGAACTCAAAATACAAGACTATATCTTGAAAATGTTTATTGCTTTACTCCAGTTCCGCACCTACCAATTGGTAGGTATAGAATACTTGCACGCTGTCCTTAATGCATCATGCTCTCAGTTCAATTTTGCAGTAACTTTTAGCTCCAGAGGGTTTCTTAGCCTGGTCACTTTGTGTTCCTCCTCTTTCTCAAAAAGATGTTTTATAAAAAAAAAACACATATGTACAACATTTTGGGTGCATCAACCAAGGGATAAGAGGTATGAACTACTCATATTGTCTTGCAAAATTATTTTGAACCTTACCATTAAAAAATCATACAAGCAAAGGCAACTGTGTCATGAGTGTGTTAATATGGGAACATGGCTGTGCTAAATATGACACTTCCACCAGAATATAAATAAAGGAGCAATGAAGAAGCAGTCATTACTGATACAAAAAAAATGGAAATGAAGAGATTATAATACCTAATACAACCATCGTCCCAGAAAGCACCTTACTGAATTTCAATACCCTAGCAGAATCTGTAGCTCTAGCACCCAATGAAGATTTATGTACTTCTTCAGACGGGCTCTCTACATTGGATGCTGATACTTTCAACTTATTCTCATTGGGAGTACCAAATGGTTTCCTTGTACTCTGAGCTTCCTTCTGTGTAAAGAATAGAGGTTTCACTTGATGAATAGCTACCCATCACGAAAACTAGAGATATGTATGTGAGTACAATATACAACTATGACACATGAATGTACTAAAATCACCTCTATTCTCTCAGATATGTGGCCACTTGTTCTAGTATCACTGTATGAGGGGCTCCTTGTATAAGTTGGTGAGGGTAAGCTTGAGTAATCTGGAGAACTAACCCTCTGGCTCAATAATATTTTACCAGGAATGTTACGACCCTTGAGTAACCTTCACAAAGGAAGAATATAAAATTATAAATTCCCATCAATTGAATATGGCATATGCTTCCATTACCTTTACCCCAGCATTTCAGAGCAACATCCCATACAAAACGAAAAAAAGGTACCCAATTTGATTGAACGGATCACAATCACATAAAAATGGGGTGGTTACACCAGACGCACATAAACCACTCCTAAGTATTAGAATTTCAACCATCGAAAATTCGTGATCCTAATCCCAAAAAGATTAAAAATTTGTAATGGGTTTTCTAAATCAAACGGAAGAAAACATTAGGAAGTGAAGATCAGCAAATCGGGCAGCGAAATTCACGAGATCGTGAGTTCTGGATAGAAAATTATGAGGAAAAATTAAAAGCAACTAACTAAGTGGAGAGAACAAAGGAGGATATATACCCTTGAACATTTCTGAGGGTCTGGTTGAATCGGGAATCTAGGATTCCCACAGCAGTGTCTTTGCTGCGTTCGGCTTTGTTCTTGTTGTTGTCGTCGTGGTCGTTCTTCATGGTTGATCTCTCAGAATGGAATCCGTGTTTTGTTTTGCTTATTAGTGACACTTTGTTATCGTTTGAGAGCTAGTGAGTGACTACTGAATCTGTGTGTGCAAGCAACATCATGGTTCATGAATCAATGCTCCCCAAAATTATCTTTTTCTTTTCTTTTGGTAATAATCCATAATCATGCTTTATTCTTCGTTTTTCTCTTCCCTAATCAACACTCACTTCATACACGTGTGCGCCAGAGAACAGAGACCCACAACTTCAATCTGGCAATTCTCTGTGCAAAATTCAGATTGAATCATAAACATTTTCGTACTCCATATCATATTTTCTGACAGCTCTTTTAATACACGTTTTATTTTTGTACTAAAATCTTTGAAAACTAAAAAAAGAAAATTGCTTATATACTGCAACAAAACAGTTGTTAATCAACTCCTCTCGCTGAAGAAGTGTTAGTAATATATTTCTTAACGTGTTTTTCTTATAAATTATTAATAAAAACATATTTGAAAGTATAATAATAAAATTATAATGACCTTCATTACATGAAGTGGAATTCATAATTTTTGCAATTTTTTTTTGAATAACTTGAGCCCATAAAAGTGTTTTTTCTTATTAATGTTTCCTCCGTTCATATCGCAGCCAAAATGAAGAAAATAAAGTTTAAAGTGGGATACTGTACGGACTTAGAAGTCTAATGAATTTTGCTTTACGCCCTCACGATTTTATCCTGTACTGCCTTTATTTATTTGTAAAGAAAACTTAAATAAATTATTATTGTATAGGAAATATAATTTAAAGTATATATCTTAAAGTTATTGAAATTTAAACACTTTAAAAAAAAATAATCATAGGATAACTTTCACTACAAAATTTAACACATTTGATAATATATCATTTATCAATCACAGAAAATATTTATTTCGATTGTATTTTTTTTTTCATCTTTAAATTTAATTCATTTACGAGAACTCTTTAATCCAAAATAATAATCCAAGTTTTAGTGTAGTTAAAGGATTACACGTTCTGAACGATAAAATGTAGCCTTCCAAATTGTATAACATAGAAAAATTGAATTATACAGAGAGAAATACAATACTCAAATTCTTAATTTCTGAATTGAAAAACTTACAAATCACTAATATGCATTATCTACTTAAAAGTGTCAGTAGAATATATTATTTTCTAGCATACTTTTTAAAAACACTGTTTTATTAAATAGAAATATATTGATGACTTCAAAATCGTAAATGGGAATCTTTAATATGAAGTAAAACCCATTCATTTTAGTATTTTCTAAAAATCCAATATTAAAAGTCTTCAGTATTATGATGCTAACATTTTCCTTCCTACAGTGCCTAACGTTAGGCATGAATGAGTTTGCACAAAGGCAACCGCAATTTGGAATATGATAAGTTAGACAGACTGGGACCAATTTTCATAAAAGAAGTTAATTGCAAATATTAGAATGAAAGAAAGAACAAAATCCAACAAAAAAACTTAATGAAGAATCAAAATTATGTATCATCTATACCATTCGTTTCTAAAACTTCAATTAAACCCAAAATTTAACATAGACTCTATTAATCATACCGATGTATGGCACATCCATACGTAAAGCAAATCTGAAGTCACGCTACAAGTACACGAAAAGGAGCGTACTTAAATGGCCCCAGAAAATCTCAATAAGGTTGTAAAATATTACGTTGTGATACAAAATAATACATATAAGGGAGCACATATAAGCATCCTGTGGATTCAAAGAAAACACATACAAGGTATAATGCAGGGGTGGTATCTTATTTAAGATTCCCTTCCAGTAAAATCAAGGCCAACGCAAGCAAAGAGAACACGAAACTGAGCTTAAAATCTGGGATATACACGACTTTGTAGCTTCAGTATCTTCTTGTGGAATGCTTTTGTCTCTTCTTTTCAATGTATTTGGACGATCTCTTTTAGCAGAATAAATTCACCATATCATTGAGGGGAGTCATTTCCCCAAACATTGTCCCATGAACCACTTGGAGCAGCCTTTGGTGCCTCAATGTAATTTACATCTCCAGAAGAATTATATGGTCCAGGCAGCAGCTGTCCATTTGGACCTGGCGGGTGAACCTTCTTTGACTTACTTCTAATCCCAAGCAAGCGAAACACAAATCTAGCTAGCTCTCCATACAATAAACCAGAGCGATCAAACAGCTGCATTAAGAAATCATCTTAAATTAAACTATGCTCACAACACAAGAAAATGGAAGTGTTATATAATATAGATTGTGTTCCCAGATTTAGCATTGTGATGCAGAGAAATGAGTTCAACAAATGCAAAGAAAATGTTACATTATGTAGGTAGAGAGCACTTCCCGAGGAAGTAACACGCCGTTAATAGGAATGTGTTCCCAGATTTAGCATTGTGATGCAGAGAAATGAGTTCAACAAATGCAAAGAAAATGTTACATTATATAGGTAGAGCACTTCCCGAGGAAGTAACACGCCGTTAATAGGTGTGCTTGGACAAGATTAGTTAGTTACTTCTAAAAAATGAGTCTTTAGAAAAGCTGGTAGGGACTTCAAATTAGTTTTGCCGGAATAGGTTATTATTCATCATGCAAGACCAAATACACTTAAAATTTTGTATGAAAGAGAATGCATCATTTGTATACCCTTTCTTGTAATTTGATAGCAATATATCTCTTTGTTAATATCCAAAGGAAAACAATTACACCAACCACTTTATGAGACAACTTTATGTAAAAAAAAAAACAAATCAAACGTTGTATAGGAGATCCTTCCCAAAGATAAAATTTCAAAGCAATTAAAAACATATCTGACCTTCCTTTTTCACTGCAATATCATTCTTCAAAAGTCCCAACAACCATAGAAGCTGGGCATACAATTAGCAAATTGACAAACCTACGTAAAATGGAAAGAGAATGACGAATAAACAAACCTGGAGAAGTGCAGTCATGAACAGATGGAAAGCCTGTGTGTTTTGGTCAATGAGTATTGATATTCGACCAAAAAAATTAACCACACCTTGCATCTGTCGATAGAGGAAATGAATTCAACAAATGCCAAAAAGAAGTTTTAAATAACACAACAAATTCATATCCATATTAATATATGTACCTAAATATAATATTCCTATGCGTTAAATATGAAGTTGCTAGTGGTAAAGAATTAAATATGACTTAACAAACAATCTAATCTAGCAAACCAAATAGGGAGAAACAATGACCATTCTTCATTTTCATCAATCACCTCTATGGAAGAAAAACTAAACTACCACTCACCACACGTAGGACAGAAATCCAAAATCCAGGTGGGGATGGAGGGCCACCAAAGGGATTGTTGGGGTCTTGATCTCCATAAGGCCCACCACCCATGCCATAACCACCCATTGGACCTCCAAAGCCACTGTTATACATTCCCCCTCCATACATCCCGGACGACCCATACATGCCACCACCATATCCTCCCCTGTACGTACTGTTACCGTAAAGTCCCCCACCATAAGAAGATCCATACATTCCTCCTCCTATTCCACCATAAGAAGACCCATACATTCCAGATCCATATCCAGAATTATAATTCATGGTAGAACCATATCCTACATATTACAATAACAAAAATAACAAGGTTCGTTAAAATACGCAAACAGAGAGAAAAGTTTACATAAAGACACATTTTTCAACAAGGAAGAAGAAATCACCTCCATATGCGTTATTTCCGTAATTCTGCTCCCACGGCCTTGTGGGCACGGGCCTCCCGAGAGAATTCCTGTTAACAGCTGCAGTCCTATCAGAAGCAGAAACAATTTCCCCAGGTTTCGCGGTCCCTGAAGCCTCAACTACATCACTCGTGTTGCCAGCTGACGGGGGTTTAAAAGGCGCCGGGCCAGAAGAGGAACCTGCTTGTTCCCAGGGTTTTGGTGGAGGATTATTTGCTGCCACAAAATTTACACACACAGCCAAAACATCAGAAAATTTTCAGATTTTAAAGTGCAGCTCGTAAGAATTTCCGGCGCCATACTTCGTATATATCAATAACAAAACCTTTTTGAGAAAGGTGAAGTGAGGCTGTTTCAAACAATTAGAAACACAAAAATAAAAACTAGCAAGTTGGGAAAATAAATTAGAATATAATCAAGGCAGGATTCGATTCCAGTCAGAGGCGAACAGAAAGCAAACTCGTTTTCAGAATATTCAGAGTACACATGCATCAATTTATATAGAAAAAAGCGGTTGATGAAAATGAATGATATATAGCAGATCGAGGGACGGAACAAAAAGGAAGGGATTGTTAATTACGTGGAATGCGTAAGATTTTAGGGTTTGGAGAAAACGGTATGTGCCCTAACGGAAAACATGGCGGTGAACGAAATTAAAAAAAAAAAAAAAAGTGTGGTACAGAGAATTAAGCTCGGAAAACAAACCTGAGGGTTGTGTTTTGGGTTCCATGGGAATTGCAGAGAGACGGCATATAAAGAAGCAGATTGTGTATGCTGAGGTTTAGCTCTTGGCACCAAAGCCAACCGATTCGGGTGGCTTTTCGCCTTACAATTACACGGCGAAGAAGGGGGCGGGTTTTGTTTCGCAGCACCTTCTCTATTTCTTTCAAATTTTTTTTCTATTTTATATTCTAAGGTGGGACCCAACTCCTTCACCCTATGTAAAGCATATCCACCTCATCCAAATCTCAATCAAATGTTTTTTTTATTCACAAATAAAATTTTCATTCTATCACAACATTATATAAAAAAAAAAGTCATGTTCTATCTCTATAAATTTTTAAAAATAAATTTAATAATAATTATTATCATTATAAAAAAATTATAGGTGATTTGTGATACATTATGTTATTAAAAAATTGAATCAATTTGTAATGTGAGGTGTTTTTAAAATTTGTCTAATATTAATTTTAGTACTTGAATAGTTTGATTCTATTTCTTTAACTTTAAGATTATGATGATTAAAGATTACGTAAGTCAGAGTATAAAGTATGTATAAGAGGCATTTCTATTATATATTGTTATATTAAAATATAAATTTAATTAATTTATGATTTTAATTTCATTATTATTTTTTTATAAGCATAAAAGTAAGCAGTAATATTATAAACTTCTAAATAATTTTAAAATTTTGTAAACATAGCCTAATTAATAAGGATATGAAATTTAACATTTAATTAATTTTACATTATGTAAAGTATTATTGAAAGTTTTAATTTAACTAACTTTATGTGATACAAAAAGAATAATATATACACTCCAATAATAGTAGAGTAATTATTAGAGTTACAAGAATGAATGATAAATTGTTTCATCTGCATACCCATAGAGTTGAATTACACTAGGGGTATACAAATTTTAAATATTGATATAAAAAACACCTAAAAATTTTAAAGGTATTAATTTTAATAAAGATTGATTTTGAAGGTATAAAAAACTTATTTATCAGAAAGAAAAACGGCACTTCTGCATAGGTATGAAACGGAATATTCTCAACAAGCAGTATCATTCTCAGACTTAATCTCAAACAAAGAAATTATCTTGATTTCATCTTATCATGAACCCTAAAACAACAGGAGCGAGATACAGCTAAACAAACAGCCCTTATTGGAGTGGAGAGAAGACATTAAGAAGATCAAGCCAACATCATCAACAACAGAGCATATATGCCTGGCTACTGCAGTCCAAACCAGTCGTTACATGAGCAACTTGTCCTTTCCCGGAACTCTTCATTTATCCATGCAAAGTACGCCACTACTTGAAACTAGGCCTAGGATATGATAGATAGAAGCAGCACTGGCAACAATGATGTGAAGATTTGCATTTCCAAAAAAAACAAAAAAAGTTTACTTCTTCAGAATCATCTCAAAGGGCAGCATAATACAATGCAGAATCTCCAAGGTTACATAGAAATCAATCATGTACTTTTTCCCTTGGAAGGACCAGATGGTTCATTCGACACCAAGGAGGAAAGCAGACAACGTCATAACCACTGTATAGTTTATAATCAAATCTGTGAACTTTTTGAACAATGATAAAACATGAGAAAACTACATTAAAATGCACAAATCAGCAATTACGTAGAAGCCGAGACGTATAAGAGTTCAGTGGAGTACATCATACTGTCAGCAGCAATTGAGACTCCCAGAACAAAACATTACAGAAGTTGAAGCCTCTGAAAGCGAAGGAACGGACATGATTGGGAAGGCAGTAGTTTAAACTTGAGTAGCCATCCCTTTGCTATTTTCACCCTGATCATTGTAAAACCTTCCTGGGATAACAGCACCAGATTGGCCTATTATAAGAAAAGCTATGCTGAGTGGCACAAGAAACCACCATTGGAAGCGCTTATATTTTACTAAATGCTGATTCAGACATTTTTCAGTTGCAATCATCGGTTCTTCATCATATTTAATCTGAAGCAATGTTAAAGTTTGTTCCTCTTTTGATTAAAAGAACCTCTAGAACATCCAATGAAAAAGTAAATGTCAAGTAGACAAATCCCATTTAAACTCAACACATAAGTACAACACTCTGCACACAAGTTAGTATTTGAGTACGGTATGTCAATGTTCATTCACATGGAAGAATGATTTTTATGTGGTATACTTACTGATAGAGACAAAGTTAATCAAATCTTTCAGATACAAAACCAAATTTTCCAAAGCCAATGCAGAGCAGAATTGTCGCTTCGAACTAGAACAAATTCCTTATCAATTAAATCACAAGAGGGTGATGTTATTCGTCTTTGTCATTTGAAGTCAAAAAAGATGCAATCACCCAAATCTACAATAATTTTTATAATCGCCTTGGGGCAATACTGAATTAGTTGTCGTTGTAGCCACGTAACTTGGATTTGTCCTCTTTTGTCCATACAACCATACTTTAGCTATATTATGTCATGGGGAATCAATCAATCTATCCAGATACTGTCTATTTACAATAACAGAGTGCGATCACAGCATTACTGTTTACCTCAGTCCTGATTACTGCTACTACCACTACAAATTTCTATTCTGCTGCTATGTGTTCGATATGTACAGAACTATGTATTTAACACGCAATACTTCCAATGAACCGCACCTTTCTATCTTCCAAAAAGCTACTCAGAAATGATAATTTGGCAATGCACTAGGTTTGGATCATAAAAGCTTTGCACTTGGCGTAGGTGGCTTGTGGCTAATATTCAAACTTCTCAAGATGCAGAACCTTTAGAAGATTCCGAAAAACTAACATCACCTTGTCAAAGTGAGACTTGAACCTTCACATTGAAGTCGCCAACCACATCTATGAGCTGCCTCCCAAGTAGCTATTACTACTGCCAGAACTGCTTAAAATGGAAGGCAAATCACGAACAAGAAACCTGACACTGCATGTACCAATATCATCCAATACGTCTAGACACTCTTGCAAATCAGCATCATTCACCAACATTACCCATTCCTCTTCATCATCTAGATATTTGAGTTGGAATGACCCAGTTTGTAGTTTGAATCTTGCTGCAACTTCTTCATATAACCTGAAACAACCAGCAGATGGGTCGAACTTGAAACGAATGGTGTCTTCTCTATAGATAGCTTTGACAATTAGTTTTGACCCACTATCAACGATGGTTGACTTAACTTTGGACTGATTCTGGTTCTTAAAGCTCTTAGAACCTGATGAAATGCTATGCATCATTGAACCAGAGTCATTAGATGAGTCTGTCAAGCTTGAGGAACTGGGGTGGTTAGGTTCAACAACCTCAGCATCCCCATCTACACCAATGTCCATCTCCTTACCAATCAAGGAATTTGAACTCTGACCAAGAATACTGCATTTACAGTTTTCTACTCTCAAACCACTCTTGTTCCCAGTCCATTTATCCTGTTCTTCTGGAAGAACAGAGCCCAAACAAGCTTGTTCAGGACAATCCTGCACCTTGGTGCAAAGGCTTTCCATTTCGCATGACCCATCATCAATTGCCATTGATTTTGAATCTTCACAACAACCAACGGAAAAAGCATTGGTTTTCTTCAATTCTTCCTCAACTTCATTACAAGGTGCACGAGGTACCGGGACTGCTTCTTGTGTAATATGTGCAGGGTCTTTTATAATATTTTTCTCAGGAAACAGAAGACTTTTATGTGCATCAGTTTCCTGGATGATTGATCCTCTTGCCACGAATGCCCCCATAGAGGAATCAAACTTCAACCCTCCCTCCACTCCTCGTACAGAGTCCAGCACAGTCTGTATCTTCTTCAGTGATCGATTCACTTTATTAATCTTGCGGGATGGCCACCTTGAAATTCCATGTTGCCTACATATCCTTTTCAGAGTTGTCGGGCAAACTGGTCAAAAGAGAAATATTTGTCAATAAAAAATTGATTCAATTAACAAGAATTTCCTTTCAGAAATACTGAAAATCTCTTTTGGACGACGAAATGGTACTCTTTATTTAAGATAGAACAGTCGTAATACATATCAAGTAAAATTGTTACTAACGAGGAAGCTAAGATACTGCAATTACCACTCTTTAAACAACCCTCTTGTATCTTTCAATATAATACTAACAATTGAGTGCTTCAAATTAAAAGGTGCTACATATGCAATCAGCACCATTTAAACAACTCCGTCATACGATACATGGGAAATGCGTTCATTGTTTTCCACACTAAGTAGTAACTGGAGAAGAAAAAAGAAACTCATAATAGCTTTCAGAAGGTATACAGCTCAAATGATGGTTAAGATTGACCAATATAACCCAAAAAGTGCAAATCTGTTAAAAAATCTAACACAGTCGTCTTAATCCAAAATAAATAACCCAGTTCAATGAATATACGGAAATTAGTATAAATAATGTTGGAATCTAACCACCGATGTTTTTTGCAGCATCCTTCAGACTACCAGAAAAGTATTGTTGGAGAACACTCAAGCTAACATTCTTCTCTGATGTACTTTTATTTTTCTGGACCTGTCTTTTTGCTCCATATCTTCCCTACAGGACAAAAAATATGTCTCTGGAAATATTAAAAACTGTTACACCACCCATAACTTAAAAAGTTGATGCATAAACTATATTAACTTTGCTCTCGATTAGCAGACAACTTCGTTACATAAAAGAAAGAAATATAATGAGCATTCAGTGTTTCTCCACTGATCTACTCCACAGTTCACAATCACTTGCGGTAGATGTGTCCACAAATGGAGCAGTAATTTCACATTTAATTCTGCCACTATATCACTATAATAATAAATTATTAACAGCTAATCTTGTAGACGTATGCAATCTTCCTGGTTAAGAATTACCAGAAATTTATGAAGATTAAGAACTTTAAAAATGCTTATTATACACATTAGGTAGCTATTCATTTCATGGGGAAAATTATTTGCAAACTTGGACATCAACAAGAACGTGCCGTTACAAAATTTGCAAGACAATAAAATATATTTATTCCGTCCAAAGAATAGCATTTGTACCTGATTAGCAGAAGGCTCAATTTCATTGCCTCCTGCTTTTGTTGGAGTCGATGACATCATTGGAACAGAATGATATTCACCATTTATTAATGGTACTCCAGAGTTTTGACATGACAAAGGAGGAAAATAGGGGGCATTTGTCTTTTCAAATCCTTCTGGTGAACTTTCTATTCTTGATAATTCAGCATCTGACACCGTCCTCAAACTACTACAAATTCTCTGCATTGTACCTGAGAGGTTGTCTAATAAAAGTTGCTGCTCTAAACCCCCTCTCATGTTAACAGGCAGAAAGAATTCCAATATGTAATCATCATGATTAGTATAAGTACTCCTTAGCCTAATTGCAACTACAGCATTCAAATTATACTTGCGTGCATGATGGACAAGTGGATATTCACTAATATCATATTCCTTCACATCAGGACAAAAGAAAGGATGATTTGATCGAAGAGCTTTCCCAGCTATACCTTTCCCTTCCTCAATATGATGTTCTGTGCATGCACGGACAAATCCTGCCAGTGCTCTATCAGTTATATAGCAAGCAGATTCTTCAAGGCAGAGTATGTTTTTTCCACTAATAGTTGAATGGCACCCTTTAGTTCGTATCCTAGTAACTTCACCTCTTGATCCCTCAGTGTAACAACAGGGAAGCCATGTCAGTGCCAGTGGTAATCTATGTGCATGACAGACAGAACGTAACACATCAACTATCTCAGTCAAAGTAGCCTTTTTGTTGTTTGAAAGACACTGCAGAAGAAGAAATAATATTGCACGTGAAAAATACAGATAAAAACCACATCTCAAATAATGTGGGCCAGATGTGCCAATATCGATATGCAAAATAAATAAACAAATTCACAAATACCTGGGGAAGACATCGAAGAGGCTTGGCAGTGCTTAAATTTACAAGCTGCAGAAAATCATGATAAATACATTATCATTACTACCTGCAACTATAGTATAATGTTCAAATTCATAAAAGGATGTGATCATTCGGTACAATAAGTATTGACATATTTCAGTACAACATACTGACGGAATTAAAGTTTGTTGTACACTATTTAATCTTCATAAAGTAGGAAAAAAAGGTTACATTTGGTAAAAATTTGAAGAGTTCATGCATAGAAAAAAAGGGTTACTTTTCTAAGTGACTGAAGAGTGGCTCCATAACTGTGAAAAATAAGTCAAATACACAATTGAGGGTTGAATTGTGTATTAAAACATTTGGAAATATTTGCAATGAATTGTTTGATGAAAGCTCAGTCAGATGTAAGATTTTGAGCTAACAAATAATAAGTCAAAGACCTTCAAAGACTTAGTCTATAAGATCTCTCATTCTTTAGCTTAGTTTTAAGAACATGCTAAGTAACCTAGTTCAAAGAAAGAAAGATTTACTCTTGGTATTTTTGTACCGGTTCATATGTAAAAACAGACTATTACATCATAATGCTGTTTTTGTGGTTATGACTTGTTAATTTGGACAAATTATGTTGTATATACTTTCATGCTTTGAATTAGTTTAGATTGAGTGTGTTGTGGCTTTTCATTGGTTTGAAGCCTTGAATTAGTTTGCCCGCAATGTGATTGACTACTTGCGTTGTTGCTTCAACTATATAGGACAAATTGTGTTTAGTTCTATTATCAAAATGTACTTATTTTTTGACAATTTCATTATTTCAAAACATTGAACCAACTCAATTTATCATGAGAATTCTTTATTGGGTTGGGTCATGGATTTATACCAACCTAACCCAACTTAACTTGTACATACCCCTAAAAGCATTCTACTTCTACGCATATTTGTAACAGATGAGTAACAAATAGAGCGCAAGGAAAATTCTGAATTTTATGGTGAAGGACACCAGGTAAACTACCATCAAACTCATTATGAAATGCAGTAAGACAGACAAAAGAAAAAGATACCTGGAGTGCACGGCAAACAATTTCAATTTCTCTGTTGAAATCTGGCTTTTCCTTTGTAGTGACAATTTCCAGTACAGCACAACACAACAATTCCGAGTGCACATCAAAAATGGGAAATGCAATTGATCCACGAACATGGTGATTAATTGCATGCTCGAACCTTAGGTACTCATTCATACTGTAATAACCAACATTTGACGTCCACTCATGAACTTTGGAGGTAAATACACGACCAGGAAGTCCTAGGAAACAACCAGATTTTCCTTCTGCAGAAAATGTAAATGTCCTGGACACTTCACGGTACCCTGCTAGCATTTGATCTAGCAAATAAGGTTGTTCACTCGTGCTTAAGATGAATTGATCGCCATTCTTTATGGGTACCCAAACTTGTGCCAATATTCCCCCTCCAGCTGATTCCTTAAAGAAGGACAAAGCCCTCAGCATTCTCTCATCAAGTGATAAAGCAGGTGGCCTGGACATTATATAATTTCCTGCCTCAGAGTTATTCAGATGTTGAGAAGAGCCATTAATTTTTAGCTTAGAATTCAAGTTATTTGCTTCATTTGAATCATTTAAGAAACCAAGAAGGGTGTCCACTTGCTGACAGACAACTTTCTCCCCATAAATGGGGGAGCTTTCCATATCGTTGTCATTTCTACCAACTCCTGACATATAGCATTGCCCATTGTTCTGTTGGACTAGGTTGAATCCATCAGGCAATGAATATGGTAATGAAGCAAAGGACGGAAGCTCATTAGCCAAAATCTGATCAGATATGGATGGGCTGTTGCACAGACCAGCATAAGTATCAAAGTTCATGAGCTCTGAGAAGCTATTGGGCATATCCTCTGATATTGAATTGTTCATTCTGCTATCTAATGATGTTGATCCCACCAACTGAGTTCCGGAAGATTGCCAATCGCCAATTTCTCTTTCCTTGGAGGAAAAAGGGTATTCCATACTTGGGTTGGAAATCAAACTTCTTGAAAAATTTAACCAATGCTAGAGCTCCTCTGTGTAAAAATTTGCATGAGACGCCGCTTCCATATTCACCAGCACTCTCGAAGTCTGTAAGTTGTCTACTCAAATTAGCTAGCTTATCGATCAAGCAAATTAACATCGGCAAAAAAAACCAAAAATAAATTTTTCAAATCGATAATTAGAAACCTACAATATCACAACAGCAGATTTTTGAGAACGGTAAGTTTTAAGCCCATGCCCAAGCCGGGATACGCAACTGCTCTAAAAATAGTTAAAAGAACAAAATAAAACTTCAGCTCTTTAGGCAAAAATAAAAAAGACTGCACAGGCAAAATATTAGATATCCAATATCAGTATGCATATGCATACTTCGTATTTCCTGATTGCACTTCGTTGAGCTGATTTAAAGTCCTTTTACAATCTCGATACATATTAAATATTAATTATTAATCTAACACCATCGTATCCATCTCTGTAACTCATTTTCTACAGTCTTCACACTATAGAGAATCCGGATCCATGAACAACAACTTAAAGGCCGGCGTTCCCATACCTCAAAGCTACGCATCCAAACCCCAAAGAAAATTCCAATCCACCAAAAAACCAAAACTGAAACTACATATAGAGTTGAAAATACATTTCAAACATACACCTTAAAAACAACAAGCAACTAAAAACCCCACAAAGTTAACTCAATAACAAGGAACTTAGGCTTCCCAAAACCTAAATGTTGAGGAATAAAACGGCGTAAATTACAAGGGACCTAGAATTTTGAAAATCTTGTCAACGACTGGCAAATTGTGACGGATTCCAATCCTCGTTATTATGTGTGAACTGTTAACATAGTTTTGAAAAAAATAGAGGTAGACAACAATTTTGACAAAGCAATTGGGGATTTCTAACACGTGAAACCTAGAAATAGGTTTGGTGACAGAGGCAGCGAGTCTAACCAACCTTAAAATTCTCGACCATGACGAAACCTCTGCTCATAGAATTCAACAAAACAGGGGCAACTCAGCTCTGAAGTTGACGCAGTGAAAATTTAAAATTCTGGAAATGGAAATAATTAAAAAAAAAAACGAAAGTATCCCTGAAAAGAAAAAAACGAGAAAGTTGCAGTTGTAAACTGAATTTGTTAGACGGAAGTAGCAGAGAAGGTTTTGGTTTTGGTTGCTAAAAGCGGAAAGACGGTTTTCCTAGCCGTTTTCACCCTTGTACGGCGTTCTTAACTATGTGAACTCACTCGTCTCTTCCGTTTTCGATCTCAATTTTTTATCAATATAAATATAAATTAATTAAATATCTCCCATTGATTCACTTTCCTTCAAGAATCTCGCTGTTTAATCTATAATTAAAAATAAATAAAAGAAATTCGCTGCTTTGCTTCCTACGGTTCCTATGTAGTAAAATATTATTGCAGTCAATTCCGTTGAATTCGATATCTCGTAATTCAATGTTAATTTTTATTGGTGTGAGTAATTATAATTTAATTAACAAAGAAAAATGTGGAGCTTTAAATAATTCTTTATATATATGTAAATAATAAATACAAAAAAATTTGTTAAAAATATCATTAAATATTGTCATAATCCATAATTTGGCTTAAATAGTATATAATACATCAAAGTTATTTAAGTAAATTGAATATATAATTCAGATTTAGTTAAATAGGTGTTCAACTTATTGTAAATTTTCTTATGTATGTTGAATTATTACAGTTAAAAAATGTTAATTTTATTTTAAACATGAGAGAAAATTTTCAATCCGAATGAAAAAAAAAACTGATTTGTTTATTATAGAAGAATTATGTCATATTAATTTATATAACTTATGTAAAGACCTGAAAAATAGAGTGTTATAGAGTAGATTGGTGTATTAGAATAATGATATCGATTATTTATTTTAAAATAATCTGATAATATAAAATGAGATTTTATAAACTCTTCTCATTATTCTAAGAACACTTCGTCTCTCTAGAACTCTATTACTCAGAGTTCTCTGACTTCTCTCTACAAATTCTCTCTGCGGAGTTTTCTGTTCAACGATCAGGAAGTGCCTAGGCAATCCTGGCATTGAGGGCTCGAGTTTGGACCGATCAATTTTCTCGTTCCTCAGCTAGTGAGTCGTCTCCCTTTTCTGTTTGTTCTTCTCTGTGCTGTGAGCATGCAACCATTTTGCTTGCATGTGGTTGGTAATTATTCCTTCCATTTCTAGCTCAATTTAGGTTCTAAGTGTGGCTCTCTATCACCAATTGGTGATTTGTAGGTTTCTGTTGAGTTTTCCTTGCGGTGCAAGGTACGGCTGGAACGTTTATGTGTTTGGGACTGTGTAACTCTGAGGTAAGGGAAGCTAGGTTGTGTTTTAATTATCAATTTATGATTGTATGTTATGAATTCTGTGATTAGAGTGTTGTGCAGCTAGAATTTTAGCTTGTGAATGTATGTTCCTAACTGTTAAACTAATGGAAACTGTGAAATTTAATTGATGAACTGATTTGGATTAATCTGGGTGCTGTGAGGTGTACAAATTGCTGATTGTTATTGACTGTGATTGTGTAATTTGAGATGTGTGCTGTAGGAGATTGGTTGTGGTGACAAGGAAGTAAAGAGTAAAGTGTTTTGGACTGGTTTAGTGTATTTTAGAGGAAGTGAAGTAGTGAATTTGAGAATTAGTGGGCAAGGGCTGTTGGTGATTGCTGGGATAGTGTAGATAGGTCATTTGGGACTGGTTTGAGTCTATTGAATATAGTGAAAAACTATATTTAGATTAATCTCCCTTGTGTAAAATACACACATAGGGTTCTCTATTTATAATAGAAGAAATATGGGCTAAACCCAAAATACAAATAAGAAATAATAACAAACTAACTAAAAGATAATATATCTAACACTCCCCCTCAAGCTAGAGCATACAAATTGTATGAACTAAGCTTGGAATAGATGAACTCAGTGTTAAACTAGATGATTTGTCTTCAAGAGTGTGAGGCAAACATAGATGAACTACCAGAAGCTTGTGAAACTTCAACTTCAAAAGTGGATGAAGGAAAGCAGTGGTGGACAATGACAATCTGCAAGGACTGATTCCCAATCAATGATGGATGAGTGACGGGATCAACAGTGGTAGCTGAAAACTAAGAGCTACAAAACTGCAGGGACTACACTAAATTCTCATCAATGATGGATGGGTGACGGGATCAACAGTAGTAGCTGAAATCTACAAAACTGCAGGGACTACACCCATATATATGTGACTTGACTTGCAGTGTCTTGGAAACGTACTCCCCTTCAGTGTGAAGGACGGAAATGTGGAATATCACAGTTGCTGGACCACTAAAACAAAACAAAATATTAAGCTATAATGCTGAAATAAAGGCAACAAAGATCCAAAGATACGTTGGAGGTCCAAAATTCTTTGCTGGACAACTCCCAAGTGGTGATACTTAGCAGTGTATCACAAGAAGATCGGGCTAACTCTAGCCCAAGAAGAACTGACACAGTTGCGTCTGTCTGAGGCAGTAGCGACTGCAGCGACAGTTGACTGCTATAAAACTGTAGGGACTAAATTGCCATCACTGATGGGGCCTGTAGTGGCTGGAAGCAACAAAACTACAGGGACTGCCATCACTAACTGACGAGGTGATGGGGGCCTACAGTTTTTGGAAGCATACGACGCCTGGACAACGGCATACGATGCCGAACAACGGCAAACGGCGCGGGACAACGGCAAACGGCGCGGGAACGACATCAACAGCTGAGACGAAGCACACAACGCAGAAAGGAAGGTCCGACAATGCGGAACGTGCGGCGAGATGAAGATGCTTTGAAGACAGACGAAGATGGCAGCAATGGCTGCTCTGGAAGGTCTGAACAGAGAGAGGGAGGTCCGGCGAGACAACCGGAAGCGTCGCGGTTTGATGCCAATGCTGGGAAGGCGGCGCGTGACAAGCACGCACCCGAGATCTAACGGAGAAGAAGCGGCGCGTGGTGGAGCGTGGGAAAGAGTCAGACGCCGACACCGGTGGAGTTGGTCGTCGCGTGAAGAGGCGAACCAGATCCAGTGGTCGCCGGACGGAACTGTGACGGTGGCCGACGACAAGGCGGCGGCGGACTGGCCGGAAAGAAGCGCTGCGTGGCGGCGCGTGACTGAGAGGTGGCTCTCGAAACCGGCGTGGTTGGCCGTCGCTCGAAGAAACGGTCCAGATCCGCAGGTCACCCGTCGAATCTGTGACGGTGGCCGACGGCGGCAGCGGCGGCGACAGCAGTGACACACTGGGTCTGGACTGATGCTGACTGTGGCAGAGATTTAAGAAGAAAAATGGACTGCCCACTGAGATTTTAGGGGCTGCCGACGGCCATGGCGGCCGGCCGCCGGCAGACAGCAGAGACCACCAGAAGAGGATCAGAGAACTTGCTCTGATACCATATTGAATATAGTGAAAAACTATATTTAGATTAATCTCCCTTGTGTAAAATACACACATAGGGTTCTCTATTTATAATAGAAGAAATATGGGCTAAACCCAAAATACAAATAAGAAATAATAACAAACTAACTAAAAGATAAAAGATATAACAGAGTCTTTGAAATGGTCAAAAACAGGTTCTAAGTGGTAGAATTGGTTTTGGGTCTATAAGTTGATGAATTGGACGTTTTAAAGCAGAGATTGGTGCATAAACCCTTTAATTTGGTGTTAGGAATGTTTAGAATCCTTTAGTTAAGTTTAATTTAGCATATACATCGAATTAGGAGTGTTAGAAGTTGGCCAAGTTGAGTAGAATTGGTAAGGAGTGGTTGAGTTGTGTAATTCTGCAGAATTTTGTTCTGCAGATTATGCAGACTCGCTGTGCGAATGGATTCGCATAGCGAGTTACCTTGGTGAGGTGCTCTCTGCCAATGTACTCGCATAGCGAATGGGCGCGTTGTGCGAGTGATATGAGGGGGTTGCTCTCTGTTTGTCAATCCGCATAGCGAGTGTAGTCGCTATGCGACTGGTTAGGGTCTGGAACCATTATTCAATTTATTCGATCAGCGAGAGGGTCTCGCTCTGCGAGTGCTTGAGGGGTCCAGTCTATGGATAAGACTCTTGCGTAGCGAATTGGGTCGCTATGTGAGGATTTGGGGTCTGTAGCTTTTTAACATTTTATTCGTATAGCCAGTTTAGTCACTATGCGAGAGAACCAGAGTAGTTGGTCTCTGTCTTTGGTTTTCGCAAGGCGAGTTCGGTCGCTGTGCGAGGAGTTTAGGGTCTCGCTATGCGAAAGTGTGCGCTATGCGAGGGGTACGTTCTAGTTCAAGACTTGTACGTTCTTATGTTGTTTGATATGTATCAAGAAGTGTTGTATGAAGTAAGTTGAAGTGGCAACAAGTAATATATGTGATAATTGTGGCATGTGGTAATCAAAATGGTAAAGTTCAAGTGTGTTTATGGACGTAATTCCATGATCCTCAAGGAGAGGAGACATGGTGGTGCCCTATGTTGTGATTTAAAGTGGAGTCTCTAGTCGAGATTCAAGTAAGTTTAGAATGAATGCAGGAGCTCAGTCTTGGGGGTTATCCTGAAACTCCAATGGTCTTTCATTCTTAAGTAGAGAGGATTGATCCATGTCGTGAGGAGTAGCAAGAGGTCCTAGTCTTGGGTGCTTCCAGTATGGCCCAAGGTGAGTGATAACGGACTAACCTCGTGAGTGTGGTAGGGTGAAACCCATTGACAATGGCTTTGCAAAGCAGTAGAAGCCACCACGAGTGCACGACCCGCCATAGCTCGGCAATCATTCTAAGTCTGGACAGTCAGAGTTAGTGTGTGTTATGTGTGAAGGGTTTAAGTGATGTGAATACATAATATACTTGTATAAATTCTATTGATTGTGGTATGAGTAGTCTTTGTTTAAACTAGCTTACCCTGTGGTGTGCTTATGTTTTGTATGTTCTGCTGTTTTTCTTCTGCGATGACCATCCTTTGGATGTGAGCAGCGGAAGAAGATGTTTCCTTGGAGCATGCATTGGATGGAGGTGATGCTGCTGCTGAGTAGTGGTGTTCGGGTTCTTTAGATCCTTGTAGATAGTTTTGGAATAGTCTTCAGTTTGTAAATAAAGTTTTAAATTTATAGTTGTTTTTGGATGACTGTAAAGGTATCACTTTATGTTTAGATGGATAACTGTACTACTTTATCATGTATGTTGCTTCTCCTTATTATAGTTTATACTATATATATTGGGATGTTACAACTTATACTAATTGTTTATACTAAATTATTTTAATTTGAAATTCTATTTATAATATTTATATGGAATTAAAAATTCAGTTTATCGAGATATATCTAAAAGAATTATATTAATCTGAAATTGTTTTTTTGTCTTATATGTATACCATATATGATTAAATTGATGCGACATAAATTTATTAAAATACATGCAAATCAATTATTTAACGCATATAAAATTTTAACTTATGATTCTACAACTACATCGATTAAAATTATATTATGAAAAAAAATATTACCAATGGTATAATAGTTTGCATAAGTTATAGTAGTTATTTTCACTTCACGGCTAAATAGAGTATAGCATATTCATCCAAATTAAAAGTTCAACGCAATAACATCTTAGTTTACTTTTAATTTAATCAAATTTATTAAAGTACTTCCACTGTAAGAACGTCGTTGATATAATTTGGTATCTTAATAATACATTTTTTTTAAGTGACATAAATGAAATATTGTTTTGACTTTTCTAATTATGGCAATAAGGCATTTTAAGTCAACTTCTAATAATGAAATGATGGAGCTGGTCGTTATTTTTTAAAAATTATTAAACTATACAAAAAATCGTCTTGTTTAAAATTTTGCTTTTTAAGGTTTCTTAAAATACTAATTGTTTTATATTTAAGGTGGAATAAAACCTTTTTTTCTAAATACAATTATATTTCACACGTAATAATATTTCTATCTAAACGAATTTTAAGAGTTATTGCACATTCAAGATTAGAAAAGAGATATTGAATAGTTAATTGAAATACAGTTTATTTTTAGAGATAATTTTTAGTTTATGATATACTAAAATATAAATAATTTTATAATCATTCAAAGCTAATATATATAAAGTGAGTTTTAAGTGTGTAAGTAAATTATACTATTTTAATAAAAATACAGTATTATACACAAATTATTAATTAAAAAATATCTATATATAACTTTTAATGTTGTATTATTCATCTTACATAACTTATATCAATTGAAACATGTACACTTTACTAAAAACTCAACACTGTTTAAAAATTAGTTTAAGTTTAAGTGTAATTTATTCTCGTATTAGGGCAGCTGCATTGTGAGGGTGTATGTGATGTTGAAATTAATACATTTATTTATTTTGCAATTTTGTAAACATGAGTATCTTAAGGCGTAAATGTTTGACCGAAAGAAGCTTTGTGTTTGAAGAAGGTTTAATTAAATAAGGGTAATGGAATTGACATGTTGGGATTCACAATTATGGGATTAGGTTTCCCTTTTATTTTGGGATTTGATATCTCATTTTCTTCTCATCTATTTGTCAATGTCTGCAGCAGTTGGCCACCCCAGCCAGAGTTGTCCAAATAGTGGAAACTTCAATGCTTAAAGTTGTCATGCTTTGATTTTGCTGCAAAGAATATTTTTCTTCCACGAAATGAGCTAATAAAAAATGTTCTTCATTAATTTCCGAAATTTACAAAAACATATATAATGAATTAAATATGTTTTTTTAATTTTAAATTATTAGAAAACATTTTACTTATATTTAAATTAAACTACACGTTATTTTATTTTTAATGTTTATAAAAATCGCTACAATAATTTAATTTATTCTTGTATAAGATATTAATGATATTTGTAGACAAAATCTAATTTATCAATGGATGTGGACAAATTTTATAATATTCATCAGAAAACTTTGTCAAAATCTTACCATCATATTTATTGATCGATAGTTTTATTTTGTAAATAACTTATTTTAAGAATTATAAACGGATATTTGTGAATGATATTAATGATGGTTGAGGTTGGTAGTAGTGGCGAGGGTGATTTGAGTTAGGAAAAAAAATGTAAAAATAAGATGACAAATAAAAGAATAAGACCAAATAATGAAAATGAGTCAATTAGTGGTGGTGACACACCGAACAGTGGGTGATACTTAGCATAAAAAAATAAATGAAACAAAAAGAGAATTATAAGAAGGAAAAATGATATCTCTTTGTCCATTTTACCTATGAATCCGAGGTTGTCAATAATTATCGATGGATGTCAGCTTTCATGATTTTTACAAACAAATTTCTTAGGTTGATAATTTGTTGAAGAGCACGATTTATCAATGATATATGCTATTAGGGCAATACGTAGTTTTTCTTGTAATAAATCGTGTAAATTATAATTCTAAAATAAATGTGATACAAATATTATATTATATAAGCTAAAATTATTTTTTCAAACCATTTTTCAATACAATTATTCATTTTGGTCTTATTTTTTTAATTAAATCATATTTTTTGTTTCAATGACTCAATTATGTCATTCCCTTAATATCTTGTCTTTGTACATGTCATGCGTTAGTTTGTGATAATTTTTTTATTTTTTTTTTAATTTTTTTATTTTTTTGTCACATCGTTATCCATGTGAGAGTGTTACGTGATCAATGTTGATGACACATGCTTATGTCAATGTCACATAACACTATCTTAAATTTAATTGAGTCACATTTTTTTTTAAATGAAACAATGATATTTCTCTCAAACTAAGATCAAGTTAATAATTAAGCTTAATTACAATTTATATATACATCTTAAAATAATATTTTAAAATTTATACATCAAATCATTCTATCTAAATATTAAAATTAACTTTATTTTTAATTTTAATTTAAAATAAATATTTATTTTAAACTTTCAATTT
This sequence comes from Vigna angularis, assembly GCF_016808095.1. Taxonomy (NCBI): domain Eukaryota; kingdom Viridiplantae; phylum Streptophyta; class Magnoliopsida; order Fabales; family Fabaceae; genus Vigna; species Vigna angularis. Next base: position 2,623,331 of record NC_068980.1, read on the forward strand.
TTTTAAATGTGAATATTTTAAACGTAAAATCACACTTAATTTTTAAAATTTTAATATTTGAAATTATTTTTAAAAAATGTATATTTTTTTGTAGCTTATTTATAAATTTAATATGAAATTATGTTTACATCTATTAACTCAATTTTTATTATATATTTTAACTTATAAATTATATGTGACATGATCATGTGACACAAAAACTTTATATGTGACAAAAAAAAATCAAAAGAAACTAAAACAAAATATTGAAAATAACACGAATTAGCACACACCATATAAAAAACGATATTAACAAAAATGTCCTAAGCTTTATAAAAAAGTAGAACTTAATTTAAAAAATTAACAAATAAATAAAATTAAATAATTAAAATGAAACTTAAGACGAAAAGAATATTTTAGTTTATAATTTATTGTAAAATTTCATTTATCTCGTGCAAAAACATTTTAGTGTAAAACCTAATTTGTTATTTAAAATTTGTTAGAAATAATATTTTACACAATTTTTATATATTCGAAGAACAAAACAATTTATGATTTATTCTAGAAATAAAACATATTTCTTTAATAACAGTAGGAGATGAAATAACCTTATGTAATTTTATATGTGTCTTTTATTTTATTTGTTTTTATATTCAAAGTAGTATTATGGTCATTAACCAACGCCGTTGGCATACGAAAAAGGTAATTTGATATAGACATTTATTTTTATATGAAAAACTCAGCTTAAATTAGTTAAATGTTTTAAAAAACTACGCTTTTGAGACCATTCAAAATTTAAAAAAAAATTATTTGTTTTATCGTAAAAAATTTAAATGATAATTGTCAGGTAAATGATAATTACAGTAGTATAAACGAGATTAATGTTACTTAATGTATTGAGATAAACGGTAGGAAACAACAAGACAAATACGTGGAAAAAAAATAACATTCTCACAGTACTTTGGTATTTTGAAAAACCTGTTTTTACAAACATTAGATTACATAAATGTTTGACATTGATTAACACAGTAATTATATTTTTTGACAAATTGTCTATTTGAAATTGTGTGGTTAACTTATCTACTTGTTTTATATGTTATTTATATATGAAGATCGTGTTTGTAATATATAAGTGCCAATTAATTAAAGTATAAGTCTAAAGGTCAGATTGAGTAAAATGTAGTGAAAAAATTGGACAACTTATAAATAAAAAATTCACAAACTTATCACTCTAGATATATTTTTTTTTGGCAATATTAATTGCCTTTGTATAAATTTGACCAATACTTCGTTATTATTAATCTTTCAATGAATTTTTCTAAAAAAATCAATGATAATAGAGCGGATAAAAGAATAATATTAGAGCTCTTTCATAAAATTCATAATAATTTTGAGGAATAACATGAGAGTAGTTTCAAATTTATCAATATGTATAAATGACCATTTCATAAAAAAATAGGAGATTTATTTTATTCTTTTAGATGAAATAACTACCATTATGTCTCACTGTAACAAAAAGGTTTAATGTCTCCTTAAGTCCCTATTTTTGTTCAGAATTTCAAATAGATCCCTTTCTTTTTCGGCGTCTCAATTGAGTCCTTATTTTCGTAAAATTGAAGTAATTAGAGGCCTTCCGTCAAATTGGACAAACGCCGTTTAAGTTTGGAATACGTGGCATAGTCAATGTATTATTTTAAATGATGTGGCAGTTTATATATGATTAACGTGTATTTTATAATTTCTAAATTAAAAAATTAAGGGTAAATTGGGAAAAGAAAATTAAAGGCAGTGACTCTTTCTGCAATTGAGGAATGAAATTAGGGTTCGTGAGAGAAAGTTGAAGGAGGCGGAGCCGACGGAGGAGTTGAAGTTCGCCTTGGAGGATCTTCCAGCAAGCTGGTTCTCGAGGTCAGCGAGTGTTCTGAGATGTTGTTGCGGAAGAGCAGGATGAAGGAGGCGTGCTTGGAGGCGAGGAGGTTGAGGTAGAAGGTCTTGAGGAGTGTGTGGCAGGGGTCGGTGGTGCCCTGGAAGACGCAGATGTGGTAGCTGCTGGCGAAGGAGGTGGAAGGCATGAAACAACAATGTTACGCGGGTCGGGCATTACAGCAAACACAACCCAACCACAGGAACGAATTGCCTCCCCTCTCAAGAGTAACGAAGCTCATCTCTAATCTCTCTTCCCGCCGCTGCAAGCTCATATGATCTCCTCTGTCGAGTTCACGACGGCGAGGCAAAGGCAAGGCGTCTCACGCTGACGACGTTGACAATCCTATCCTTCCCCTTTGTTAGGTTTTCAGGTTTTCTTCCTTTAAGGTATGAGTTTTTTTCTTCTCTCAAGGGTTTTCAGATGATGAAATATTTATGGATCTGGTTCTGTGTTGTGCTAAAATTTTGTTATGGACGCCGCATCTCGTCCTCATCACATTCATGCTCTGTTTGTCTGATAAAATGTTTTTCTTTCGAAAGAAGTAAAAAGTTGGGGTTTTGAATTTTTGTTGTGGTACATGTAAATGTAATGGTATTGTTTGTTGAATGTCTTTGGTTGTTTTCTATGAGGATTTGGTGTTCATAGAGAATTTTAAATACGTGTTTTAATTATTTATTATCAATTATTTTTATTTAGTGTTCATGATAATGTTATTTTGTTACCCGTGTTATAAATCGCAGACTATGTGATTGTGGTAGGTACAAGAGTTTAATTTTTGAGAAGTTGGTTGTTCTTCGTTTCAGATTCTGGAAAAGTTTTTGGAGATGGAAGGTTTTCATGCCTAGAAGTAGACAGTGAGTATTTAAAATATATATTTGTTGATCATCAAATCTTGAAGAGAATAGAGAACTTTTATACTCCTTTTTTATTAGTTGAATGATTCTAAAAGCTACTTTTTTTTCTGCCATGGATGCTTGATTTGGTTATCGGAGAAGATGAAGGATACCATTCCAGGAATAATTTGGTTACCGGAGAAGATGAAGGATACTATTCCAGGAATAATGTTTGGTGCTGACAGTGTTTTTTGACCTTTCCATGTATTCTATGAAATAAGATGACCATTTTGTCCTCATTTAAATTTTATTTTCCCTCTTTCCACTCTATTTTTTAATTAAAAAATTAAAAAATTACACTTCACATACATTTTTAATGCCACATCATTTAAAAAGACACAGTCAGCATGTCACGTAACGTCCTAATTAACGCCATCTTCTCAATTTAACGGAAAGTCCCTGTTTGATTCAATTTTACAAAAATAAGGACCCAATTGAGACGCCGAAAAAGAAAAGGACCAATTTGAGATTGTGGACAAAAATAGGCATATGCAGAGACATTAAACCTAATAAAAAAGAACAATACAATTGAAAATTTTATATAACTATTATTAAAATAAAATAAAAATTATCAAAATGTAAAACCTTGATAAAATAAATAAGTATACAACTAATTTAATTTTTGTTATTTATTTTAATTATATAATAAAAAGAGTTTTCATATTTACGCGTATAACATAAAGATTAAAAAATAATTAATATATATAAAAAACACGTATAAGAAAAAACAATTAAAAGACCTTGATTATTAATTGTTATAAATAAAATTATATATATATATATATATATATATATATATTCAATAATTATTATATTTATTTTATTGTGTTGTGTATGATAGTATTGCCCTACTAAATTGATGAGAGGGAGTAGCTTAAGTTGAATTGAAATTTGGTGTTAAAACTCTAAATAGCTTTGGAATTTATGAAATTGAATAGCAAAATTGTTCAATTTATTACATGTGATGTGATATATGTTTTGGACTAAAAAAACATTGTTTTTGAATCAAGAAAATTGTAGAGTTATTTAAACAGATGAATTGGATGATTTGTTGCGATTATCTAAGTTTTTACAAGAAGTTGAGAGATATTTTAGGATTATTAGATGCTAAAAAAGATTAAAAATCCAAAAAATATTAGGGTTTAGGACATTAGATGTCATTTAGCTAACTATGAAAGACTAACAAAGTTTTGTTGGATCGTTGGAAATCTAAGTGTGAGTCTGTTAAGTTCCTGATTTGGGAACCTAATCAGGAACTCTTCTCACACAAGCAACAGGGAAAAATAGAAGAGAAAAGAATAGTGTCATATCTTATTCACAAAGAATTGTATATGCATCAGTGATACAAGAGGCTTAACCCTCCTCCACAGGACTTAACCTGTTAACCAACTAACTATTAAAAAAACAATCCTTTTCCCTGCCAACTACCCAACTTCTATTTATACTAATACCTCCTCAGCTCCCTTAACTGACTAACCCCTCTAACTCGCCTTCCTATTTCTCCTCTCATATACAATCCACCCCTGTTTACCCTTAGGTCTATCAATACCTGCCTCCTGAAGTCCAACCTTGTCCCCAAGGTTGAAATCAGGGTATTGTTCCCTGATCGTGACTTCATCTTCCCAGGTTGCACCGTCTGAGCCTCCGACTTGCCACTCTATCAGCAACTGTGGCACCTCCACATCTCCTTGTTGTAGTTGCCGCTTTCCCAACACATTCACTGGCCAGAACGATGGCCCTTCTCCTTGTAGCTCCTGCGGCAACTCCTTCTCCACCCCTTGCGTTCCTACAGCTTTCTTTAACTGGGAAACGTGGAAGACGGGATGTATCCTGGCTGTCTCTGGAAGCTGCAGCTTGTATGCTGCCTCCCCCACCTTTTGGATTGTTTGAAAAGGACCGAAATACCTGGCTGCCAACTTTGAATGAAGTCTGGTTGGCATTGAAGATTGCCTATGAGGTCTTATCTTCAAGAAAACCCAATCCCCCACTTCAACATTTGCTGGTCTTCGCCTCTTGTTTGCCTGTCGCACCATTACTTCTTGGGCCCTCTCCAAATGAAAACGCAATTGTCTAAACGCTTCATCACGGGTTTGAAGCTCCTGGCTCACTGCTTCTACCAAAGTCTCCCCCGGAATAAATCGATGCAAAGAGGGGGGTGGTCTCCCATAAACTGCTTCAAACGGAGTGCACCTTATAGCCCCCTGAAAACTGGTATTATACCAGTACTCCGCCCATGGTAAAACGGCCATCCACCCCTTTGGTTGCTCAGAGCAAAAGCACCGAAGATATCCCTCCAACACCCGATTCACCACCCCTGTCTGCCCATCGGTTTCGGGGTGATACGCAGTACTCATTTTGAGTTGCGTCCCCTGTCCTTTGAATAATTCCCTCCAAAAGTTGCTAAGAAATATTGGATCCCGATCACTAACGATGGACTGAGGTACCCCATGTAACCGTACGACTTCCCGGATGAAAACGTTCGCTACTGTTCGGGCTGTGTAAGGATGTTTAAGCGGAAGGAAATGAGCGTATTTGCTCAAACGGTCCACAACCACCAATATCGCATCGTACTCCTGTGACTTCGGTAGCCTCACGATAAAGTCCATGCTCAATTCCTCCCACACAACATTCAGAATTGGCAATGGCTGTAACAACCCTTGAGGAGAAGAAGAGAGGTATTTATGTTGTTGACATACAACGCACCTGGCTACAAACTCCGTCACGTCCTTCTTCATTCCAGCCCAATACAGGGACTGGGCTATGCGCCTGTAAGTCCGGTAAACTCCTGAGTGGCCTCTTGTCTGTGTCACATGAAATTCGGCAATCAATCTGGGAATCCATTTTGATTGGGCCGACAACACCAATCTTCCCTTATGGTGTAGTCTTTCATGTTCCAGGGTATACGCTGGGTGGGTATTAGGGTCCCTCTTTATATCTTCCATTACTCTCTGTAAGAAGTCATCAGTTTCTACTTATCGCACCACCTCCTCAAAATCCTGCCAAAAGGGTCTGGCCATCACGCCCAGTTCTTTTTCTTCATCCTCTTCCCCCTCATATTTTCTAGACAGGGCATCTGCAGCTTTATTAGCAGCCCCTGCTTTGTAAACTATCTGGAAGTCGTATCCCAGCAGCTTTGCGATCCAGTCCTGTTGATTTTGGGTGGTAATACGTTGCTCCAGCAAATGTCGGAGGCTTTTTTGATCGGTATGAACGATGAATTTCTGCCCGACGAGGTAAGGCCGCCAATGTTGTATGGCCAATACTAGAGCCATTAATTCCTTCTCGTATATTGACTTGCTCAACTTCCCCTCAGATATCGCCTTGCTAAAATAAGCTATGGGCCTCCTCTCCTGCATCAAAATTGCCCCCACTCCTCGGCCGGAAGCATCACATTCGATGTGGAATGACTGCTTAAAATCGGGCAGTGACAGCACGGGTGCTGTCGTCATCGCCTTCTTCAACGTCTTCCAAGCCTCCTCTGCCTCTGCGTTCCAAGTAAACCCACCTTTCTTTAGCAGTTCCGTCAGAGGTCGGGCGAATTTTCCGTAGTCTCGGACGAATCGCCGGTAGTACCCGGTCAACCCCAAGAACCCTCTCAAGCTCTTTACTGTTCTTGGTCTTTCCCACTCCACTATGGCCTTTATTTTATCGTCGTCCATTTCCACGCCCTTGCTGGAAATGACATGCCCCAAATATTTAACTTGGGTTTGCCCGAATTCGCTCTTTCTCCGGTTAGCCACCCACCGTTCTCGCTTCAACGTCGACAGTACGCTCGCTACATGCTCAAGATGTTCCTTCCAATTACCGCTGTAAATCAGTATGTCATCGAAGAACACCAAGACATACTTTCGCAAATAGGGCCGGAGAAGACTGTTCATTGCGCTCTGAAACGTCGTCGGCGCGTTGGTGAGTCCGAATGGCATTACTGCGAATTCGTAGTGCCCCTGGTGTGTTCGAAAAGCCGTCTTCTCAATGTCCTCCTCGTGCATGTGTATTTGATGATATCCGGCCTTCAAATCGATTTTTGAGAAGAAAGTCCCTCCTTTCAGTTCGTCCAGCAACTCCTCGATGACGGTAATGGGAAATTTGTCTGGCACAGTCGCGCGGTTGAGGGCCCGGTAGTCTACACAAAAACGCCAGCTGCCGTCTTTTTTCTTCACCAGAATTACCGGACTCGAATACGGACTGTGACTTGGTCGGACCACCCCTGTCCGGAGCATCTCGGCGATCTGCTGCTCTATCTCGGTCTTCATCACGTGTGGGTACCGATAGGGTCTGACGTTGACGGGGTCACTTCCTTCTTTAAGTGTTATCCGATGTTGCATGCCTCTGTTAGGTGGCAAGCTGGTGGGCTCAGCAAACACCACGTCATATTGGTCTAGAAGCTGCTCCATTTCCTCCTTCTGCTTTTCTGTAAGGTCCACATACTTCTGGCCACTATTATGGGCCTCAATGGAGCCCAATTCCCAAACCATCATCCAAGCTTCTGCATTGTTTATTTTTAATAAAGCCTTGGGTCCCACCACCTTTCGTTCCAACTTGGGATCCCCTCTCACAGTTATCTTCTTCTCTCCTTGCCGATATACCATCGTAAGTTTTCCCCAATCTACAGTCACTTCCCCTAGCTTCTTTAACCATTCAATGCCTAGTATTATTTCCACTCCCCCAAGCTCAAAAAGGTAAAATTGTTCTACAATTTCGGTGCCCCTCAGCTCCAAAACTACTTGCTCACAACACCCGCTAATCTTTTTCTTCTGTCCGTCCCCCAAACTGACGAAATAAGGTTGGGTCTCCCTTACTGCCATACCCAGTTCCGCCACCAAACACCGGCTAATAAAGTTGTGGCTCGCGCCACTGTCAATCAGAACAAGCACCTCTCTTTCTCCTATTCGCCCCTTTAATTTCATCGTTATGGAAGTAGTCAGGCCCCCCGCCGACAGGGCCGATAATTCCATCACGGCGATATCCACTTCTGTCTCCGTTTCACCTCCTTCTTCCTCCTCTTCATCCACCATAATCAACATTCGAATTCCTCGTTCTGGGCATCGATGGCCCGGGCTGAACGGACCTCCGCATCGGAAGCATTTTCCCTCCTCCCTCCTTTTCAAGTACTCTGAATACGGCAAGTTACGCGGACCCCGTTCTCTTCCTTCTCCGGTGGTTCTGGCGGCCCCGCTTCCTGGGGTCGTCTCTCTCCTCACAGACCCGACACTCTCAACGGCCCTCCCCCCTCCTCGGTTCTGCGAATCCCTAGTTGGATCAACTCGGGTGACGACGCTCGTCGATCGTCCCCACGAATTTTGAATTTTGAAACCCGATCCTCCTCCCGTCATTAACGGTTTACACAATTTTTCTACGTCCCTCGCGATCCGCATCGTCGTCATGAGATCTGGGGGATCATGCGGCCTCACGTGATCGCCCACTGATGTGGCCCAATTTAACTTGTTAGCCGTTGCTAGGACTCGGGTTCAATCCCCAGATCCCCGGCAACGGCGCCAAAAACTTGATGTGGCCCAATTTAACTTGTTAGCCGTTGCTAGGACTCGAGTTCAATCCCCAGATCCCCGGCAACGGCGCCAAAAACTTGTTGACCCAAAACTTTACTTATTGGCCGTTGCTAGGACTCGGGTTCAATCCCCAAATCCTTGGCAACGGCGCTAAAGACTTGTTTGCTCAAAAAATACTTGTTGGGCTCGATTTCGGCAAGTGCACCGAATCGTTCAAGTAATAAACCGGTAAGACCGGGTATCGTTTTCCCAAGAGACTCGTAATACTAGAGAATTGTGCGATTAACAACTCATATAGACTCAAGAACATAACATCGATTTACAGAACAAGTGCAGAAATGTAAATTCATACATAATTACAAGGTTGGACTTTGGTATTGAAGGCACTTGGAAATGGAAAAGACTAGAAATGGTATGAAATGACATTGTTAAGGTTAGTTTTCACCAAAGCACTCTTGTCAAAACCAATTTCGTCTCCTCTCTATCAATTTACTAAAGTCAATCCACTAAAACACTCTAGCCCTAATTCCTTAGGTGAAAGAGCCTAGGTTTTTTCTATCAAACCCCAATTCCTTGGCAATCTAACAAGCAAAGCCCGCATTAAAGAGCTGGGATCTAAGACAACATGTGAATCATCTTCCATTCCTAGAATCAATGACCCACAAGGACTCTTATTTCAGTTCAAGATTTCATCTTACGTTCCCATAATCCATAAAACCCCAAAATCAAGCCATGAACGTTCCCATTACATGCAAGCTTTAAGATTGGAAACAAGAATACTAGCAATTGATAGAAAAGGCATATATATAATCAAATCATTCAACAATTACACAAGAATTCAAAGGCTACAACTAATCCCAACAAGATGGGTTTGGTTCTCCATTTCCATGGAGAACCCTAAAGCTTACAACATGGAAGATGGAAGAAGAAGGAGACCCAAAGGAAGAGGAGGAGATGTTACCACAAGCTCCTCACGCCCTCCATGAGCTCCAGCCGTGAAATCGCGCCTCCAAATGACCAAAGACCCTAAACCCTTCGCGTTTCTGGGTTAAATAAGCTGGATCTGACACATCAGCAAAAGTCGCGCCCGGGCGCCCTCTCAGTCGCGCCCGGGCGCGAAGCTCTCGGAAAAAGTTGCGCCCGGGCGCCCCATTTCTCACGCCCGGGCGCGGGCTTCTCGCAAAAAGTCGCGCCCGGGCGCCCCTTTTTCACGCCCGGGCGCGACCAGCACACAAAACTGGCACCTGGTCACAATTCTGTGCAGAAATTGGCCCTGGTGCAGTCGCGCTTGGGCGCCCCTCAGCCAGGGGGGGCCCGGGCCTGACTTTTCAGCACTGCATCATTTTCACTTTTTCTGCAGATCTGCTCGCTTCTAGTGGTTGGTTCAGCCTTAGACATTGTTGGAGAGTCTTCCAAGCTCATTTTTAGCTACAAAATAAGGGATTATTGATGAAAGTACATCAAAGTAGCCAAAAACACAATTATTTAGAAAACAAGGCAAAACAAGAGGATTAAGCAAGTTATAAGTAAGAAAGGAGTTGATTTTGCCATTAAAATGATGCTTAAAATATGGTATAATTTAGCATTATCACCCACCTCCTCCCTGAGTCCCGCCATAAAGTATCCAAGGATTTGCTCCTTCGGAATCTGAGTCGTCTGACCCACTAACACCTCGAAATCCCTGATATAGTCTTCCACTGCTCCTGTCTGCTTGATCGCCGATAGTTTCTCATACACAGTTCCCCTCGTTCCTCCTCCAAATCGAATTCCCAAAGCTCGCTTCAACCCTTCCCAAGAATAGTTCTTGGTTTTCTCCCGCCAGAATCGGAACCAGCTTCCGGCGTACCCTTCCATACTAATGAAGGCCAGTTGCAACTTCTCCTCCTCTTCCACCTTCTGCACCTCAAAAAACTTCTCAGCCCGACTAATCCAATTCCAGGGTTCGCCCCCTTCGAACACAGGAAGCTCCACCCGCTTCCGCCAATTGGGCATCGTCCCCGTTCGTCCTACTCCTGTTTGTCCTCCATCGCCTCCTGGCTCTCCTCCGTTATCGTTTACAGACGATTCACTGCCATCCCGACGCTGGCCCTTATTGTCGTTCTTGCGATCCCTTAAGATCGTCAAGATTGCTTGAATATCTTGGCGCATCACCTCGCAGTTTTGCCTCAGCGTTCCCGTTTCATGCCGCAAGAACACTGTCTCCGCTTTCGTTTCTGCTATCGCGACCTCCACCGCTTCAATTTGCCCCTCAACATTCACCACTCTTCCTTCCATTTCCCTCGAACGTCGTCGCTCACTTCTAGTAGATCCGGCAGGTCGGACCAATTGTTAAGTTCCTGATTTGGGAACCTAATCAGGAACTCTTCTCACACAAGCAATAGGGAAAAATAGAAGAGAAAAGAATAGTGTCGTATTTTATTCACAAAGAATTGTATATGCATCAGTGATACAAGAGGCTTAACCCTCCTCCACAGGACTTAACCTGTTAACCAACTAACTGTCAAAAAAACAATCCTTTTCCCTGCCAACTACCCAACTTCTATTTATACTAATACCTCCTCAGCTCCCTTAACTGACTAACCCCTCTAACTCGCCTTCCTATTTCTCCTCTCATATACAATCCACCCCTATTTACCCTTAGGTCTATCAGAGTCTAAATTTCACATTAGATAGAAATGAGTAAGTTGAGTACTATAAGGTGAAATACTCATTAACAAATGGTTTTGGGTAGAGAGTGATGTCAATCATTCGTATGGTTTGGCTCATATCTCATTGGTATTGTATCTCTCTGGTGAACTGTGATATCACCAACAATACCATAATTGCCAAGACAGAAAGAGCTAGTCTCTTCTTTACCTCTGATTTAACTCTTTCAAAAGGGTGATCGAGTTGTACACTCCACAGTCCACACACCACACACCACACAAACAAAGATAAATTTCATTACATCAACAGTAATAAGCACTATAACATAATGAGGCAAAAAACCACAACAATTTTTGCCACAAATCGATTACCTCAGAAACTCTAAGGTCATACATAAACAATACAATTTCTGCCATACATACAATGACAGAGACAAAACAAAATTAAAACGAAAAAAAAGAAAGAAAGAAGGCATCATTGAAGTACAACTTCTTCTCCAGAACCATTCAATTTTGAAAACAAAACTTACCTCGAAAGCAAAATGGTCGACGATGCCAGCCTTTACAGAGCACGACCCCTACGAACTTAACAAGTCCACTTCACCCCAACGTCGTCGTCAAGCCAACCCGATGACTCCCCACCACTACCGCAAACGCCAACTACCACGACCCAACACCCTACCGGAAACACCACGAACCCACCCACACAAACCGCAAAACACCAGCCACCAACGACCGCTGCTCTGCGATAGAATGCCTTACGGTGACCAGAAATGGACCTCCACCTTCTTATGCTTGGCTCAGGGCAACCGCGGGACAAAATTTTGGTAATTTGGGGAGAGAGGGATTCCAAATTTGGGCAGAGGAGAGGAAGATTAGGGGGATTCCAAATTTGGGCAGAGGAGAGAAAGATTAGGTCTTGGGGTTTGGTGTTCTCGTTGGAGAGGAGAGGAAGATGACGTTTTGGAGGAGCAAGGAGGAAGGGTTTCTGAGGAAGGGTTTTGGACGACGAAACTTGGGCTACTGGAAAATGAATTGCAAAGCGGGAATAGCTTGATTTTGGCCAAAATACTTCGAAGACATTACCGAGGGCCCATAAGCCTTCGGTATTTTATTTCACCATAGCATTACCGAGGGGTCGTAGGCCGTCAGTAAAATGCCGCCGGAAAAACCCACATTTCTTGTAGTGCTAATGGTTTGTCTCAATGACTAACTCATCATGGTTGTGGTTGATTGGGAATGCTTCCGCTGGAAGGTCACCTTAAGGTTTTGAGTAGAGACATTGAATGCTGACTTGCTTCCATTAGGCATAACTAAAACTTAAGTTTTAAGGGACCTATTTGTTATCTTTCTAGACAAAAATGAGTTCATGTTGGGTATTAACACTTGTATTTTATGAATTAACATGTTTTAAATTTTGTATTTATGTATATGTTTATTTGATGATAATAGAAATGTAATGTATAAATTGTTTGGATAATGACAATACATAAACTTTTAAGGAGAAAGTGCTATATTGAATTTTGGTCTAGGTGTATTGAATTGTGATCCAATAAGATTATATTGACAATGTTATTATCCAACTCACATATTATAAGAGTTGAAGGAGGTTCCTATAATTTGGTGTTTCGATATGAAACATGATCAAACTACACATTATAAGAAATTTACTGGTCATACTTAATAGGGAACATTAGTCCTAGTTATTTTTTTAAGAGTAGACTTGTTGAGAGTGTGAGATGATATGATAGGTACGAAAACTCTAAGCCTACTCAATGTACATATTTTGTAAAAGCATAGTCAAATGTTCAAGTCGTATAAATGATGAGAAATGTGATTATCTTTTGTGCGTATGCTTTTATAGACATTTTATTGTCATTGAAAGCACTTAACAGTTCGATTTTGATAAAAGATAATTAACACTGAAACTATTAATAAATGATATAAACTTTTAATTTCACATTTTTATATAATTGTATTTTGATGCACTATTTTGAATATAAATGTTTTTATTTAAAAAAAAACAACTCCTTATCATATTTTTGGAAAGCTTAAGAAACTTTAAATATAATGTATATATTAAGTTAATATTTATGCTTAATATTTTAATAACACTTTAATTAGTAGTGTTATTATACTAATATAGAATGTTACATTTAAAATTTAGTTTCAACTTTCATATTACAAAAATAGATTTAAAAAACATGTATGTGAGCTTATGGGTGGAGCCAGTCAATTTTTTTAAGCTCACTTATAAATGAGCTAAGTAGGTTTCACTATAAAGAACCAACCTTTAATCAACTGAGTCGAGCTGACTAAGTGCTCCTGACCCCTCTATCTTAAATATTAAGAATTATGCGTATATATTAAATGTTATGATTCTGTCTTATTTTTATTTCTTCTAACTTTTTTTTTAATAAACTATCAATAAAATAATAGTATTATAAGTTTCGATCTAATTTCAAGAAATAATATAAATCAAACCAATTAAAACTGTCCTGCACAACTTTTTTTTTCTCTCTCTTACTTTTGACATTTTTTCATGAGATTAAACCAAATTAACCTGGTTAAAATAAATTGGCTAGAACTGTTGGTACAATATTACTATATTAAAACCGGAAATTATTTCATATTATTTAAGAAAAACTCAATAATTCAAACCCATTTCAAAACCAGAATTAAAGAAAATTTTAAAACATATGTATTCTTATATTTGTTTTAGATAAGAACATTTTCTCATAAATGAACACAGAAAAACTCGTGTTTACATTTAAATTTAGAAAAAAAATGTAATTATGTTTTTCGTTTAGGAAATATGTAATTATATTAAATAATATTAAAAATTATTTCTGTCGTCTATGATAATTTATCTCATAAGTTTTTTTAATTTTATATATATATATATATATATATATATAAAATTATATTGTATTTTGGTATACACAAATCTATATAAAGAAAAAAAAGAAAAAAGAAAATGTTAAGATACAGTATATGGTGGTTTTGATCAACCATGTACAACTTTTTTCAATTTATCACGCGTTTTTATGATTGAGGATTGAGTAATTGTTTAATTTATTTGAAAGCTCTTAAACACGGTATTATTATTCTTAATTATCAATTATAATAATTATTAATGGTTTGATTGCGTACTTAGCATTTGGCAGAAGGCAGTGAGATTTGGTTAATCTCAAATTATCGAAGGTACTTAATGGGGAAATACAAACAAAACCGTCTTTTCACTAATTTTTGTTTTGTTATTCGAACAACGACGATGCACGCTCGGAGGAGGTTCTCCTCAACCTGAATTTCAGCCTCCACTAACACCATTACTCCAGCACTCCACCACTCCCTCTCTCTCTCTCTCACTTTCTCTCTCTCATCGCAACTCAAACCCTTTCCGTTTCAATCAATCAATCCATTCCGCCATCGTGTCTTCTATCCTTCTTCCATTCCTCTCTCGATTCAACTGCTCACATTTCGGTATGATTGCGATTCATGATTCCGTAGTATTTTTTATTTTCATTTTGTTAACACATTCTGTCATCTGCGTATTTTTTTTAGGCGACTATTGCTCGTTCAATCTCTGCTAAAGAAGGAATATTCTGTAGTCGTTACGCATAGATCGAATTTTGAAATTGAAACGGAAATAATAATAACAACAACGATAGAAATGTAACATTGAAGGTTTTCGTTCGGCATGCAATTAGGGGTTTGTATGTTTGTAGTTAGTTATTGACATTACTGTGATTGGTGATTGTGGTGGTAGGTGAGCTAGGGTGATGTATTGTTGTGACGAAGAGAAGCAATGGAATTGTGGAAAAGCTGGGGCTATCAATTTTCGAAAACTGAGTTCCATCGTGCGCGACATTGGGGATCCTTGCCTTTCCCACTCACCCGTAAAGGTTGTTATAACTGTAAGACTACAACTCTACCGCGTTTTATTAACTGTGTTGCTTATGCTCAAGTTCGATCGTTCGCATCGTCATACTCAGTTTGCTGCTCTTTATTTTTATTTATTTTTTATCTTAGACCAGTGGTAGGCAGCATTTTGTTATTTGTTGAACAATTTTTTATGTTTCTTTCTCAACATTGTTTATATTGTCAAGGATTGTCATCAGGGCTCTTTTGAATGGTTTTCTTTGTGTAGAATGGGCCTAAGATGATCAGTCCAAAGCATCTTCTGTAATTTGATTCTAGTTTATCTATTGATAATGCTCTAGAACTTCAGAGTTGATTTCACTTTAGACGTTTTTTTTATAGCGGAGTACATAATGTCATTTGAGAACGCTCAGACTCCCTCCTTGGAATTATATATGTATATGTATGTATGCGAGCATGTATGTATTATAGCAAATTCCTCTGTTTGTCATTTGAACACTTGGGCATCTATGGAGATCTTGTTGCTTATTGTAGATATATAATCTTATTATAAGGTGACCTTTTTTAACGACTGTACTAATCTTCATGGAGCAGGTAAAGAGAATGCTTAAGCCAGACAAATGGCAAGCAATGTCAGATAGTGAAGGAAAGGTATCTGGTTTCCGGAAAGCTCTAAAATTGATTGTGCTGGGGGTATGTTGTCATTATGCGGTGATTCTTTTTCTTCTTTTATTTGTCTGCACCATTATCTTTGTCATCCCCTGTTCTCCATAATCATTTTGTTCCAGTTTAGGATGATGCATGCTCATGAATTTGGTGCACCCATTCATGTTTTTTAAAACAAAAATTATTTTGCATAGAGTAATAGATTTGAACAAACCTGCCAAACTTTATTTAATATGTAGTTATTTTTTTTAGTGTCCTTAAGATCATGGATGCTTTTAGGTGGAGGGTGTTCTTTGTTAGTGGTTGTCATTGACCAGCTTTTCTTGAATTTTAATTTTAATTCCAGAGGTGCAAATTGCCAATTTTACATAAAAGATTAATTTACATTAGCGTGCAAACTTAAGAGAGTAGGGATAAATTTTGGGCATGGCATGGGGCAGAGTGATTTTATTTTTATGGAATCCATATTCTTTGGAATAAAGCCTCAACTTAAGGGAGGATTTATTTGTCTATTACTCTTATGAAAACATGGATGTTGCTCACAACTCAAAGGGGAATCTCCTTTGTTTTTCTTTTTTTTTTAATGAAATCATGAGGTTTCATGATGCCACAACCTGTTAATTTATTATATGTGAAAGTCACTTTGGTATATATAATTACTGGAAAAATAAGCTGTAGGCAGTTTGTCTTTATTTTTTGTTAATGTGATAAAAGAAAAATGGATTTTCCTTAACTTTTACCTTCAAATTTCTAATGCGCTGGACAGTTTGAACCTAGCCCACATTCACTGTGCTGCATTCAATGTTTTCTATTGTCAACAAATAGTTAGTTCTATCACTAAAATTTTTGTTTTCACCATGGCATTATAGTGAAGTCTCGTGTTCCCTTTGATGCTGAATTTACGAACATCGCAAAACTGATATTCACACAACCATAACACCTTCGTTCATCATAGGCATTACTATGTTTTGCTTTTGGGATCCTATTGAGCCATTCTACAGCTTTCAGATGATCTGACCATGATGACAGAACCCTGTCTGCTTTACTTTATATGCTGAAAGCCTAATAAAATGCATTCTGTTCATCATTTTCACAAAACATATATATAATGACTTTTATTTATTTTTCCCATTACTATATATTGTACTACAGTCTCTTGCACATGTACTATTTAACAAATAGTTTATCAGTAATCCACCGTTTCATTAAAATAGAAAAAAAGAACTCCCTTAAGTCATGGCCTAGTGGCACAACTTCAATAAATCCTATACCATGCCCTCGACTGAGTCTATTCATTTTACTTCATACTAGTAATTAATCTCTAATTATACCAAATTGGTGATATGCAATTTAGTTTGCATGGGATAACAAGTTGTTTTTCTTCTGAAGTTCTTCCACATGTATGTGTCTTTATTCATCAATCACATCATAGAAAGCTTCGAGTTATTTTTCTGTGTCAACCAATCTGGTTACTTTCTTGCTGTGTTCTGTAATTACTTTATGTTTACTTAAATTTGTAATGTAATTTATTTTTTCATCAATATAAATGTATAAATCTGTACTCTAGAAGGATCAAACATTTGGTTTCAAATATCTAAAATTTAAGCTAATTAGTGAATTGTTTGTCTTCCTGATTTGTTACACTTTTTACGCATTTTTTGTTAGGGTGTAGATCCATCAATAAGACCTGAAGTTTGGGAGTTTTTACTAGGTTGTTATACGCTGAGCAGCACTGCTGAGTATCGGAGAAGGTTGAGAGCGGCTAGGAGGTGTGCATTTTCTTTTACTTTTTTCCTCCCATTTTGGGATCTTGTATGATATTTTTCACATAATTAATATTGAATTTATGATCTTAGCCAGGAGTATCACGACATAGAACTTGCTAAATTCAATCTTTCTATCATGGATGATTGTAACCATATGGTAATGCATGCATAGCTACCTTCCTTTGGCATCTGGTTACTATTTGTGTAACTGTGTCAATCTTTGGAAGTGTCATTTGTAAAATGACTTTGGCATCCAATGGCCATATGGTTTGTTTCAACTAGGGTAGCATCTTTCTTGCACTCTTAGTATGCAATTATTATTTATGGACTTCAGAAGAATCTGTCCTTGCAGGGAGCATTATAGGGACCTGATTAAGCAGTGCCAAACAATGCATTCAAGTGTAGGAACTGGTTCATTGGCATATGTTGTTGGATCCAAAGTAATGGATGTGCGGACTTTTTCCAAAGATGGCCGGAAATTACAGGATAATATAGAAGAATCTACTTGTTATGATAATAATGTAGAAGTAGGAAAATGTTATGATAGGAGCAATATCTCTACACAGGAAGCAAAAGCAAGCCATTGGAAAAGCTCAAATAATGGGGTCGAACTGGTTAGTTTGAGAATAAGCACTGATAATGTAGCGTGTGATTCTTCTGGTCAACAAAATTCTAGTTCCCCAAAGTCAGGAAGAGAAGACGAGGAATTGGATTATGTAAGTGGCAGTAGTTTTGATTTTCCTCATTTATCTCTCACTAATATGTCTGAAAATAGTGGTAAAGATCAGTCAGGCATAGAGCTCAGGGATAAGCTTCCTGTGCCAGAACAATCAATATTTGAAGATGACAGTATGCATAGCTTTCGAATTAATAACAATGTAGATTTAGTTATTGAATCAAATGGCAAACAACCTCTTGCTACCTTACATCCCATGGACTCTGAAATTGGAATTGCTTCACCTGATGAGGAAGAACCGGAACTTCTGTCTAAGAATCAAGTTTATCAAGCACAGATGGTAAATCAACTAAAAATATCAGATGTACCTCAGCCAATAATGATAAGATCCTCAATTTCTCAAGCTTGGCCTGTCAGTGAAGAGAGAGTATCAGAATGGCTTTGGACCTTGCATAGGATAGGTACCTAAGTTGTACAGTGTGTTTCCCTCTCCCCCCTAGTTAAACAAGGAGAGAGGGTTTATCTTCTCTTTTTGGTGACAGCATATATTTTGACCTGATCTTCTTTCTAACTCCTTTTCAGTTGTTGATGTTGTGAGGACTGATAGTCATCTTGAATTCTATGAGGACACGAGAAATTTAGCCAGAATGTCAGATATTCTTGCTGTCTATGCCTGGGTTGATCCTGCTACGGGGTATTGCCAAGGTTGTTTTTTCCTTGGTATTTCTTGACTTCTTACAGATGATTCTGTTCTATTTTGTTCTATCAAGAGTCCTGTCACACTGACTCTGGATGCCAACACTTATCTTTTCACTGAATATTGGATTTTAGGTATGAGCGATTTGCTGTCTCCCTTTGTTGTAATCTTTGAGGATAATGCAGATGCATTTTGGTGTTTTGAGATGCTTTTAAGGAGAATGGTATTCACAAATTTTGCTAAATTTCAACTATGTAAGTTAATTTGTGGTGATTGACATGTTTTGTTTCACATATCTCCAGAGAGAAAATTTTCAAATGGAAGGCCCAACAAGAGTGTTGAAGCAGTTGCGAGCATTATGGCATATTCTTGAACTGTTAGACAAAGAAATGTTTGCCCACCTTTCAAAAATTGGTGCTGAAAGCCTTCATTTTGCATTTCGTATGTTGCTAGTTCTTTTTCGAAGAGAGTTGTCTTTCAACGATGCTCTTTCAATGTGGGAGGTTTGTGATTAATTCCCCTCTATCTTCAAAAGAGAACCAATTAATTCAATAGCTACCTCTCGGGTAACTACTTTTTTACTTGCCTGCTTCTACTTCAACAGAAAGTCTAGAGATTATTGGATTACTGCAAAACATTGAAATGATTTTTAATATAAAACATAAACACTCTTTCATTATATGCTTATAGTTGTGCCATTTTTAGAGAATTTGACAAAAATAATTAAATAAGAGGAAATAGACTTTGCATTGACAATGTATAATAGTTTTTCATGGTCATCCAATTCTAAATCATCATGTATGGTAAATTTGTTAGCTTTTGCATTACCTTTTTTTTTGGTTGACAGTGTGAGGCTGTTTTACATTGTTAGTGTATAAATTTTAATAATATATAATTACAACTCAAGGGTTGGATTCAGTGAAAATCATAGCGTTTATAGAGTTATTGATAGTATAGCAGTTTTTGTAACTTGTAACAATGTAATTTGATTTGTTCTCTCATATGTATACAGGAAAGAGTATTTAGTAAAATTATCTGTTATTGTGAAAAAAGAGAACTATAAAATTGTTAGATCCTATTGAAAGGTCAAACAGAATAGATAAATGAAAATACTTTTTTTAAGTGGTCATATGCTCAGTAACTCACTTTTAATCGTGGCTCTTCATGTATGATTGTATCACACAAATTTATAGTTCCCATTTTCCATGATAACCAAGAGTTCTCTCTTGATACATCCTTTCTCCGTGTGTGTATTTATGAGAATGTTGCCTATATTTTGCCATTTTCTAATGATCCCTTTTCATATACATCAATGATTTAGTCCATCAATACATGATCAGAATATTCTCGTTTAGTGCAGATGATGTGGGCAGCTGATTTTGATGAATCCTTGGCTTATGACTTAGAAGAGAATTGCCTGGAAGCATTGGAATTACATCTTCCTGGACACTCGAGCAATGATCTGAGAGAAGTAATTGCAGACAGTGGTGATGCTAGTGTGAAGGGTGGTAGGTCACAATCAAATCATAATGAAAATGACAACACAAAAGCTATCCCACATTCAAGTCATGAAAGAACTTGTACCTCTGGATACAGCATCAAATTGAAGTCGTTCTCATCCCATTCCTTTTGTGGATTGGCAAGGAATATCTGGCAAAAAAATGGTCGAGCTCAAATGAACAGTATTTCCTCTTCAATGAAAGAAAATAATGAATTGGCCATATTCTGCGTTGCAGCAATTCTGGTTTTAAACCGTCAGAAGATCCTTCGAGAAACTCACTCCTTTGATGATATAATAAAGGCAGGTGCTTCAATCTTTTGTGTTTTTATTTTTTATTCAGCATTTAATTACTGCTTCAAAAGTTATAACTATTTTACCATTCTTACTTTGTCTTCTATTTTATGTTTATAATGTTTGGTTTTGGGTACCTTTGTTTGGATTATGGTTTTTGAAAATGTAAAGTTGAAATTGTACAGACTTCTATTTCTGGAAGCTTGTATTCTTCCATGGACTTTGTACCTTCATGACATTTTCAAACTAACTTGTAGAATAATTGCATATGATTGTTATCATTTAATGATGTCTGTTGTTGTACTCTGTTGAGGAAGGTTAAAGGAGCTTGTTGTATTGTACTTATTTGTTGACTCTTTTCTTGCATCAACTTATAGCTTGTTCTGGTATTACTATATATTACTAAAACCCCATTCTCAATATATTTGTAGGCTTAAAGAGCCTTTTAGTTCCCATGAATAAAAGGTTGTTTTGTTTTAATTCTCTTTTTTTTTCCTGGTCGGCCCTTGTCTTTAGTGATGTTGTGGTTAGCATAGATTAGAATACAGGCCTGGTGATTAGGGGCTAAAATGAAATATAATATTATAGGCACCCAAGCATGACAAAATTAAGAGGGCCAAAAAAAAAACTTATATTATGGTGACCAAAAAGTTATTTTTTCATTTCTTTTATCATTTCACCATGTTTTGTTTAGGTTATTTTATTGTATCCAATTTTATGTCCTTTTTTTGTGATTTTCCATAATCATTTCTTTAAAGTCGAAACAAATTTCTTTAAGTTCTTAATGAAATCTGTTTTTAACTGTGTTGTCTTCCTCAACCAATTTCTTTACTTTTTTTAATGAGATCTGCGTTCAAGTTCTAACTTAGTTTTCCTTCCTTGGGTGGTTCATTAAATTCATATATACGAATTGAATCATTATTGTGTGTTCTCTAACTTATATACCAAATTTATATTTCATAGATCTTCAATGACAAGATGTTAAAGATCAATGTGAAAAGATGCATAACAACTGCAATCAAACTCCAAAAGAAATATTTTAACAAGGTAAATCTTAAATTAGTTATGTTCCTCTATGTGCAACTCATAATAGAAGGTATTAACTGTTTTTGCTAACCTTGTATAATTTTTTATTTGGTGAGTGCTTAATCAGTGTTTTAGTTTGTTGGAGATTCTATATTGATTAGTGATATATGACCAAAATAATGTATTCAAGTAGAAGATATGTCTCGTCTCATCAGCTTATTTTTGGATTTGAGTCAGGCATTAGTCCAAATTGTAAGACGGTATTAGTGTGCATCCTAGTCGTTGTTAGGTCTAAGTTCATCAGTTATTGAACCATCTGTGTATGTTCAGTTTTGTGAATTTCACACTTGTAATGTTCAATCCATAGTGTGAAGAGTGAGTTAGGGATCTTACATTTATTAGTAATATGGAGAAAATAGTATATATATATTAGTTTTGTGAATTTCACACTTGTAATATACAATCTATAGTGTGAGGTGGTGTGAGTTGGGGATCTTAAATTGATTAGTGATACGTAGAAAATAGTACATATAAGTGGTGGATAACTATCGTCTCCTACATTATCTTTTTGGGTTGAGTTAGTCCTAAGCCTGAATTCAAAGATAATCTTTTATGGATAAAAAAGTTTGGAAATATTGCTAGTCTAGTTCATTTCATTTTGATGCGCTTTGGATTCCTGCTTTATTTGCTACAAATGTATTTATTCCTTATATATTTCTAATATTTTGTTTTTGAAATTAAAATCTCATCTCTCGATAGGTAATCAAGAAAATGAATTATGGTGAAGAGAAAGTGGACTAAGGTAATGTCGCCAGTATACTTGGGACAGAAGCTCTGAATGAAAAAAACTATCTCACGTATATGGCACTGCGTTTCCAAATGGGAGTATGGTTGTAAAACTTTAGTCATTACTTATCCACTTTGGATGGAAGACTTTGCAGCTTGAAGTGGTTTTGCTTCTGGAGGTTCATTCGATTGTCTTCATTACACTCTTTAATGAGGTAATATCAATTTGTTCTGCATCACATTTTATTAGTTTGATTGACTATTGAAAGTTTCTATTTTGATTCATGGACGGTCTTTACCAAGGCATTTCTATAGAGTGCT
Source organism: Vigna angularis (assembly GCF_016808095.1). Classification (NCBI taxonomy): domain Eukaryota; kingdom Viridiplantae; phylum Streptophyta; class Magnoliopsida; order Fabales; family Fabaceae; genus Vigna; species Vigna angularis. The sequence continues at coordinate 2,645,894 of NC_068980.1, forward strand.
GCACTCAAAGTTCTCTTCCCTTGGAAATTTGATGCAAGGATTATTAATGACCAAAAACTATTTTGTCGGGTAACAGCGAATACTTAGGGTATAACTATTGCGGAATGAACAAAAGGAGAAATTAATTGTCACGATTTTCATCAAAAGCCACAAATATGTAGGGAATCAAATATAGGAGCAATGATCTATTTTATTTTTGTATGTGTATGCTGGTGTATCTGTACGTTGTTGTTTCTATTTCTTTAAAATTTATCCCTGCTAAACTAAGACTGAACAATGTAGAAGGTATTGTTGCTTTTGTTGTTTCTGCCATATGGAGAAAATTGTGCACAGCTACATCCCTGTCAAGGGGGTTTTAGGACTTAATTTACTTATGTCATATCTTGTAAGGGATTCTTTTTTTTCTACGCACTTGTGTGCTTTTGTCGTTTGTAAATAATGTTATTTATAATTGATTCACGCATGCAATATGTCGTTTGGGGATGCACGGACTTCAGTAATGGTTTCAGATAATTGATTACTCGAATTTTCAAAAGAAATTTGATTTTAGTGAAGTCATTTTGAAGGTGAGCATACATACATGCGTTTTTTTAGTATTCCTATTTAGCTTTTCTTGTTTATTAGGAGTTTGTTCCGTCAGTAATGCATTTGATTTTCCTTATATTGTATTAATATATTCTCTATACTTTCCTCCTCTTGAAGCCACTGGAAAGAGCGAAAGGGAACTTTTCATCACTCTGGTTGCTCCCAGGTTAATCAATTTATATCGTGGATAAGTGCACAGGTTATGCAGACAATTTATTTCTTTGAATTTTTGGTTCGACTCATTTCTGGAGAAAATTGTGCAGAAGTTTTTTTACTACCCAGAGAATTTGGAATACGGAAAAAGCACACGCATACTAGTAGAAATAGAGGGTGGATGTCATAGGAAGGATTGCTGTAAGATATGGGAACATGTAGTCAATTTTTGTGGTGGTTTCATTTAACAGAAAGGATTTGTTTTATGACGCTGGACCAAGAAGAGTGTTTTAGTGAATTGATTTGCTGAAACTCACAAGTTATAAAAGACAAAGAGGGTATTATTCATGTATTATTCTTTACCTTCAAAACACAAACAAATCTGTTTATACTGGGCATAACTTGGTGCACTCTAATCATCCGATTTCGCCTCCTACTTATTTGCATATCGGCAATTTTTGCGTATTTCACCTTGGTTTCCCGTTAAAACCTTGAAATTCCCCATTTGGTACATTGCTGCGGCAAAATTTTTCCGAAAATCTTCAAATCCCGCGGCGAACTCCTCGGTTATCTGTTTAGTGTTATTACCATTTAGTAATTGTTGATCAACTCCTAGGACAGCGTCGTTGGATAGGATCCTTCTGTAGTATGACTCTGTGAAGTTGTAATTTGATCCAGACTCTGGGTTTAGGTATACCAGAGGATCTGGCTGTCCCTTCTTCCTTGGCGGGCAAAGTTTCCTAAGTGACTCTAGTAGAGTGGCACTCATGCTTGGATCGGGTTTGCCGGACCCAGCGTAGTTGTACAGGCGGTCAACAATGTAGCTACAATGTGTTCTCCCCAGTGTGTGTGCTCCTGTGTTGATTTGCAGCAAACACATTAATTCCAACCAAAAAATTAGAAACATTATAGTATGTAATTTCTAGTGGAATGTAGGTCTTCCTTACCTAGAAGTGTTGTCATGTGTACTTCATTCAAGTTCCTCGATCTGAAATACTCTAGAAGTTCCTGCAGCGAGATGGATGGTGATGGAAGGTCTACCGATGCAGCATCTGATGTACTGCTGTCCTTTCTTCCTGTTAAAACTGGGTAAGATGGTCCACCTGCCTGTTGACATCAGTCCTGAAATCGGTTACTTTTTCTACCGCTTAAATCGTAGCCCTTTCATAATGAAGTGACAAGTGGAAAGTAGACTAGTATGCTTCTATATAGAAGTGGGTGTCGAGAGAGTACCAGATGAACAGCATCTCTGGTGGCGAGGTGAAGTATATCAGCACAGGAGACTTTTCCAGGGCATCGTGATTCGAGAACATATTTGATCTTGTCAATGGCTACAAATCCTCCAAGCCCCCGGTTTTGTGCCGCTTTTTTCTCTGGATTTGGTCCTTCGTCAAGCAGAATGGACGCATCACATCCCTAGGCCACAAAATGTTATTTAAGGTATAGAGGGGGAAAAGAACAAAACATCCTTTCGTCTGAAAGGTTTGTAATACAAATCATGCATAAGTAACTGTCATGCTATGATTTAAACTCTAATTTGTTAAACTCCAACGACCTAAATGAACAAAGTGATTTGATTATGTTGGACTTTTGACAACACTATCTTCGTATGCCTCCTGGTATACAAGTCAAGGTGTGGCTATTTTGTTATCCATGCGTAGATATAGTCAGTATTCTGCTTCTAAACTAGCAGGCTTTCCTTTGTGTTGTAAAGTTGAGAAGTGAGTTGGAAAGAAAAAAATTACAAGCAGTATCAGGATAAACAAAGTTAAGAGTACATACAGTGACAAAACAGTCGGTGTAAACCAAGCGGAGGAGCTTTGCCGTAATGCTTCTGTCACTATCCCAAAACAGTTTAACTTCGTGCCGGACGTACTCCTCCGCGTCGCGGCATGTATTGGTGATCTTGTAATAATGCCACTTCAAATTCGTCGGCGGAGACCTCACCACTGCTGCGTCTGCCATCCCATAACATAGGCTCGCCACTGCAAAAACTACAAGTGGAAAAGCCACACGCATACTTCTCTCCATCTTGAGTGACTACCACTTCCAGCTTACTCTTGCTCTTTGTATAACACTATGCTTGTTTGTTTGCGGTACTGCCAGTAACGTATTCCCTCTTGCTGCTTATATAGCACACTGTCATGGTGGCATAACCGACCACAACATCATAGTGGACTATATAATAATTAAACAAAATTATAGAATTCATAGAATAATGGGTTTCTAATTCGATTTACGCCCAAATTTGAAATGTAACAATCCAAGCATTGCGGCACCGTGTGGCGGAAGAGTGAGGCATGGAGCTGTTCACATGCACCAAGGCGTTTTCAGCATCCTTCATTCCTTCCAAAGCTATTTAATGCTCTGGCGTGGGTAGTAAGGAACGTGCTTTGCATGTGACCACGACTTCGATTTTGGGTTTAATACTCTGCCCACGATAATGGTTCTTTTGTTGATCCAATATTTCCTGCATATCGAAAAAACTGCAGTTTTCTTAGGGAACGATGAGTATTGTTATGGATTCAAGATGCGGCATGTGCCATCTTGGTCTTATCTCATCGCAGTCAAGGTGTTATTTTTATTATGTTGAAACCACAAACATATGCACTAAATAAATTCCCAGTGATCACTGAAACAAATCAATACTATGCAATTTTTGGTATTACCCTCAGAGAAAAATTATCCATCATTCCTAGTCAATGGAAACAAAGAGAAGGTAAGCGTAGCTTGGGTATTTTATGAATAATAATGGGCTTGTTCCTTCTTTAAACATACTTTACGATGCTTGCCTTAACGCAACTTGATTATAAAGCTTTTGACTGTTTAATATGGAAAACACTACCAGTTGGATCACAAATTGGGAGGTCATAAAAGTAAACACGTTAACATGTGAATTGGACTATAATCCTCGTACAGGCAAAATAAGCAAAGTTGGAGCTGATTTAGGTGTTTTAGAAATTATAAAACGAGCTTAATTGCATTTCAGGAGGCGAAAGCAAGCTTAGTTAAAGAGGCTTTTAATCTATATGTGAAGTAAATACCACTTCACCCTAAACGTTTAACTGAGCATGCAACCATTCCTTTTTCTTGTGAATGTTCTCTAAACACCGTGTTATGACGATGATCAGTAATATTAAAGCGACGTCGCGGCTTCCAATATGCAACGCAAGAGGCCAAAGAAAACTCCACAAACACGTTGTCTTCAGTTTAAGTAATAAGTCTGCTTGAGTGAATTCCAAGTTAATTAGTTCCTAATAAAGCTTTATGATTTTGTTGTAAAGTTATTCATCTCCGAATCTCTTCTATTTCATTTACTTCCATCTTCAGAAGACTTAGGTGTACAAAGGAATATTACACTGCAATAATTATACGCATTTAAAAAAGAAAATCCCTGGTTTTAATCTTTGACTAAGACTAATGGATTTTGGCCAATAATTTTATTGGATCAAAATAATAGTTTCAAATATTATAATGTTTACTATTCATATTCATGTAAAGTTAATAGAGTTTATTCTGGAACACACATTCAGTGACTTTTTTTGGAAAAAAACCACATAATTTTAGTTCATTTTCATAAATTATCAATTTAAATTTTCAAAAGAAAAATTTAAAGAAACCGGTAAGAAATTGAACATAGTTAATTATAATTACGTGACTTTTCCCTAAAAAATATACTTAATCCATTACCATTTATTTTCCACGTATTGTCAATAGCGTCAACAAACTTCTCTTCCTATACTTATTGTATTATCCTACACTTTATACATTAATAAACAATATAATATATATATATATATATATATATATATATATATATATATATATATATATATATATATATATATATATATATATATTTTAAGAGTTTCATATAAATTAGAGATAAAACCAATTTAAAATATATAAATAAGTATAAATCTTATCTTAGGAACTAATTTTTGTGGAATAGAGTTAGGCTTAAATTCACTTCTTAATTACTAATAATATAAACTCGTGTCTTTTCTTTCAAAGAAAAATGTTAAAAGTTATGATGATGATGAAATTAGGAGGAACCACACTATTAAGGTTTGTCTAAGACAAATCGGTTGATATTCATTAACTACTAATATGGTTATAATAACCAAAGGTTAACTTTATTTTTTATTTTTAAACTATAATAGAAAATTAATTTTTTTTTCAAATTTTGATTCAAAAATTTAAAAATAAATTAATATAATTATTATCCCTAAATGATGTTAAAAAATTATTGACGTGATGACATGATTTACTTATCATAATTTTTTTTAACCATGGTTACAATGACTATATCCTTAAAATAAAAATGATTAAAAGTTTGAGAAATAAATAAAATCAAAATTTACATTAAAGTTAATATACTACAAACGTATTTAACCTTCTGTAATAAGAAAACAAGATACTATCAAAATTGTTTTATTACTCATTTTATTTTGTTGACAAGTGTCTTAAAAGTTAGTTTTTTTGTCATTTGAAATTTTTAATTTATTTTTAATTTATTTTTTATTTATATTTATTTTGTTGTTACATGTGGATGGAAGTTCTTTTATTTTTTATCTATTTATTTTATTTTTTTAATTTCTGTTTTATTTGTATTTATTTGTAACATAATAAACTAAAATATCGTATTTAATAGTTCATTTTAAATATTTATAATAACAAAATTATACTTCTTAACATTAGACATTTTGTTTTACATTTTTTTTTAATTCACTTTTTATTATTTTCAACTTAAAAATGTAGAGTTTAAAACAAAAATAAAAATTAGCAAATTAATTGTTAAAAAATATATCTATAGTCGTTAGTTGAGTCTACAAAATATATATTAGACATATATTAATTTGTAGCAACACATACTAGACAAATATAATAAAAAAAATTACATGAATTTAACAATATTCACACTAGACGAGTCTTTATGTATATTAATTATACTAGTATAAAAAAAATATTAAACAAATTTATCGATGCAATAATTAAACAAATTTAATGATATACATTGAATGAACTTTTTAATAAAATTATCATACAAATATAAAAAAATATATTAGATGAATTATTTCACACGTTAATTATAAAATATAAGAATACTTATTGAACGAGTGTATCATGTACTAATAAAACAAATTAACAATAAAACTAAATAAGTTTTTTATCATAAACTAATAGAGTCTAACAATATAAATTATAAAAGTTTGTTTTTACATTAAACAAACTCTATTTCTAGACACGTATTTATAGATGAAAAAAATAAAGTTATTAATCTATATGAGAAATAAAAATAAATAGTATATTATATTGTAATATTACACTATTACATTTCTCATGTAGTTTTTTCTTTTTATCAGTGTGATGCATCTGGTGAGTTTTCTGATTCTTCATATTTGTAAAAGGAATTTAATAATTATCTGCAGTGAAATATCTCTCCCAAAAAAAATTCTTTTCATCAACTGATCCACAAAACAAAAATTCGACTCTTTATTTAAGAAATTCAATCCAATTCCAATATAACGAATTTAATGTAAGTTATTTAATATAGATAATAAGATTTATAGAACTATTCGTCCTTCCAAGTTGACGTCTTTTGATGTTGACGGTGCAAATGATTGATTCCTATTGGACTGTCATACCTTTAATGTTTGTTTCTTCATTATTATGCCATTCACCCTTTGCCTATTTTTTTCCTCTTCAAATTTGTCCTTTTTTTAATATTTTTTACTACATGTTTATTGTTTTTAGAATAACAATGAAACGATGAATAACATTATCAAATACTTAATCACAAGTGGTGTAATTTAAAAATAAAAATAACTTTAAATTATATAATTCAAAAGATTGTTATGTGTTTCGGTTAGTAGGATCGAGTGAAATGATTGTCACACCTTTTTCCAGATAATTTTCAAACCAATTGATGTTTGACATGTAGAATATATTTTTCATCTAATGAATTAAATTTAATGAATTAAATTATGTTCAAAAATATCTTTATCTCAATATCAAAATTATATTTATAGAATTTATTATTAATTGATTATTATTAACCATTAATATTTATTAACTGTCTATTAATGACGGTTACACAATTAATTAGTTTTTAGTTAGCAGTTCATCTTACCGTGTACATTTGTAATTAAAAATTCATGAATTAAAAGTAAAAAACCGTGAAAAGTAATTTTATTTTTAAAGTATACAATTGAGAAATATTTTAGAAAATAAAGGAGAAACTTTCATATTTATGGAATAAAAAATCTTCCTTTTTGTTATCTCTTCGGCAAACTTAGTGGGCTGTTTTTTCCATCTACATAGGCCCATAACCACCGCCATTTGTTTTTGACATTCATAGAACATTATTGTATACAATTTTTCTTTTTCTGATTAATTCCAGTTTCCTTAAACAGAATCTTAAATTCAAAGTTCATAAATAAAAAAAATTCATCAAAAACTGTTGGAATTTTAAAGGAAATTAATCACTAATACAGTCAATAAACTCTGCATTTAAAGTCAATAAATGTTGTAATTTTTTTATAATATGCGACACTTATTTATTAATTTAGCATTTTATTATGTTGTTGCTGCAAATACATTTTCTTAGTTTCATAAATATATATATATATATATATATATATATATATATATATAATTTATTTTTTAATTATGAAAAACACGAAACCAATAAGAAAACAATTTTATTATATCATTTTCAATAATTGTGAAGAAAACGACTGCTCTTATTTTTTATTCATTAAACTCGAAAGTGTCTTTATTTCTGTGATTTTGTTAATTATTACGTTGAAAAATAAACAAAGGGTTTTGCTATGCAAAACACCACGTCTCAATAAAAAAAGCAAGAAGACATCGTATTGTTTTTTAACATTATAAACCACGTTATACAAATATAAATTGACAAAAATTTCCGTAACTTATTTTGTTTAATTAATAATGTTTATTATTTATTGTGTAATATTTAATTAAAAATCTAATTTTACGATTTTAATTTTTAGATGCAAAGTAATGGTGCACGTTTTTTGTTTTTTTTTCTCCCAAGTTCATGTTCATATTCAAAATGCATTGTTGTGTTTATTTTGTTTCTAGTAAGATGTTTCAGAATCTTTATTTTTCTCAAATCTATATAGATGAAACAGTGAATCTACTAAAAAATTGTATTCTTTTATAATATTTCTATTTTATTTCCTCGAACAAAAAAAATCTACTTCTTAATACTATTAATAAAAAAGAAAAAAAAATGCCGTTTAGATAAAAAGAATCTAGACAATATACTACTTTATAAAGTCAAAAGTTAAAGCAAAGATTTTGTAAAATTTAAAACTAAAATAAATAAAAAAAACTTATAATGCGATGAAGATTTATTCGGCTAAAGTGTTATTTGGCCGACAAATTATTACAGAATAAATGTAAAAAATAAATAATGTATATTCATTGTGGAAGTTTATTGATGTCGAAATTATTACACGGACTAGTACTATAAAAATAATCCGTAAAGTAAAATCATTTAATTAAAAATTTTAATTAAAATTTATAAAAACAGTCAAATTTATTTATATTTGTCGTTTAACTTATCCATTTAAAAAATATGTTTTATTTATTATATATACAATTTGCTTAGTTATTTCTTACAGCTTTAGATGAAATGAACTTAAAAGGGATTAGAAATAGAATATATTAAGACCAATAAATAAACTTTGCATATTTATATAAAAGTTAAATGAATAATTAAAGATGAAATTTATTATTAATTAATGTTTAAAAGAGTGATTAAATTTTTTAAAAATAAAGATATCGGTGAGATGCAAAATGGAAAATAGGAGGGCAAAAGTGTCATTTTGCGCGTAGCATGAGAAGTTCATCCCGTACAAATTCTATGTATAGTGGCCCAGTGGGTGAGGAGTTGCAGAAAATCTTAATTCCTTAAAAGGCAACTATTTTTTTTTTTCTCTTAATTTTTTTTCAAAAAAAAATAATACCCTCTCTCTCTCATCCCTCTGCAGTTTCATTCAATTCCGCCTTCAATCAAAAACCCCTCTCTGCTTTCGCTCTCTTATCTCTCTCTTCCATTTCCTTCCTTCAATCTTACCACTATTTCTTTCACTTCTTTCTCTCTCTGGCTTCGATTTTGATTTTGGGTTTTTTTCTTCCCCTTTTCGTTTGGGTCGATGGTGTTGGGCGTGTGACGGTAATTGGCGGGAAGTAAGCGTCAATTCCGATAGGCCATAGGTGGAAAGTTTGAAACTTGAGGCGTTTGAAGGAAAGGGGTTATCGTTTTTGTCTTCGATGGCTAACCCATCTGGGAACCATCAAGAACACACGCACGTGTCGTCTTCTGCTCCAGAGACTTCAGGTGCGGCTCTCGCCATGAAGCACAACCCTGGCATCTCCCTCGATTGGACCGCCGAAGAACAAGCCATTCTCGAAGATGGACTCTCCAAGTGAGTATATTTTTTTTTTCTTTTGTTTGTGTTTGGTCTTTTGGGGTTGGGTTGTGTTTGATTTGAGTGTTTATTTTTTTGGTGGAGATTGGGGGTGTTTTTTGGTTTTTTACATGTGCAATTGCTAAATCTTATCTTTGTGGTTTTATGTGATTGGAAGTGGCTTTCTATGCCGAGCTGTGCTTTCTAGGCTATATCAAGTTCATAAACAAATCGAACTCATTTTCCTTTTATAAAACGAGTTGAATGAGCTAATTTCTTCCTTAGTTTAAACATTAGTTGAGTTTAATATTTTAGCATCAACTCTACTATGTTCCACTTTGTAATTTTAATTAATGAAGATTTCATTTTTTTTATTATTCAGTCAAATTCATAAAATTAAGTACTGAATCAAAAATATTATTTGCTATTATAATTGCTGCTGCTACTACTACTGCTATTATTATTAATTATAACTAAAAAATTATGATAAGCTAACGAGTCTACTGTGAACTGAAAAGCTAAAGCTTGTTTGCAACGAGCCAAAATGCTAGCTGTCTCATGAATTCAGTAGACTGATTTCCAATTCGACTCATGGATAATCCTTTCCAGCTAAGTTTTCAGTTTGGGTCTAAGAGTAACCAATTTCGGATTTGGGTGGGTGTTCAGAGCTTTATTCATAAAATGTTTATATTGTATTTTTAATGTCATCATCTTGTAAATGCCTGCTTACTTCATTTACACAAAGAGTTACTAGAAAGTAGGACAATCCAAAACTGAATTGGGTCATATGTATCGGTGGAGATATCTTCTATAAATCGATCATTGACTCGTGGTTGTGATGGCTATTTGAAATCATTACAACATAGGAAACTGACCTTTTGAAATTAATATTATTTTCAAAATCTTTATCAGTAGTGATATTAAATTTATTGCTTAAATAAAACAGCTTGATTTTCTATGTACTTAGATTGCACGGTAAATTCCTTTTTGTTGTCGTACTATTTGATTCCTGTCTTTGGATGAGAAATTGTGTATTTATGAAGTTCTATATGGGTAGTTTTAGTTATTAAATTAATGAAGATTCCAAATATCTCCTCTTAGGTATGCCTCAGAATCCAACATAGTGCGCTATGCGAAGATTGCTCTACAGTTACAGCATAAAACAGTTCGTGATGTAGCACTGCGGGTCAGGTGGATGAATGTAAGTTAAATACTTGTTAGTTGCTGTCTTAAGTTGTTTATGACATTCTGAAAAACTATCTCCCCTAAGTTGATAAGGGTGCTGTTACATCAGGTATAAGCATATATCTATATGTATGTACATCAATCTCTTATCGGTTTGAATCATATATCTACAAAGTTGGAGGCTATCACCTTTTCATGATTCCTTTTTAGAAGATTGCCATAAAAGTGTTCAAGGGTCTAATGAGGGTAGCTCATGCTTGTTCAAATTTCTTGTTTGATGGACACGTCAAAATCTATTCTTAGATATGTTGTTGCATGGTAGATATCAACTGCATATTGGAACTATACGTTTATTAATTTGATCGGGTTTTGGCCTGTTATGCTCTCCCTTGTGAGTTTTTCATGACCTGTTCTTCAGCTTAGATGAAAGATTCTTAATTAGGTTTATTGAATTACGTAAGATACCTGGTCAAATTCTTCAGGACTAACCGTAATTGTGCTTTGTAAAAGAAAAAAGTCAGTGATGACTGGATCTACCATTAGCATGGTGTGAGATACTTTTTCTGATAAGTTCTTAAAGACTGATTGCTCCCCACCCTTTATATAATGCAAAAAGAAATAAAGAAGCTTACTGTTATTTTTGGGATTGCTTTATACTTAGTGTCTGTGATCACTTTTTATAATGACTTTTATTTTTCATTTTCATGCAGAAGAAAGAAAATAGCAAGAGAAGGAAGGATGATCATAATTTAACTCGGAAAAGTAAAGATAAAAAGGTACTGCTTTCATTAATTGGATACTCTTATAATTATTGTATTAATTTTTAGATTGTTTTTGTGTTCCACTCTTGTGCATGCCTATAGAGATGCCTTTTTAAATGTCTTCTAATATATGAATATTGGTTGTGTTTAAACCTATCTATGTGGGTGAATATATCCAATACTTGGTGCCTTTTGCTTGCTCATGCTGGGACCCTGGGACTCCTAATTTCAAGTTTCAAAATATACATATTTAAGTAAGAAATTTGTTTTTAATAACCTATTTCCAGGGTAAATTCTCTTGATAGTCTTCATATTGGTTCATCCTTTTGTTATGTGGATCAAGAGCTGACGTCTGGACACGTGCTTCTGTAGACTGCTTATGACTGTTGAGAAGACTGTAGATTGCTTTTGAAATTTGTAAAGCTTATAAACTTATCTAGAAGCTCCTTTTTCTCAGAAAGCTAAAGAAAACAAAAAGAAGCTTTGCTGCATGTCATGACACCAAAGTGATATATTCCACTTCTTTTTACAAAACATTGGTAGCTTCTATAAAAGTAATATCCCCTATTTTCTAAATCTGAATATCCAAAAGTATTTAAGCATTAGGTATTCTTGCACCTTCTATTGCCGGATTTCTAGAAGTTTCATTTCCAAGGAGAAAATGTTGCATGAATGTTTCATATGGAATTTGAGTCTGCTTTCAGTATGTTCCTTTAAAACGTGTGATGATTGCTCCACCAATTGCATGATGATGGTTATTATTATTGTTTTAGTTTTGGGATAGACTGTTTATTGTATGTGTTAAATTTTCTAACCAGGAATAATGTTGAATGGGATTTTGTCCCCTCATTTCTTTTACTCTTCAAATTTGGTGATGATTTAGCATCACCGAAGAAGTTTGAAATACTAGGAAAGTGGAACGAAAGAAAAGTAAAAAGGAAGAAAGCTAACTAAGTGTTATTGGATTTGTGAAATACTGGAAACACTAGGCTCTTTCTTTATTGTTATATTGATGTTCAATCGAACTTTAGATGCTTAGCGAGTTATATTTGCTTTCCAGGAAAGGGTTTCTGATCCTGCAGTAAAGTCATCTAACTTTGCTGCTCGGTCCAATGTCTCTCCTTATGCTCCACCAATGATTACAATGGACAACGATGATGGCATCTCTTATACAGGTTCAGTAACTTAGCCTAATACCTTGTGAATTTTTTCATAAATTTGGATGTGATTTACACCATGCAAAGATAACAATGCAGGCTTCTGTGTCTCAATGTCTTACAGGCACTTCTTTCGCCTTTGAAAAATTTAGTGTACTCGCTTTATTTTTTTAAACGTTCGAACTTCTGTTTTTGAATTTGGAGTTCTTTTTTTTTTTTTTTGCAGCAATTGGTGGTCCCACCGGTGACCTATTAGAGCAAAACGCACAGGCCTTGAATCAAATCTCCACAAATCTTTCTGCTTTCCAGGTGAGCTGACAACAATTTTAATTGATTTTCCCTATTTTGTGTGGACGAAACCGCTTGACCATACATTGAATTTCTGAGTCAGACTTCTTATGAATGCTTTTGTATTCGCTGTGTGGCTGTGGGTGTTAAGCATTTTATTTTTTCCTAGTTCTCTTTTGACATATTTTCTCTGCACACCCATCTTTTAAATTCATTGCAATTTGGTCTTTCAATTCATTTTTGTGTTTTCTTGTCTTCGTCAAGAATTCTCAGATCTAGGATGTTGTCGGAGGCACTGGAAGCCATATTTGAGGTTTTGGTTTGTCTAGTAATGCGAGAAACCTGTGCTCAGGTTATAATAGAATAGAATTACAGTCCAGACGCGGGTTTCTTCAATTATAACTTGAAGGGCAATAAAACAAAGGGAAAATAGATATGAACAATTATATTCTTTAGTTATTTTTCTAATTTTATAACAATCAGTATATATTTTCTTCAAGTATTTATCACACAAATGGATAACTGAAGCAAACATTAATAGCATGCCTTAATTCTGGAGGCAATATCACAGGATTAAGTTAAAATTCCAAATACAGAGAATGAAGTATTAATATCCTATATTAGCAGAGAGTGATAACAACATTTCTATGCTTTATGTAATAAGGGCAGTTTACGTAAATGCAAGTAATTGTACCCTGAGTATGTTTGTTTGAATATACTTGCCGAAAATTTCTCTTATGTGTTTTTGTTTTGTTTAATATCTTGTGTTAATTTAATCAACAATCTGGCATGATTGTATGTTCTAGTTTATTGTTGTTGGTAATCGGTTCCATTCTGAGGGGTATTATTTGTGGTTTTAAAGCTAACATGTTGGTGATTTTTGTTTCCAGGTACAGGAGAACATCAATCTTTTCTGCCAAACTAGGGACAACATCCTTAAAATTGTGAACGAGTGAGTTGTATTTTTTTTGTTCGTTTCTATGTTTATTCTGTTTGTAAGTGCTATATTTGTTTCTCTTTTTATATTTATATTGCGGTCTATGAATGCTAGCCTGTCCTTTCCTATTTGAGTAGAAAGAATTTATAATCCAAGGTTGGCATTTTAATGAAAAGATTTGTGTTTTCAGGTTAAATGATTCACCAGAGGTGATGAAGCAAATGCCACCTCTTCCTGTGAAAGTGAATGAAGAGCTAGCGAATTCCATACTTCCAAGAACAGCTCTCCCTCCACAATCATCATAAACATTCATTGCCTCTTCTTCATGCATATTTCTGCCTGCACTTGGTCAGGACAATAACTTCCAAACGCCAATCAACTTCACCCAAAATTTACTTTTGGAAAAAAGAAAGCAAGAATGAATAATTGTTGATAATCATCAAGTTGAATTAATTTCAAAATAATTTTTATTTTATTTTTCTGATGTTGCTTTCCCTGCTTTTTGTTTCCCTTGTTGGCCTAACTTAGTTGTACTATAGGAATTATTATTTAGTATTCTTGGTATTAATTGAGTTAAATTTAGGCAATTAGGTCAATAAGTTGTGGTATAATTTTATTTATCGTTCGTTATTTATGTGGGTACATTTCATTATGCATATATTTCATTATAATTCTTGTTATAATGATCTTATGAGAGTCGTTTATGAAATTAATAAATATAGGATTGTCTTTTATACTCTTGCCTCCTTTGTACTATTAAATGGTAAACATTTTTGAGCAGTGTCTTTCACATTTTGGATACGTGAAGGGTGTGAAATGCAAGTGTCGTTTTCTGATGTTAAAATTAATACGTGGGGACATGGCAGAAACTTGAATTCTGCAGTCAAATGCGTATTGTCAGCTACTTTCTGTCATCTTTCCGGAATCACCACCCACATTTATTCTTCCTCACTTCAATCTCTTTTTATATATGCTTTAGGGGGTTTCTTTCTGCCACCCCCCGGTTTCCTTCTCCACCTCCATGGGGTGCAAAATAGACAAAATTAATCATGCACATTCTTCCTATTCTCTCGTTTTCTCTTCTACTACATAATTTATAATTTTCTTAATTATAGAATCTGAATATATTTTTGGGAAGAGTATTTATTTTTTCATAAAATGATTTTTGAATTGTATAATTTAAAATATTTTTATTGATTTCAGAGCTACTCCTACATTGGACAATATGAAAGTTTACTAAGTCGTGCAATTTAGAGGTTACTTTTTTTTTAATGGAAAAATTGACTTCTAAATTAAATAATGCATAATAGGTTTGGAATATGAAGTATACATTATTCTTTTCTAAAAAAGTTGGCTTTTGGATAGGAAAAAAAATGACTTCTGGATTATGCAATTTAGTGCTTATTCCAGATTTTAAAGCCCATATTAGAATGCACGGACTTCCTTATAATAAGAGTAAAATAGTAATTTTATGGGGATCAAGGAATAAAGTATGGGGTGTGAAGAGAATATCCTGCTTTTAGTTTTCGTTGTTTTGTATATTTGCTTCTTGCACCCACCCTTCCTTGTCAATACCGTTGGGTTCCATACTACACATTGGAAGGAAGTCTGCCAAGTCCAAATCATACACAATTTTATTTAGTCACATTTATTCAACTATTTTATATTATATTAGAAACGTTTTGTAAATTAAGCCAGATTAAAAAAATTATAAATTAAATGAAATTATATTATTTTTTTATCTGTTTGACAATAAATTTAAATTTAGTATGGTTTGTAAAATAATAGTTGTATTTATAAAACTTAAAATATATATCATTTTTCAAACATGTTAATGTATTTTGATCTATCTACTAAATTTTTATATTGAAATTAAAAATTAATAATATGATTAAAAAATTTTAAATATATACAATGTTTTTATTATTCTTTTTATAAAAGTCGAACAAAATAAGCTGTTAGTTTAATACAGAATTATATCAGATTGAAAAATTATATATTGTTAAGAAAGTGTACTACCACCCATATAAGTTTTTAAATAATTCATTAGGTTAGATTGAGTCGGAACAATATTCTTCAATCAAATCAAATTATTTTAAATTTTTATTATATAAAACCTCTAACAGTTGACAAGAAATCCACTTGGCTTAAAAATATACTTGGGTTATTAATATTTTTACAAAGTTGAGATTTTTGTATATTTTGAATTATATTTATTTATATATATTGTAAATTTATTTTAGGTTTAATAGCTTTTTTTTTTCAGTTTTATTACATAATATCAATTTAGTTTTTCAAGTGTTTGAAATGTGTCTTCAATTATTAATAAAAAGATATTATTAACATAAAATTTAATAATTAAGAATCATTTTAAATACTTTTAATATGAGAAACTGAATTGATATTATCCAGAAGAAAAAATAGGCTATTAAACATTTATTTTATTGTTACTTGAAATGATTTGTCTCGGTAAATTCCTCTCCCTTCCCCCAAAAAAAGTGTTCAAATTCTTATTTTAATTTTATATAAATACTTTTATACTAAACAAATAAATCTTGAAGTCCTACATAACGTCATTATTTAAAAAATGTCCTTATAAATAAACCTACATCCTATCTTCATATTATTATTTATTTTTTATTTAATGTTACATTAGCAAATATAGTAATAGAAAACTATTACTCACTGTATTGAACTTATTTAATTGTGAGATATTTAAAGGTATATTTGAATTGAATGTCCTTATCAAATTATTTATTTGGATTTCTTTTCTTTATTTTCACATGTTGTTTCAATGTTTTTATTTAAAATTTGTTTAGATAACACTTTTGCAATCAACATTGTTTTATTTGAAACTTGATATTTTGTTATATTTTTATTTTTAAAAGAATTTTTGGAAGATAAAAGGTGTATTTAAACTATCTTTAATCTAATTCACTTTATATTTGAGTTTGTTTTGATACACTTAATAATCTTACGTCACTCAACAGAAACAACGACAATAAAATAGATTGGTAGAGTTTTATTATCTTATATTCATTATTAAGATAAAAATTCATCCACATAATCATATCCAATGGGTATAAGATTTTTGTTTCATCTCCATTTTCATCGAATAACGATATAAGTTGATTTGATGAAAGTATAGGATTGAATTGAAATGTGTGAAGGAAGGAAGAACATAACAAGAAGAACAACGAAGGAGAAAAAGTAAATTGTTGGATTAAGCTTTATTGATAGATTTATTGACAGACAAATTTATCAATAATTTTTTTTAAATTATTAACGAATTTTATGTATGTAATTATTGAAATTTTCTTTATTAATAATTGAAATTTGTATTATAAATAGATTTATTAAAAAAAATTTGTCGATATTTAAAATTTTAAAATCCATTAATAAAATCCATCCACAATTTAAATTTATCAATAAATTTATTTATGTTGATAAAATCTTGTTGATAGTTTTAATAAAAAATTTTATAATAAACTTTTATATTATTTAGTAAATAAATGAATTATGTGATTGAACACTTGACATTGAGAGTCAAATTTTTATATATAAAAAATAATAAATAATAAATAAAAATATTAAAGAATAAAATTCCAAAAATATGGGTCTTAAAATTTATTTTATTGATATAAAATTTGAGAAACACAAAAGAAAAAAAATATAATAAAAATTGTGATAAAAGAAAAAATACCTTTGAATTATGTATATATATTTTTGAATAATAAATCAAGCAATTAAAAAAAACAAATATACAAATATATAAATATTAATAATTTAAGATAAAGACAAAATATATATTAATAAAAATATGAAGATCAAAATAAGATAAATATGTGTCTGTTCATCTTTATCTTCGTACTCAATTAAAAAAAATAAATTTTATCTATTGTATCCCTCCCGTTAAAGCATAATATTTACATTTCATAATAAAACACACCATTATAACAATAATAAAAAAGTGTAAATATAATTTTCTCAAAAACTGAGTTATTATTGTAATATATTATAAATTTAAAATTTAAAACTGAACACGATTTCTCAATTTACAAAAACCCATAAAAAGTTAAAACCTTCAGTTTCCATGGAGTTTGATTTCCATTCTAAAAACGGAATTAAAACATTATTTTTCATCTGTTTCGTTATCGTCCATAATCAATCAGACAAAACAAAACAAAAAGGTTAGTAGCAAGTTTCTTAGTGTTTAAGAATGGAACTAGAAATACAAGAACAGAGAGAGATGTGGAAATCACTTTGATTGATTCTTTGTTTAAAATTAAAATTTATCTTTCATAGTTGCATAAACCATCTTCCACTTTGCCACAGCTCAAATATAAAAACAAAGAAAAAACACAATAAGGGTCCAAACCAAACACAGCCTCCACAATTGCAGAAATAATTTAAAATAAATAATAAAAAATAAATAATAATAATAATATAAATAATCGATCACACTCACACAACACACCTTGAGTTGAAGTGTTGAGGTTGTCCATCTTAGATTCTTTCACTTTTCCTAGATTTCGGTCCGGTTTACCAATCAAAAGTACTGTCCACGTCACCATTGGTGTCTGTTTCATACTTTTTTTTTTTCATTTTTTAATTTGTTGAATGAATAGTCATAGTTTATATTCAGAGAAGCTTTATATATAGAAATTATAATAAGTTTTTTTGTTGCCTTTTTTGACCCTTGATCATGGAGGGAGCCAAAACAGTGCCCTTTATTAGGGAGGTTTTTTCTTCAATACAAATAAATGCTGCCCTTTCAGTTTGAATTTTTCTCCATGGCTTTTAATTCTTGACTTTTAATTTCAATACTTTTTAAACCTTCTTGACCCTTTTAAAAGGCAAAAATATTTTAATTTTGGGTGATAATTTAAAAGTGTAAATAATAGTCTCCAACAAATATTAATATATTTCAATTTTAGTATAATATAAGAAAAAATATTAGTATAATAATTTTAACTTTGTTTGAACTATGTTAATAATTAATGTAAATACCTGCGTTTCATCTTTAATACTTGTCACACGTATTTATTAAATGAAGAAATAAATTTAAGATAAAAGTAGAACTATTAAAGATATTTTAAATTTATTAAGAGCTCTAATTGAATACTATTAAACTTAATGTGTGTGTGTGTCACCAAATAAATGCATAATTGTTTTAAATATTAGCAATATTTAAATAAAAGTAACGAAATTAAAATAATTTTTTTAATAAGATTGTAATTTTTATTTTATTAAAATTACACATTTCAATATTTATTTCATTAAATTAAAAATAAAGTATATCAATATTTATTATACTAAATTAATTATTTATCTTAGACACAAACTACTAATTTTAAGAATCCTATGTAACAATCGTATTTGATTTTAGGGATTTGTGTTTACTTCCCGGATCCTAACGCAGAAAGTTTGGTATATTACATACGGTTTTGGTTAATAAAAAAATAAAAATTAATTAAAGACTTTAATTAGTTTTATCATGGGTGTAAATATGTATATACGGTTAATAAATTAAAGCCACGTCTAGTTTATATTGTCCGCTTTGGACCAACTCTCGAATTTGTTTTTGGTACTATTCCAAAAGGTCTCTTATTAATGGAATATATTATATGTATATAAACTCATGTTCATTTCTTATTTTATCCGATATGAAATTTTGTTTGTACACAACATACTTAACATCTTATGGTATTTTCAATGAAAAGTTACATCGTTTAATTTTCTAACTTTTTCCTTAAAGTAACCTTTAACATACAAAGTGGTATACTTACCTATTCAACTTAGTGATTAAAAAAAGTAATCTCTAGTTAATAAATTTATTTTGAAAAAAACATTATACTTTAACATATATAAATTTTTTACATTCATCTTATATTATTCTCTTTTACTTTATTTTCTCTTAAAAAATACAAAAATTCATTCATTTAATTTTTGTATTACTTATTGTATTATCAAATAAATGTAAGAGTTTATCACTCTTTTCTACTTTATTCAAAATTTCACTTATTAAAATAGACTTCTTAATAATTTTTCATAACAATTTTTTTGACAATATTCGTTTAAATTTATTTTCAAAATAATATTTGAAACAGATTAAACACTGGTTATAGTGTTGTAAAAAAATTATAAAAAAAAATTGTTAGAAAAACATTTTTCTTAAAAAAAAACAGTTAAAAAGAAGAAGAAGAAAAGCGCGTGTGCAATGGTGATATCAAGTGGCATGGTACCTTGACCAGAAAGTCGTGGCTTTTCCATCTTTTGACTTTATGTGGGAAAACAAATAGAAAACAAGGTTTGGGTCGAAACGCATTTTTTCAGCTTCGTAGTTTAGACAAACTACAGTATCATTTGGTATTACCATGTCACATATTTTCAATGCTTAATTTGAAGTAGTTGTCTGTCAGGTCAGAGGTGGATTAGGTACAAAATTTTGACGCTAAAACTTGTCACTTTCTTCAACTGTAGGGAAGTGTTTGACACGATTTTCTTCACCCTTCTGAATTCACTAACCCATTTTAATGATAATTACAGAAAAAAGTTCTCCAATCTTATCAGTTATTGTTTTACTTTATTCTTTGATTTTTTTATTGAGGAAATTGCTTATTAGGTAATTACTTTTAGAAAAATAATTCTTTTATACATGATCGATGAAGATACCACGAAAAAGTTAACGTGTAAGCTGAAAACTTTAAAAGGGGTGAAAAGAATGATCCATTTGATCCATAAACAATTTGGCTAAAGAAACCAACCCTTCCACGCTCTTATTTTGTTTTTTTTTTGTGTTGAGTATTAGTTAAAGAGAGACATCAAAGATCTCATAGTGTTTCTGTTGATGTTGGATTTGGCTTGTTGCTCCTTTTGAATACCATTTGACTATTCTGAATTCTTTTCATACTTATATATATATATATACACACACACAAGCACTTCTCTGCACCCAAATGTGGCTATTCGAGCAGAAGCTGTTTGTGTTAGAGAAGATTGAGAAGGAAGATTATATGCACTTTTCATGTGCGATGTGCAGTTCTGCCGATAAAAGGATTAGGCAGTGAAACTTCTTGCAGGGTCTTGGAGAGAATTTGCTGCACCTTTTGTAGCTCAGATTATCGAGTAAGTTATTTGGAAATGATCACATGCTCTTCCACAGTCAAAATGTTCTTTCCTTGTACCCAACTCATTCTGTGTCAAAGGAAAACTTTAAAAGGTTCTTAGCAATTACACCACAGAAAACTGCTACAAGTTCACTTCACGTGAAGGATATTGCTTCTTCTGTGTATCTAACATGCATATACATATATTATTACATCATGAACCGTTTTTAGATACTACTTTCCTCTACCTTGGTTGATTCCGTATGTTTTATTTCTGGTTCAGTTACAGAAAAAATGCACAGACTGAATTTAAGGAGAATATGTGAACATTTCTTGGTTCTTGATTTGGCAGGTTAAAGATGGTCAAAATTAACAGCACCAGCACCCTGGTATCTGTTATAGTTGTTGTAGCCTTGATTTTCCCAGAAGTAGCATCACAAGCCCTCTCACCAAGTGATTCTGTTGCAGGTAACATTTGGTTTCATCATAGATTCAATATATTGCTTCAGATTTTTTCAAATTGCCATGCACTTAGGGGTATTCGAGCATATGTTGATCTGAAAAAGATTAGGGATGTATGATGTATGAACTTGTTTATGTTAATCATATGACTGAAAAATCAGTTCCTTGTCAAATCTCATGAATTGCCTAATTGGGTAAGAATTAAATAACGTACACGACTGATTAACGTATGGTGGAAAGCAACAACCGTAAATTGAGGGCATACATTTTAGGGAAAAATCAAATGGAAATCAGTCTCTGTGATACGTACGAATATGATATCCATTAACGTTTTGCACCATTTATTATGTTGTCCTTCAAGCATTAAAAAGCTATTAACAACGTAATTTTAAATAATCTATTATCTAGTATAGAATAAACGTAAAGAATTTGATGGTCCAAAGTGAACGATTATGGTGATCTTGCAGAACATGATATTTAATTTTGTATAGACCAAATTAAGTGACTGATACATATATGGTACAGATTCCACTTGTTTCAAATTTTTGCTATTAGCTGTGTCAGTGACAATAAGAATTATTATGTTTACGCTTGATGCAGATAATGTGTCAGATACCATTAGACAATCGGATAATACCATCAGAGTGGACCCTTTAGATCACTTCGAAAAATACAGAGGAGGGTTTAACATCACCAACAAGCACTATTGGAGTGTAAATCTCTCACCCTTTTTTCATGAATGTGATTTGTAGCATCAAAGATGTTGTTAACACGTCCTTAACAATTTTGCAGTCGGTGATCTTCACTGGAGTATATGGATATGCAATTGGGGTGCTCTTCCTTTTGTGTGGAATTGTGTATGGAAGCATTTTGGCAATAACATTGGTTTGCCAAAGAAATGACAGAAGGGTTAAGAAAGTCTTTCCTTGTAATTACAAGAGTTGTGATCTTTCAATTCCTTTGGCTATATTACTCACTACTTTTGCTATGTAAGTGATTCATCCCTGTCTCTCTAGCCTAAGTAACAATGTTATTTCTGAATAAGAGCTTTTGTGATTTCCTTTTCTTCCAAACCTCAAAGGGTATAAACCAGTCCAAATAACAGTCCTGAAAGGCTTATTTTAAAGGTTTTAAATAGCTACCAATGCAGAAAATGTTGGAGCAGTTGCTGCCGTGAAGACTCCAAAAACTTTGAAATTGACCTTTTTTAAAACTATAGGCAAGAACTATATAGTCTTCCAAATTGAAACGGAATTGTCTTTAGCTTCAATTTTTTACACACTAGTTGGTTATCTAAAACCACAACTTGAACACGATGGACATAGATTCAAAGAAAGGCATGGACTTTGTTAATTAGTACCATAAATTTAGTTTTGAAAGTAATAATGAAAATCACCTCTACAATAACTTGATTACTCATTGGAGATTGGTCGATCACAAACTCCTGGCTTTTCCACAAGTGATGTATGTATACACCGATCTTGTTTTTGCAGAGTTGCAACTGGGCTAGTTCTTGCTGGGAGTGCAAGATTCCATTCTGAAGCTAAGACTGCTGTTAATATTATAATCAAGACAGCGAATGAGGCATCAGAAACAATTCAAAACACAACAGGAGCTTTAAAAGGAATGGAAAGTAACCTTATGGAAGCCAATGTCACTGCTGAGACATCCGTAAATCTTGACTCCACTACTGAGAAACTTGATGATGCATCTGCAAACATTGAAAAGCAAGCCAGAAAGAATAGGCGCCTTATTAACAAGGGCTTGAAACTAGTGTAAGATTCCCCTCTATCTCTCCTATTCCAATGATATGTAAAATGAATAACTCGTTTCGTGGCAATAAGGGAAATCTTTTGATTGCAGTTTTGTAGCTACCACAGTGATTATAAGCATGAACTTGGTTGCTGTAATAGCTCTGACAGGTATTTTCAGTTGTTCTATGTGCTTAACATTAATGACATTAAAATCTGTACATCTTATTTTGATTTTCTACAGATTATACATGATTCTCATAAAACGTTGGAAATTTTTGTGAACAGTTTCTGGAGTACTTCGGTTACGGCGGGCACTATACATGTAAGAAAGCTAAACTGCATTAGCTTGAAGTTATAGAAGCAAGTGTATTCAAGTTTACATGTATCTTGTGTTGCAGATCTAAGATTTTGTTTTATTGTTTTCCTCTTCTTTTTTTCACAGGCTTGTCATATTATGCTGGTTGATGACAGTGGTATGCTGGCTACTCTTTGGGGTCTTTTTCTTCTTAGAAAAGTAAATCCAAGTCCTTTCTGAATTACATAGTTTCAACAGCTTAAATCTTTTTACAGCAATAAATATGTTTATAATGTGGAAGTTTGAGTTAAAATTAAGAGTTCTTCTTTGTTACAGATTTTCTGGTGATGCATGCACAGCTCTTGACAACTTTCAAGAAAATCCCTATAACAACAGCCTAAGCTCACTCCTCCCTTGTGATGAATTGCTCTCTGCAAAATCAGTTCTATCTGATGTTAGTGCGGGGATCTACGACCTTGTTAACAAGGTAACTTTTTGCAAAATCACAATTCACAAACATCACCTCTTCTACACTATGACTGCACACAAATCAACAGAATAGTAGCACAAACTGAACCTTCTAATCATATAAATAAGAGTAAACTTCAACTTGTTCCCTAAAATGACACAACCAATCAATTTGGTAAAAAACAAGTCTAGTTCTTAACATTAACGATTGTTGGTCTATTATTTAAACAACGTTGGTGTTCAATCCAACGTAGCCAGCTGATGAAGGAAGAGTAATGTTCTGGTTTTGGTCATTGCCAGGTGAATGCAAACATATCAGCCATGCAGGCAACATCAGATGTAAATCTTGCTCATGTTTGCAACCCTTTCTCAGCTCCACCAAAGTACTTATACCAGCCAGAGAACTGCCCTGCTAACACTATAAGAATAGGAGACATCCCAAAGGTAATATTGTCTTCATGAGTGTTCTATTTCTGCCCTTAATTACCAGACCAGGATATACTAACACCACCATTTCCCTGTGAAGGCATTGAAACCATTTACTTGTCCGAATGCCATTGATGGAAGCTGTGACAGTTTGTATTATATAACCGGCAGCCAATACACAAGAGTTGAGGCTTACACAAATTCAATTCAGGATGTGCTGAATGTGTATCCTAGTGTGGAACACTTGTTGGAATGCCAACTAGTAACAGAAGCATTCTCTCAAGTCCTTGTCAACCACTGCAAGCCTTTGAAAAAATATGCTGAGATGGTATGGCTAGGAATGCTGTTTCTTGCAGTGATCATGGTGTTGCTGATTGTGCTGTGGACTGTAAAAACTCGTCATGAGCATCGATATAATCTTTCAGATGGTTCTGTGGAGCCTCATTTTGCACCAACCAAAGCCTTGGAATCAGGAACAGTTAAAGAGATTGAGATTTGACAGCATCTGAATTGATCAACAGTGAATTGTTTTATTAAAGATTTGATCCAAAAGAAGTTAGGAACAGGTTAATGGAATGCAAATGCGCAAGCAGCTTCCGATAGAACATTTGTAGCGTGTACATGTACATAGCCAATACACACACAAGTCAAAAGATGAACCAAAGGTGTTGCAATTTGCCTTTTGGTGATATATTTTTCACACGACTTTTGTTTAAAAGAGAATGCACTTTGGGAACAACCCCGAACCAAGCACTCTACCGATGTACAAAAATCATCCAACAATAGATGAATCAATATTTTTGTCCATTTGATTAGGTTTTCAGATCATATAAATATAAGTTCTTGATATGTAATTAGGATGTTTTAAGAATGATAACAAAAATTATAATAATATATTTAATATATAGATATTATAATTATCAATAATACTTTTGGAAGTTTCACGTCGACTAGAGATAACGTCAATTCATAGTTTATAATAGTTTATAAGTGACTGCAAATCTCACTCTACAAGCTGGTTTTGTAAAATTGAGTTAAACTTAAAATTCAGTTATAACAAGTATTAGAGTGATAATTAAAACTTATAGAATTACTATAACATTTTATATAATATAATGACTAATATTCCAGTATCAATATCTAATAGATTAAAAAATATTTTCTTCTTCTTCTAAAATAAAACATAACATATTAGAAACACAATGAGCTTGTGTTTTATTAATGAAAAGAAAATAATTGATCAAGTGAGAAAAGAAAATAAAAAAAATTATTTCAAATTTTTTTCTAATTGTATATTTAGTGGATGAAAATTAGATCTTACTTTTATATTTTCTTCTTATATATCCTAATTTGTTTTGAAATATTCATTTTAGTTATTGTTATTATATCTTTAGAAAATGTAGTTTTAAAGTTCGTATTTGATTATTAAAAGAAGTTAATTTTTGTATTTGTGAATATAAAAAGAAATTAAAATTTAAACTGAAGAAAAATATATATTTATGGCTTATACAGGGTGCAGAAATTATTTTTGAATTGTAAAATTAAGTAATATATTTTTGAAGTATACAATCTAAACAGTGACAAAAATTTATTTTTTTTAATTTAAAATATATTTTTGAATTACACAATTCAAAAATAAAAAAATTAGTTTTAGATTATATAATTCATAATACATTTTTAAATTTTACAATTAAAAAACAGTACAATTCAACGTAAATATTACAAGACTTTTTGCTTTTTGTGAAATTGACATTCTAGAAAACTTTGGGATCATTCAATCTACTAGATTGAATCTAGAGTCCTTCTTATGAGATGGTATTTTTGACATTTCTCATGATATATTTACTTGTAGGAAGAACAAGGAGGTAAAAAAGTAATTAATTTACTGGACAAACAAAATTTGGGCAAGCTTGCAATCTGGTTGAGCCTATGATTTGTAAGTGACAATTACTTTTTGCATTTTCTTGATTTCCACCTTCACCTTAATGGGGTAGGAAAGGTCTAAAATATCTCTCTTAAATTTTGGATCATAAAATTCGGAAATATTTTTCAAATTATATAATCTTTTATATATTTTTCAGTAAAAAAATTATAAATTAATATTTTCTAAATTATACAATTCAAAATATATATTTAAATTTTAAAATTATGTAGTTCGGGATGTATTTTCAAATTATATAACTCAATCGTAATGCTATTCTAGATTCTAAAATGTATTCAAATTTCATAATTAAATATTCCACGAAATTCAACCAAAGAAAGTAATACAGTAGTAGCGACAGAATTGAGCGGAAAATGGACAAGAAAGGCAGTGTTTACGATGAAAATGGTGATCGGTGTTCGTTTCCGGTGAAACTGGGTGATTGTTTAGAAGAACTTGTTAGGTTCAGTTTCAGTTCTCGCTCTCACCATCTCAATCTTTCATCCCAATTCTGCTCCACTCTTCTCAAAGATGACCCAACATACCCATCATCCTCACACTCACAATTACAACCACATGGTACTTACATACAATTCTGTTTTGTGTGTTTTCAGTTGAAGATGTTTTTTTTTATGTGTATCCTCGAATAACCGTCCAAATTCTTGAGTCAAACAGTCAACCCAACATATATGCGTCTTTGGACTCTTTTTGCAGATTCTTTGGAAGGAGTGCCACCGTATCCCTTATACAAGCGTCTGCCTTCAGCTCTGTTGAGGTGTATTGATTCTGGAACGTTTTGTAGGACAGGCAGCAATTTAGCCATGGGCCATGAATTTGAAGATTCTTCCATACAGCAGAAACAACAACAGTGGCAAAAATTGATTCTGGAGAAGGGGTTTGAAATAGGAAACGTAAATAATGCTGTGTTAACTGATCCATTTGTCCACTTTGTTGACTGCATACGCTTGTTTCAGTATATTGTTTTGTTTCCACAGGTTTTGAAGGGTGTTTCCTTTGAACTCCACGTCCAAGAGCCTTTCTTTTCACAGCTAACTGGTATTTGTAGTCTGTACTTTATTTGAATATGATGAAGTTCTATGTAATCAGGTCTGGAAATTATGTGTTCTTGCTGAACCGTGTTGCCGGGTAGAAAATTTATCTATTGCCACTTAAAGGAAGAATAAAAACTGCATCGAAAGTACCTTGATTATCAGAACAGGACATTCTCATTCCTGCTGCAATTTATGTGTACTAAGTCTTATGGAGTATGATTTTATTTCCTGCAGATGGCCTAAAAACAATTGAAGGGAGGTGTGCTAGTGGGAAGTACAATAGGTTCAATTTATTTACTTTTAATTAAAAATATGTTCTTAAATATGCACAACCGTAATCTTATTTCAATTTTTCACCATCCAGTCACATTTCCTCCACTATAAAAGAGTGGCATACTACCATGCATGTGATTCAAATTGAGTTAGTCCTAGACCAATTAAATGATGTGGTCTGAATTTTTGGAACTGAGTCTTCTAGATGTAAAATACATATGAAAGTAGTATTGGGTAATCAATTGGAGGCAAAGTCAACCAACTGAACAAACAGCTGGGTTATTTGTGAATTTTCATGTCAAGAACAGAATTCGAAAGGGTTTGTGGCTTCAATTAGTATGGGCTGAATTCTTTAAGATTTGGTTGTGAAGACGTGAGATGTTTGATTCTTCCTTTGGCCACATAACCCATCCCTTATCTAGGTGCTAGTCCTTCCAATATAACAAAAGAAAAATGGAATCAAATGCCTTTCTCACCTGTCTAGAGAGCAAAATTATGTGATATTTTCATATTTTCTAAGTTCTATCAAAATAAGCTGCATAACAAAGTCCAGAAATGCATTTAATACGATACTATATCATAGTCCCTGAGCCATATCATATGGACTGTCCTTGGATATTATCTCTGTTAATATTTTTCTACCAATCTACTATGAGCTATAGAAGGCCATTTTACTTTTAATTTTTTCATTTATCGTTCTAACTCCTAATTTGGTTTCTAGGATTAAATCAGGAAATCTGATTCTCTTTAACAAGTCTGTGGTTTTCGAAGTTCAGGTACTGCTTTGTGTTGTTAATAATTTGCTTTATTCTGTAATGGTTTTTGTTTGCATTTCTCTCTTAACTGCATTAATGCTTTGCTGTGTAGGGAGTAAGACGGTATCCAACATTCTTTGCCATGTTAGAGGCAGAAAGCCTTGGAAAAGTTCTTCCAGGAGTTGAAAGTGGGGAAGAAGGTACTGCATATCCTTCTTATAGACAAAGAAGGGGAATCGGATTGTGTATCTACTAGACAAATAGCCATTGTAAGAGTTATTCAATTCCAAATGAACAAACTAAGTACCTCAAAGTGGTTATTTGTTCTCAAAATTGTGTTTATAATCCTGAAAGTTTTTAAGATGAAAGAAACACCATTTAATCTGTCTTAGCTTAATCAATTCCAGACTTATATGGATTCTTCCAGAATAACACTTGGATAGCATTACAGGTGTAAAAGTCTACCGGAGGTTCTACACAGAGGAGCAGGAACATGAAAATGGTGTTCTTGCAATCATTGTTTCAAAATTCACCCCTCAACCATACGATTCTTTGGCTAGCTTATTCTGTGTGGGCTCAATTTCCTTTGATACCATATTAACTTTTCTGTTATTTGATTTGAAAACCATCTATAACTCTAAAAAGGCTGATTCCACTTTGAGTATACATGATTAATTATTGGTTTGATGTTGTCTTTGATTTGCGAAAGTTCAATACTAAACCTATGATCATAGTATTTATTTCATATGCAGAATAACAATGGTTAACTTAGTCATCAGTAATTATTCACTGATCTGTTGCATAAGAGGGACAGAACCCGTACCATAACTGCTGATGCATTCATACTTACATGTGTTCATGGCATTACTCAAGTTTTCTCGTATAGAAATTCTTTAGTATAGTTTCTGACTATTGTATTGTCCTACTTTTGTATAGGGATTAAGCTATGAAGGTGTTCAAGGCCTTCTAGGTCTGATGCAGACCACAGGGACAATTTCTGATGCATTACCTCCGCCAATATCAACTCTATTAGCCTCTTTTAATTTTCCCTGCAATCCAAATGTAAGAACCTTAAGAACAACTGCTCCACATTAATAACGACTGCTAAGATTCTGGAGAACTTTTCACTGTTTTTGCTATAATAATTTTTTTTGGTCGGATGATGCTATTAGTCAAATTATATATGCCCACTTATATGACCAGTATTCAGGAAAATGGCTTGACTCATGGAGCTCGTGCGTTGGCCAAGCATGCTTGTAGGAGTATCGGTAGTTATTGGGGTTCTCTAAATGGAAACGGTAAGGATTCTTTTTCTTTAAAATGAAATATTTTAGATATATGTTTGTAATTTCCTTTTGATTTTGATGCCTTGGTTGTCTATGTTTGTTGGCTCATGGAATCTGTTTCCCATAGAAGAATTTGATAAGGTTTAAAAGTGGAACTTAATGGAATTACAGAGTACACACAATTTTGGTAGATGAACTTTCCAACCAGCCTTATCCAAGGCTCTTCTCTGAGAAAACAATTCTCAGTTCTGATTACCAGAACAACAAAATGAGCATGAAACAGTGTTAATCATGTTGGGAAAACTCCCCAACCAAAGGAATGATAATAGGAACACATTCACAATGAAAAGAAAATGATATACACAACATTGGTTCGACATCTGTTGCCTATGACTCTTTAAGCACTCCAGTAAAGTATCCGCTATCTCAAGGAGATTGTAAGTTTTTTGTGAAACTTGAAAACCTTTTCATTTCACAAGAGACTCTCCACTTAAGTGACCTCTCATACTTGTGGATTCCTCACTCTTCTCTTGAATTCGAATGCATTAATTCTTCACTAGACCACCTACTCTTCACATTCCCAAGACCCTTGAAAAGTCACATCTCTTGTACTAGGAGCCTTGAATGAATTTCATAATCGAACAACTTAACCGTAATCCTTCTTTATTTCTAACAAAACATAATTCACATTGTCAAAAAGAGAAACAAAACATACTTTCTGTAACTACACCACATACAATTAAATAACTCCTACATAATTGTCCTACTATACTATTTCCCTACGGCTACCCTACATAACTACGCCACATTCAATTAGTTAACTACAACAATATCCGTGTTTTGAGCTTTCTCTTGGCATGATCCAAAACCAGGCAGACATCTAGACTTTGGGCTCAAACAAAATTTGTCTGAAGATTTTATCCGAGTTAGCTTCACTATGTTTGCTGGAATGGTTAATGAACGTATTAATAGTGTGCACTGCTTTCACATAACTTGATCATGTTTTCACTGGTCCTGTCTTTTTCAATGTTCTTCTAGATTCTAATAAAAATAGGCTTGCAAAGGATGCCATTAACCGCTTAATATCACATTGTTGTTGGCTGAATGTGCATACTGTCCCACCGCATGGAGTTGTCTTTGAAATAAGGGTTGCCGATGGATATGGTGCCCGCTGGAATGAAGATGGAAGTAAGGTGTGTGGATACCCACTAAGTTTTGGTATTTATCTGCTTCCATTACTGGTTAATGCATGGTATACCGTCCTATCTTGTCTCGTAACTTAAAGTATGAAAAATATGTTCAACCTTCATTTTGATGTAACTACTGTTAGACTCATCTAATATTCAATGGCTGGGAGTAAGGTTAAACCTGGAGAGAAAAGTTTGTACTTTTCAACTTGCAGGGTTCATTTTTAGCAAGCACTTGTCAATTTAAAATAAATTCTTAACCTACTTCTTTTCAATGTTTTTTATTTTCAGTTTATCGGATTTTTAGAGCCTTACATGCAAGATGGTCACTCAAAGGGATGGAAGCACTAGTTATGCTAGCTAGACCACAGCAACTGCAGCTTTGTAATTGAACGTCACAACTTTTCCTTTTTTATCGTTTGATGGAGCTGTGTTATGGTACAGTATTTGTTTTTTATCTCTTGACTGTAGCTAACACTCTAGCCTATATCTGAGAGTAATCTACTTAAGGAGACTTCTGTATATAGATAGAGGGTGGAGTCAGTATAAATGCTACTTGTTTCATCTTGTACTTTCCAGAAGAAGTGTCCGTTTAGCCCAACTTGATCATTAAAATATGCTGACAAGTTCCATAATGACTCCTTTTTATTGGGTCCGTAAGCTCCTTTTTATCTTTATCCATATGACTTCTAGTAGTTTTGGGTCCTTGACATTGCCATATTGGGGCTTCATGGTCGGTTTTATATCTTGTGTCTTTTATTCCTTTTCTTGTCGGCGTTTACATGAGCACATGTTGTGAAACATTTAAAACAACGAAAGCCATCATTTCACTAAGTAGAGGTGGCTAAATAGATTAATTTTCATTAAGCTCCACCAAAATAAAAAAATTTACAACCCCCCTCTAAAAAACAGAATATTAGTGGTGTTTGTTTATTACACAGCACCTTTGATTTCCAATTAACTATTTTTCTGGGAATGGGATTCTTGGAATAAGATTTTAGATGAAATTTATAAATTGTATTTGACCATCATTCAACTTTCTTAGTAATTATATATTTACCGCTAATTTCTTTGAGAAAGTTCAGTAAAGGTGGGAAATTATATTTCCTTATTCATACATTGGCATTGCCAAGGATTGTTCTATTTTTAAGTAGTACATGAACTGTGCTTGAAAATAATTGGTGCTCGTTGTGGTGGCAATTACTAAGGTATATTTGTTTTTACGTTGAAAGTGTTAAATCATTAGTTCATCCCAATCTATCAAGACACTAAATGAGACCATGGCCTATGTTTGAAGCATTGGCATAACACAACAGCTGGAACTTATCAATGTGTTGTTCCAAACCTATCACAATCATTACCTTTAACTCTGCCATGGCTCACATCCATTCTATCCGTCTCATTGTCCTTCCACTCCAGTGAATTACAGTTATACACGAGACACCACCTTCTGTTTCCTGCTTATGGTTGTCATGCCTACAACTCTGCATAGGGTTGCACGGTTGTTGTAGAACAACTTGGGAGGTAACTAGGTTGTAGTTGTCTCTCTTTGTTTGCATGTATTTATGTATATTTGCGTGTCTAACAAAGCATGTTAGTGTGAGGTAAGTTAAACTGTCTCTAGTACTCTAGCTCCATGCATATAGACATCTGAATGAGGCATGAAATCGATGTCTTCTATTCTAAAATTATTACACTTTAGTGTCCTATTTGGTCAAGTTTAAATGGAGATTCTAGGAAATAATAAAAAAGAAACAAAATAAAACAAAAGTATAATATACAACGTTCTAGTGAAATTAGAAAACGTTGGACTTTAAGGTAATTCTTGTGTAGGAAGAATCCATAGGAAAATAAAATTAGATTTGGAGACATATCCCATTCTTGGATGTATCGATCAATGTGTGCGAGAAGTTAGTGGAGGCATGTAACGTCAGCCTCCTCAAAGTGCTGCCTCCATCTGCCAAATTTTGAAACAAATCATGTGACTCCAAGTTTCCATCAGCTTATGTAAATTATTGCTTGCATATGAAGCTAGAAGAGTATGATAAGATATATCAAAGGCGTGATTGATAAGAGTTATTTTCAAAAATATTTCTTTCTTTATATTAGTTCTGTAAGGAAGCACATGGATCGCTGCAAATTAATAGGGCATAAAAGATGAGTTTTGGGTGATCAAAATATTTATTCATGGAATATAAAGGACTAATCTTTTTGGAATTCCGACATTTATTTACAAAATGATAAGAATTTCAAGATTGAATCTTTGATCACATGCTAAAGTCTTGATTTATGAAAACAACTTGTCGGGGGTGATCTTATCTGCATAATTTACCTTAGAAGATTTATTTCAACTTACTTTGTAGATCACAATTGAATCACATGGATGATCATCACTTTTTCATCCATAGTTAATCTTGTCGGCTGGCAAGCATTTAGAAAATTGTATGAGATCAACTGTTGCATAAGATCTTCAAAGAATGTGCAGTTAGTTAATGACAGTTGATGAACATGAAATACATTTTGAGAAAAAAGTTTTCATGCAGATGCAAAAATTTTCTGTTAATTTGTTTGTCCCTTGTTCTGTCCCTAGAATTAAAGACGCACATTTACTGATAACAATATTGATTAACTGATAGCTTTTGGTGAGAAACAATTTCCAGACCCTTGAATTAGCTAATCATTTTGTTAGAGATGTGAGAATAATTAAGTTTAATTAGTCTAAGATTAAATAGTGGATGACGAAATTATATCATCAATATTACGTACAAAACTGGAATTTGAGAAGGTTAAGTTGAAAAATCATGTCAGAAAGTATGGTCCTTTACAAACTTGTGACATAACTTTATATCTTGTGGAATGTGATGAATAAGGCGACACATGTAGTGGACAAGGAAAAGTTGGAAAATCATGGACCACCATCAATAGGATCGCCCATAAACCTTTTTAACAAAGTTAAATAATTATTAAGAAAGGGATGAGCCTATGGCAAAGACATTTTCTCCAATGATTAGATGGAATGCTGGTAGCAAGAGCTTTTCTCAACCTTGTCTTCTTGCCTAATCATTGGTGGGGAATAACTTCCATTTGATACCATTTTATTTTCAGCTATTGTTAATTGCAACTTAATGTAAACACGCAAGGATGCTAAACTTCCTTATTAATTATACATATATCAAACATCTTTAAGTACTGTAGTTTCATTTTTTACATTTGTTAATCATCCATCTCTAAATATCAGCTCTCAACTATACTGTCTCTAAAACAGTTAAATTCTATAAGTAATTTTTAAGTATTAAGCATCCATTATTTTAGTCCCCATGCTAATGTATTTTGAGAAAGTTTAGGGACTCATTGAACAAGAACTTATTGTTTCGGTCTGAGGGATCGAGGTTAATTTTGCTTCTTCAAATGGTCTCCAATCTCAAAGTTTAAGTCAAAGTTTTTTTTCCCATCTACTTTAATTATTGTTACTTGCAGAAAGTGCTCTAATACTAAAGTTAGTATTGTATGCAATTAATGGAACCAACTACCTAAATACCATAAACCTATATTTATAGATTTTGGGATGAGTTTCTGATTAGTATTAGCTAAATTACAGTTCAAACTATAATGGTCTAACTTATAATTAATGTAATTGTTTTTAGCATTAACTCTGTTTTTAATCTGACCGATCTGTTGATCAACCGACTCATATGAGACTGTATTTTGGTTAATTGTCCGGTTCTTGACTGAGTGGATGGTCATACTGTACGGTCATATTATACACTTATTTATGTATGACTAATGCAATTTTTTTAAACTGTAGAAACCAGAAGAGAGGTCAATAAAATTTTGTAAACTGTAGAAACTACTTAATTAAAACACTTCAAAAGAGAGGTCAATAATTTCAGATTGAAACTGACGGTTATTGTGTGTTACAATTACTTTTTACAAGAGTTTTTTAAAACAGGTTATCATTTTTCCTAGAAAATCGTTTATCTTGTAAAGCTTAATAATTCTATTGTATGTCTCCTAAGGTTTACAGTTCAAGCTTTTGAAAAGTATCTAAGTTCAGTACATAAAGAAACAACACATGCCCTCTTGTCTGTCTTTTGGATTTTGATATTTAGTAAAAGGTTATGCAGAAAAAATTATGCAGAGATAACTTATTTGGTGTTCTAGCCAGTAGAATTAAGAGGATCAAAAGATGACAACATGCCTTAATCGGAAGCATTGATCATGGATGACAACATACATGAATTGGAAGCATATTTTCTTGACTAATTTTTTATGCATGCAATAATTTAATTTCCTAAACCTGAACTTTACAAGGTGACATATACCCTCAAGATTCAAATCAAAGCAGGAGGAAGGTCATCATCAGGCATCTCTGTCGTTATCATCATCTTCTTATGCATAATTTTGTTAATTAGTAAGCAATTGACAATACATATATATAAGAACATATATGTACTCATGCTTGTGGGAAAAAATTGAAAAGAAAACTTAATAGTTTTTCTTAAAAAAGAGATTAATACGAAGTCAACAGAGTTTAAAATATCTAACAACATGAAGTAGCATAATAAAATGTTATGTAGTATTTATCTATATCCTTTATCATCATGTATTTGTTTGCATTCAGTAAAGAAATATGTTGTTTGTTATTTTTCTTTTAGAATGATCTGATTGCCTTATCGAGTGATTGAGGATTCCTAACCCACATATTTTATATGTTGGAATTTATGTTCTATCCCTTCCAAAGCAACTTGTGGGATTAAAGTACACATTATACCATCACAATGAATTGATGGGTTCCTTTCTTCTGCCAAGTAGATCTTCCTTATATGAATTAATTCCTATGCATGTCACACAATATATATATTACTATATATTTCATTAATTTATGCAAATTGCTTGTAGATTTGTGATTATTTTAATACATTTCTTTTATTATTGCCTTAAGTTAATTTCTCTCATGCTGTCTCCATTAATAGATATACTCAACTCATTTAATCAGTAGAATTAATTATCATCAGGTGGAATTAATAGCGATCAATAGCAGCAAGCTATGTCAGTATTGTCACTCACAGATAATTTCTGTTTTGTTTTTCCTTTCTAATCTGCAAAATGATTTTAACATTATCTGCACAACTCTACAATACAAAACTATGGTGATCGTTTATGACTTCACCCATCAAACAAATGGAATTAACATATATAATTAAAATTATAAATATACTCACTGTATTTTAATTTTTTCATATAATCGATGATTCATTAGTTTCAATCTTAAGCTTCTTTCCTTAATTTTGTTCAAAGAAGATTTAAGATAAGTATTCTATAATGTTTGGTGACTTCATATAGTTATACTTAATTAATATCTCCTTGTTTTAGAAATGTATGTAATTTTCTTACTTTAGATTCATAAAAAAAATGCCTAAATAAAATAACAAAAATAGGCACTTTTTCAAACGGTCAATTAAACTGCCACATATTATATAAAAACTTAAAATAAAATAAGTTTATTTTCAATCAAACTAAAGGGCTTAAAATGTTTTTTCCTTATAAATATTTCATGTTCTCTAAAAAATTTCTCAATTATTCAAGCATCAATCTTTGTAATTAACATCATCATTATTTAATAGAAAACCTAAAAACATCTAATAACAAGAAAAAAGAACAAATAAAAAAATATTAAGCTAAAATAAAATTAATATCAAATATAATAATGGGGATTAAATATAAGAAGATATATATTTAACCACATCGTAAAAATAATGACAGCTGCTGAAAGTCAAAAAAGAAAAAAACAGGTGCCACATGTATTATTGAAATTATTTTCCAAAGAATATGTAGATAGAAAAATCCTCTGACCCAGGTAACAACCACATAGTCCTTGTACTTGAAGAACATATATACTAAGTATATGAGTTATTTATATATAGAGAAGGAAAGTGATTAAAATAGATGAGGAAGTTGTGACAAGGACCCTGTATATAATTTCCAAATCACGGTTTTGTGTTGGCCATTTGAACACAAAAGAGATTGGAATTAGCTTCTCTTCGACCTTTTCAGTTCAAAGGGCCTTTCAATAATCAAACAACTTGAAGGAGTAGTCCATTGTTGTCCACAATCGATTCTTTCCCAGAAAAGTTACACATCAATATGCACTTAAGTCCTTACACTACAACTCCAAAGAAGCCATCACCACGCTCCGACAGCCACCACCACCACAACAACCACCACCACCACCACCATAGCAACAACATTGTTGATGAAGCTGCAGCGTTAGATAACAACAACATGCATCGGAGC
Source organism: Vigna angularis (assembly GCF_016808095.1). Classification (NCBI taxonomy): domain Eukaryota; kingdom Viridiplantae; phylum Streptophyta; class Magnoliopsida; order Fabales; family Fabaceae; genus Vigna; species Vigna angularis. Next base: position 2,682,686 of record NC_068980.1, read on the forward strand.
AACCAGAGCCACACATCCACAAGTCGTTCTTCGGACTCCAGTGAGCCGAATGAAGATGGCAAATGGGCACCTAAGCTTCTGAGAGAGTGTGCAAAAGCAATATCAGAGAGAGACTCGACGAAAACGCACCATCTTTTGTGGATGCTTAACGAGCTTGCTTCGCCCTACGGTGACTGCGATCAAAAGCTCGCGTCTTACTTCTTGCAAGCCTTGTTCTGCAGAGCCACCGAGTCCGGCGAGAGATGCTACAAGACGCTCTCCTCCGTGGCGGAGAAGAACCACTCGTTCGATTCCGCGAGGAGGTTGATTCTCAAGTTTCAAGAGGTGAGCCCTTGGACCACGTTCGGACACGTGGCCTCCAACGGGGCCATCTTGGAGGCCTTGGAGGGAGAGCCCAAACTCCACATCATCGATCTCAGCAACACGCTTTGCACGCAGTGGCCTACTTTGTTGGAGGCTTTGGCCACGCGAAACGACGAAACGCCGCACCTGAAACTCACCGTGGTGGCGCTTGCGGGGTCGGTGATGAAGGAGGTTGGTCAACGGATGGAGAAGTTCGCGAGGCTTATGGGCGTGCCCTTTGAATTCAACGTGATCAGTGGCCTGAGGGATCTCACAAAAGAAGGCCTGGGCGTTCAGGAGGGCGAAGCCATCGCCGTGAACTGCGTCGGGGCGTTGAGAAGAGTGGAGGTTGAAGAGAGGGAAAACTTGATTCGCGTTTTCAAGTCTCTCGGTCCTAAAGTGGTGACCGTTGTGGAAGAAGAAGCCGATTTTTGTAGCTCCAGGGAGGATTTCGTGAAGTGCTTCGAGGAGTGTCTGAAGTTCTACTCTCTCTACTTCGAGATGCTGGAGGAGAGTTTTCCCCCGACCAGCAACGAGAGGTTGATGTTGGAGAGGGAGTGTTCGAGAAGCATAGTTAGGGTTTTGGCATGCTGTGGTGGTGGTGGTGGTGATGACATAGAAGACGAGGGAGAAGAGTTTGACTGTTGTGAGAGGAGGGAGAGAGGAACACAGTGGTGTGAGAGGCTGAGGAATGCATTTTCGCCGGTTGGTTTCAGCGATGATGTGGTCGATGATGTTAAAGCATTGCTGAAGAGATACCAACCAGGTTGGTCACTTGTAGTGTCTCAGGGTGATGATCATCTCTCAGGGATTTACTTGACATGGAAGGAGGAACCAGTGGTCTGGGCTTCAGCATGGAAACCCTAGAATATCATATCATATCATATCATATGAATGAATGAATGTATCTCACTGTATCTATCTATGATTATTATATATACATATATATCTGTGTTTTGTAAGCATTACTATATATAGCTATGAACGTAGCTAGGTAGAGAAAAGCTGGTTAAAAAGCAAGGGATTGAAGAGAAAGACAGTGGAAAATAAGATGCATGATTTCTGAGGATATATAGCAATAGGAAGTGGAGTTTATAGCAATGGATTTTTCTTTTAACTTTGTCTTGTGATTCTTGCATGCTTTGTAATCTTTCTGGTGTCGAAAAGGGGAAGCTTTTTTGCTTGGGAGTTTGTGTTGTTAGACTTTACACTTTTGCTAGAATGAAGTTGAATTCATTGCTTGGTTGTTCTTGTTTGAAGGTGTTTGAACTTTGTGCTCTTTTTATGAATTCTATGCCATGCCATGCTTATTCCTTCTCCTTTTTCTTTCAGTGTCCACTGCTACGCCATGTCAGATATATCTCAATAATGCTCTCTGCACAAATTATTTTTCTCAAATTCAATATACAGAGAGAAAGAAAAATGAATGTTCTTCAGAGATTCTGTCCATGGAACTTATTGGTGTTCATATCTATAAGTACAATAATACTAATGGAAAATCCATATGTAGCTTATTTAGTATATATACATATTCTAAAGTCACATATAATGCCATAACCACATCAATTTCTTTTCAGTTTCACACTCATATTATAGATACTATATATGGCTTACAAAAATTAACATATGTTTCCTATTTTTAGTGGATCTGCACAATTTTTTAATGGCAAAATAGGGAATGTATAATTTTCAACCAAAGTGTTGATGTAGTTAACCTTGAAATCAGTATAACTTAGCAAAAGGTTTGTTTGGAAAAACTATTTAGGAAAAAAACCAAGTTTATCTATACATTAAAATTAATTTAGATACTATTTAAATAAACTATATTTGAAATTCTATATCTTTATAAATAAGTTAATTTTAACTTATGCAAATTTTATATCCTTTTGTAAATTATTTAAATTTTATTTCCCAACAAGTTTTGTTAATATGGGTACAAATTAAAATTATTTTTCTATTTACATTAAAATATAAAGAAAAAATAGTAGAGAGTTTACAAATCTTTTTATCTTTGTATCCAAAATAGACTCGGTTTTTATTTCCATTTTCAAGTAATACACCGTTTAATGAGTAAATGAAAACTCTTATTTCTTTGCATTTCTTCTTATTAAAACTTAAAAAAAATCATTTATTAAGCTTATAGATTAATTACTTGTATATTATGTAACTTTTATCTCACAAAAATTAACTATGATGTATCATTCTACAAGAAAACTCCAGAGAAATTGATACATCGTAATGAAAATATAATACATTTATTATTATATAATTTCTATAAAGTTAATTAGTATTATATAATAATTTAATTCTCATGAGACAAATATTTTATTAAGAAAACTATTTCTAGACCTATTTTCCATCATTTAATTTTATTTCTTGTTAATTAAGATGATAAAAATATGATGATATCAACATGTGTAATAGATTATATATGTAATCTTGCCTACACACGATCTTTTGTCATAAAAGTTACTTCTCTTATATGTATGTGGAATCTTTAACTTACACATACTAGTATATTATAAAGTAGAAATGATGAAAAGGAACAAAATACAAAAAAACAATGACTATTTTTTTGAAAAAAAAAACATTTTTATTTTATTTTTAATGCATAAATATTAAAAGAATGTCTGCTACTTAAAATTTTCATATGGGAATTAGGAATCTTAAGAATATGTGATTCTTTGAAATTGCTAATTGGTTGGTAAACTTTTGTAAATGTTTATATGATTTTTCTAAAAAGTATAAAGTAATATGCATTATTATTCAAAATTTTAAACTCTTTATCGTATTAAATACTTTGGTAAAAATAATATAATACGTTTTAGAGTATACTTTTATTTTAACTCAAAAAAGTTATATACTACCTCTTATAAAAACTTACGTTATGGAAAAATTGAACCAAAATCATTCTTGAGAAATGGATATTTATTGAGAATTTTAATTTTGTAAAATCTAAATTAGACATAATTTAAAAAAAAACTATAAAATTATTGAAAGGGTCCTATTACACTTTACAAATGTCTTATATATGAGAATTTGCATTATTACTTTTCACTTAAGACCATTAATATATACCAAAACATCACGTTCAGTAACTGGTCAACATGTCAAATTAGATAGGATCAATTTGACAAAGTAATCCATGCAATTACATTTTTGAAAAGTCAAACTTAATTAAGACAATTAGTTCAGGTAAAGGACATAATTAACTTTTGTTATTATTGTTTTACAATTAATTAATTTTGATCTTTATTAATTATATTAATATTAATTATTAATTAAGATAAAACTTGATTTTTTTTGTCCTGAGCAAAAATAGTACTTACATTTTCTTCTCCGATGGAATTACCTTGGACGAAATTTTTTTTAAGTGCAATAATTTTTCTCTATATTATAATTTAGTTTACCAACTCAAGTTTTAGGGGAATTTAAAAAAAAGGTTAAAAATCAAACAAATCCCTAACACGGTTTCCATTTTTTAAACGAATCATTATAATCTCATCGAATAATTTCACACTTATATCATTATAAGTTATTTAATATGTCCATAAGTATAATTACAAATGATTTCAACCTTTAAAATTATGAAAATATATCATTAATCTAAATATGACTCATCACTTAATAATATTATTATTCTAAAGGCTTTAAAATGATTTGAAGAAGGACCTGATAAAATGAGTTATGTATTAAGAGATATAATATTATTTTTAATGCAAAATTTAAAGTTAGGTTCCGACCATCACTAATGATGAATATAATATACCAATTTCAACAAAAATCTTAATTTTTTTTTTTCTGATATGTTAGTCATTTCTACTCCTTACATAACTTTTCAACCCATATTTTTAATGCTTTATACAATTAAAATATCTTAATTTTTTTATAAAGGTGAATTAAATTTAAAGTCAATAGCATATGATAGTAGACATATAGATTCCATGAGAAGATAAAATGATGAATGTATCCTTGTTGAGGCTTTAGGTTTAAAGAAGCAAGTTGGTGAAAAGAGAGAAATGCATGAGTTAAGTGGGAAACAAGGAATCGTACATGTGCCATAATTTTCAAAAGTTATGAAGCTCTCTACATTTTCTTCTTTTTCTCCATGGCCCACTCTCATGCAGAAAAAGCAAGAAGATTTAAGAGAAAGTTGAGAGATTATAGAAATATAATAATGATTTGATGATAAAAGGGTGTTTAGAAATGGGAGGTAGAATGAAAAAGAAAAAGAGGGGACCCATGAGAGGGTGATTTGATTTGAATAGCATATTTGCTTTAATCACTGAGCACTTGCCATACCTGCTTTTTAGTTTCTATAGCCCAACATTCAGTAGTGGCAAGCAACTTTTTGGATTTAGATTGGACTTGTTGGTACTATTAGTACTCTTTTATACGTTACTTGCTTATCACACCCTCACAATAACATTCATTCTTGGTTTCTCTCTCTCGTACTCATGCATATATACATGCACAACAATGCAAACTCTGCATAAATACACTACATGCATGACAACCAACATAACCTTCTTTTCCATTCTTCTCACCAATTGCAACCCTATTATATATTCCTTGCTTCCTCGGATCGAATGCTCTGTTACAAAAACAACCCTAAACACTTACATCCACTGTTCAAACAGTATACATCAAAGGAATATGCAGATCATCCAGGGAAAAGGAAATAGTAAATATGTCGCTGCATATATAACCCTCTTTATTCCCTTTTTCCAAACTTGATTACTACTACTCATGCTCCGTTTCAGACACTCGTTTGCCATATATTATGATTCATGGTCCATCCTAACATATTCTTGATTAAGTCTTCCTTTTTATTAATCCATCAATTAAGTGTGTTGAAAGAATTTTAGCATCGATTCCAAAGCCTTGATTTAAATTGTTTTTGTATAAGAGTTAAAAAGTGGATTTCGTCTCATTCCAAAACATTAATTAACTTTTATAAATATTTTAAATTATAAATTGATTTTAAAATATTTTACATTAATTATTTAATTTTTATTATTTGCAATTTAATACAAATTTAAGATCCAATTCAATTATCTTAATGGATTGGCTCAACTTAATTTGGGTTTAGTCCAACTTAACTTTGACTCAACTTGGGTCCTATCAACCTGATTTCAATTCAACCTAATGTGGAATTATGCTAAAAGTGGCTTCAACTCAACCAAATGTAGGTTTGACTCAACTCCGTCCGAAGTGGGTCAAATTAACTCATTCTTATGTAGGTACACTCTACTCAACCTAATAGGAACACAACTCTACTCAATTCGACATGGGTCTAATTTGACTATGGTCGAGATGAGTCAGACTCAACTTAGTTCATGGTGAGTCCAACTCGACTCAACCTAAGTTAAACTCGACTTAACTTCCTTAAAGTGAGCCTCACTTAACTTGACCTAATGAAAATATGACTCTACACAACACAATGTGGGTCTAACACAACTCTGTTATATGTGGACCTAACTTGAATCAACTTGACATGATAGAGACCCAATCTTAACCTGAGGTAGGCCCAAATCAACTCTGCTTGAAATGTGTCTGATTCAATTGAACCTGAGGTGGACTTGACATTAGTCCAACTTTACTTGATTAGGCTCGAGTGGATACTCAACTCGATTCAAGTTGTGTTCAACTCAATTCGATCCTATGTGAATTTGACTTGACTTACCTTTCTTTCTATAGTTGACTTTACTTGATTTTTTTTAAGACTTAACTTAGACTTTATCCAATGTATACTCAAGATTATGTGACCTTATCAACATCAACTTAACCTAAATACAAATTGGCTTATGTCTAACATCAATAACCTACTTTAGTTGAACCTAAAACAACTCTATCTATTTTAATCTTTGACATATTTATATAGAATAATCCATAAATTATCCCATCCTCGTTTTAACCCTATAAACTTATTCTTATGTGAGTTTTCTAGACTTATTAGTTTTTACATTTAATTATTATAATATTTTAATTTACAAGAATTTTTCATGTTAATTACATCATATCAAATTACTAATAAATATCTACTCATACATTTACATATCATGTCTTCAACATTAGTCAAAAGTATTTTATCTACGTATTCATATTATAAATTTTATAATTTATTATTGATTTAGCAAAACAAAATTAGACTAAATAAAATTTGAGTTTTTCTTTAATCTAGATAAATGTGAAAAGATATACATAAATTTGCTGTTCAAACTATTTTTATTATATTAAAAAATTGTTTTTCTCACCGACAGAACTTTAACAACAATTCAAAACTTTCTCTTGCCGAAGTGCGTGTACTAAAAAAAAGCTTAAAAAAAGTTTTGCATAGTTAGAGATATGTATCATTCATTGTATACAATAAGGAAAGCCTAAATTAATCTTATCACAAACATGCGATTGCTAAATTTTGACACACCTTTTACTTTGACTAATCGACTTTCATGGGCCAGTGCATGGAAAATTATTATTTTCTATCAACACTTTAATATTTATACATAATTTTTTTTTACAAAAAAATAATTAATCACAAACAAAAAGTGAGTGGCTTCCGATTTATTGGACAAATTGCTTGGTGAAATAATAAAAGTCAAATGAGGTCACTTTTTTTGTTAATTGAAAATAATCAACACATTTCTAGCCAAATTTTAAGGTCTACTTTAATGTAAGATCACTCTATAAACATTAAGTCCATGTGTAGATATTTTGGGGGCTAAAAAGTAAGATTATAATATTTATTATCGGTTTTAAAATTAATAGTCTTGACTTTAAACTGTAAAATTATTTATAAACATTTTACCTTTAAACTGTAAATTATAATATAAAATTATTTATAAAAATGTTACGTTTATAAAAAACTTAGCATAAAATAATTACATTAAAATAATAGCATCTTATGTTATTAAATAACTACAAATCTACAGGATTAAATAAATACTTAGTATGATTAGTGGTAGGATAATTGATTTTATTTTATAAATAGGTCCGAAATAACTATTTGGGCCACAATTTAGAATCCATTAACAACAGTTAAACGGGCCATATACTTTTGGGCTAATCCGTGAGGCTCATTTTAGTGAAGGATACGAGTGTCATTTAATCAATGCTTCTGGGGAAATAGGTATGGAAAATTTTAACCTAGGGTTTGATTTATAAACCCTAAAGGGGTGGATCCTGAAGCTCTAGTGCGAGAGCAAAGTCGACGGGCCAAGATCGAGGCTTCGAGGAGGAAATCGCAGCGAATTTCATTATGGTAATTATTTTCTATTCTGATTAGCTTCTCCAATTCTTCCAGCATTGTGCAGTATCCTCTCTGTGATCGATTTGCATTTTACGAAGTAAAAACAGAGGCTTTTACATTCTCCTCTTTCAATTTCTTATTAACGATCAGCCAACGCCCATCTTGGATTTAGTATAGTACAAACTCTAGTATATATGTAAAATTTTGATTATGTAGCTGAAACAATTTTTTACAGTACAGGTAAAGCCATTTTGCTTGTGTAATTCTTTCAGCAGCAGAGATTAGAACAATTAGAGATGTCCTTTAATTTGTAAACTGTTTGATTTGGATTGCATCTCCATTGTAAATAATACACATCTCAGAAGCTTGAGTCTTTAATTGAGTCAGATGACAATGTGATCCATGTAGATGACTAAAATAGTTGTATAAAGCCTTGTTATTGTTTTGTTTAATTGTGATGTTTTTTCAAAGTATTGTGGATTTTACTATCATTGTTCGGTTATTGCCTCTATGGTTTTCTATTGTATTTTGGTAGTTGATGCTGACGTGTGGTGCTTGGTGTTTTGTGCAGCCGAAGCAGATTCATGAGATTAAAGACTTCCTCCTCACTGCGAGGAGGAAGGATGCACGCTCTGTGAAAATCAAGAGGAGCAAAGATGTGGTAAAGTTCAAGGTTCGCTGCTCCAAGTACCTGTACACCCTCTGTGTGTTTGACTCTGAGAAGGCTGATAAGTTGAAGCAATCACTTCCTCCAGGTTCGTTACTCAACTATTTCTGCTGATATTTTTTATGCTTCTATAGTGCTGCATGTTAGTATGTGTATATGGAAACTTTAGGTAGGAGAAGTAGGTAAAAGGTATATTTCTGTTTTGGCTTTAATTGGAGTGGTTCTTCAAGTGGGAAAACTACGGTATAAAATTGTATTATGGCCAAGAAAATGAAACAAGTTGCATTGCAAATCGCCACTGGGTCTTGTTTTTTTTCTTAATTTTGGATGAAGTGCTTTGTTTAAGTGTTGATTTTACATGTATATGGGTCTTGTTTTTTTTCTTAATTTTGGATGAAGTGCTTTGTTTAAGTGTTGATTTTATATGTATATGATTTACCTTTGCAGGTTTGAGTGTGCAAGATGTGTGATTCTGGCTGGTGTTGATGAAGATCAGGTTTTGTTTTGGATTTTGGGGATTCATAGTTAGTAAAACGGCTTATTTTTATTTTCTTTTTGCTGTTCCTTTTGGGATCATATGTTTAAGACAGATCCAATTATGTGGCTAGTTGATTACACCTTTTTAATTTGACGTCAAAACTTTGAGTCGTTTCTGCATACTGGTTTTTGGCTGAACTGTGGTGTAGAATAGTATCCAACTATCTATCTAATCCTTATCTACAGATCTATAGATAAAAAAACCATATTTTGGTCAATATCTAATGCTAACTTCACCTCATTCTGAAACAGTAGTTATCTGCAAGAAAATTAATAATAGAAATATTAAGGGAATGTAATAGGATTTCTGGAATAAACTTTTCAGAATGAATATAATACTTTCTGTGATAAGTTTTTTAGAATGATTTTTTTCAGAAATAACTTTTCAGAAATATACCCTGGAATGAGCTTTCCGAAACTTTTATTTTTTCTGTGGTGGCAGTGGGTGGCGTGGTACAGATATGAAGGATATTTTAATGTATTTGTGGAGTGCAAAATGGGGGCAGTTAGTATTTATGGGGGTGGAGGAAGCAATACCTTTTATTATATCGATTATGGGCCTTGTTGAATTATGGTTCAAAGTGTGTTTTGAACAAGATTTATGGAGGTTGTGTTGTGCTTGTTGATTGTTTTAACATGAATAATAAACAATTCATTTTTGATTAAGATACTGCAAACTCTTAATATTTGAACATGTCTTAAATTTCTTTCATCAATCGTTTATCTAGTTCTTGAAATAACAAGACCCTAAAAATAGGATTGGAAGATTCAAATTATACGCTACAAAGACCAATACAGAATTGTAATGGAAAGCTCGGAGTTCTCTGTTCAAAGCTTGTTTGAACTTTTCCAACACTGGTTTTTAACCTAGTTGTAAGTTTTGAACTAAGATTAAAAGATATCATAAAAAACAAAAATGATTTATTTCAAAACAAATAATACCTTAATACAGATGTTTTAATAACATTTTGACATAATATAGATGTCATTTTTTTATTGGATTTAGAGTTTATGAACGTGATAACAAATAAACCAGCAAGAAAATCACATGTGTACAGTGTTAAAATGTTATTAAAACATGATTTATTTCAAAACAAATGATATCTTAATACAGACTACTATTCTTCAAAACATTTATACATTTTTTTTTTCAAATACTTCCGATTTGATTGTTATTTATACTGCCACTGGCCACCATGCAAGTTGTTATTTATTGATCGCTTTTGTTTAGGATTTACTATTTAATTTAGTTTTTTCCCTAGCAGTCACTGTTTTGATACAGTAAGTAAGGTTTTTGGGTGACATTTATTATCTCCTTTTGACCATTCTAGTGTAAGTTTTTTTATTTGGAGTTGAGGCATTAAAAGTATTTGACCATTCAACTTTCCACTTTTGTATGAATAATCACATAAAAGGATTTTCCAACCCATGTGCTATATGCCACTTTAAACAATTCATGGAGTCATCTCATGAATTGAACAAGTGGGAAATGGTAAAAGCAGAGGACCACACACAATCATATTACAAATTCATTGTGTTTGTAAATTCCGTCAGAAACAAGTCATTTTTTACTTACTCAAACTGTGCCAAATGTTCATATAAATATCATATTCTTTTTTTCAAGGTCAGAATTCTGAATCCTAATTTGATTTAAGCCATTTTCTTTCTATCAAATTTCATAATTTATATTTTGTTTATCAGTAAAATTTGTCTTTTCTTATATAATTAGATTCAAATCTCATTAATATTGTATTTTTTAAGTGAATCTCCTCATTAAACAAATGTTAACTACTCTTCAAACACATCTTTAATAGAATTTAGTGAACAAGGTTTGAATATGAACTACAATTTTAGTACCTTTGAGACTTTCATGCAAAGGCTAAAATACACCGTTTTTATGGATCAGAACTACACTACAGATAGGACCACGCTATTAAAAATTATCACACCTTACTCATTCATCTTTAAATATTTAATTCCGTGACATTTCATTAGGCTTTTAAATGTATTTTTTTATTATATATTATAAATCAATTTTCTTCTATAAATCAGTTAATAATTACTTAAAATATCATTTTATTATCGCGTATTATATTTTTAATGAAATATGAAGTTAAAATAATATTATGAAATTTAATATAACCGTATCATTAATATAAGAGATACAGTTATTCATTAACTAAATCGATATATAATGTGTGAAACTGCTTCCAAACATAGTCTCATTGAATCTGGTTTGGGTTGTGAAACATACATTGGTGTCTTTTTATACATTAACTAAATCAATAATAAGGTAACCCGGTTATATTAAGGGTTTAAAAACGATACCACTTGTGCTTTACATAGTAAATTTATTTCTTTAATTAAGTTTTCAGTTTTTTATTTGAGTTTTCATTAAAAAAAATTACTAAATATTTAAAATCTGTGTATTTTTTTAAGTAAATTATCATTGTTTGATTATTTTTTTCGTTAATTAGTTGACATAACTATGATCTTATTTCGGTATCTTGTACATTTACTTAAAAAATATGAGATTTTATAATTAAATATAAAATTATATCGTGATTAATGACACACATGTTTGATAAAAAAAAATGGTTACATTAATTATAATATCGTTTATATTAAGCATAGAATCTCTTATATCTTACGTAAAGATAAATAAACAAAAATAACGGATGAAAACAATATTCACATAACTTATTTAACAAAAAAAAACTAAACGACTAAAACTCAAATATTTATTTAAATTTGTCATAAACTTAAAAGTTAATTAAATCTAAATTTAATGTACCACTTTGGGTTAGTTTAATTGTAAATAGAAAATAATTTTAAGTAGTTAATGTAACGCAATAGAAGTGACTAAAATTGTAAAAGAAATATTTATATACTTTAGGATTCACATTCTCTTTCATTCTGTTTGCATCCATTCAAAGCTCAGGTCAGAACGAAAAAAAAGACGCCTAAAGATGTTGTGGTTTGGTTCCCACACAGAAATGGAGGAAAAAAATCACGGGAAGGGTTAAAAAAAGTCATTACATAATCAATTATATTTGTTATATAATTTATTATATTACAATTTTCTGTAGATATTTTATTAAAAAATATATATGATAAAAGTGTTTTTTTTTTAATTTTATAGTAATAATAATAGAAAAGATAATATTACAAATAATAAATTAAATTTTTAATTTGAAATTAGTATGAGAAACAAAGTTATTTTATTGTCATTGGCTTTCATATAATTTAAATAATTCCATTTTCCATTTTAATTTTATTTCTTTGTTGTCTTATCTTAAAAGATATATCGGAAAGTGAAAAAAATAATAAGTATTAACAAATTTATTAAGAAATTGTTAGAATCAATTACTATATATTTTAAATATTATAAAGTCTTATATATTACGGTTTTATTTTGAAATAACACTCAAAAACATAAAAAATAAAAAAAATGTTTAAACTGTAATTAATTTTAACTTTTAAAATATGTGAAACTGTTAAATATAATAGTTATTATGAATATTTTTAACAATATAATAAATCAGTCATGAAGTCAACTTAACAACTATAATCTTATTCATTAGTAAAAAAAGGACCGGAGAAAGATTCTCATTCAAAAAGACGATACACAGAACACTAAAATTAGATGACACCAAACGAGGGAAAAGAAATATTAGATAAATAACATATTGTACTAAATATTTATATAAATAGTATGATTTTTTGGGTTAGAATTTAGTTTTCAAATAATCAAATTTTAAACTGTGATCATAAGAAAAACTGATTGATAAATAAGTTATATATATATATATATATATATATATATATATATATATATATATATATATATATATATATATATATATATTAATGGTAAACTTTATTTTTGGCATTATTAATGTTTTGTTGGATAAGCAGTTATCCCAAGAGTTTGGTAGAAAAAATTTGATATATTAAAAGGATAATGATATTTTTACAATATTTATTTTTTTATAATATTTTAACATTATTTACGTATTATTTTTACGTATTATTCTGTTATTGATATATGTTGGTATTTATGATTATTATTATTGATTGTAGAATAATTTTGAATCAATCACATAATGACACGTAGATGATGTTAGAATGTTGTCAAAATATCATTATCTATATTAAAATGATTTCTTTCCTTCATCTACTCTTCATGCCATCCAACTTAAAACTTGTTACTTTACCTTTAATTAACTGTCACACCAACTAATTATGTCAATTACCTTCGTATCATTCATTCCTTGTTTTACAAAATTTGGTCGCCACACACTAACTAATTTATCATCTAATCAATCATGCTTAAAACAAACCATAGCTCAATCTTTTTAACTCTAATTATATTATGTGTTTTTCGAGATGGTAATATCTTCAGTTTAATTATATTCATCATTGTTTTCAAATTTAAAATGTATATACATTTTAATCTTATTATATGTTACTTGTGAAGACTGTCATTCATCCTAAGTATTGTCATAGTGACTATATTTGTACCCAGATTTATATATTTTTTACATTGTTGTAAATATTAATTAAATATTATTTTTGTGAAAAAAGTGGTATTATTAATATTTAATATTAAAATAATACATATTTTTAAGGACATAGTTGAACACTTGAAATTAATTAGAGTCAATCATCATGAGTTGAGAAAAAAATAAGTCAGTAAAACTCGATTATTATTTTTTGTGAATAAAAAATTTTATAAATTGGTTTGACTCGTCATAAACTGATAGATTAATAGATTAATTCACTTAAATATGTTTTATTCTTTCAATTTATTTGATATATTTATTACAGTACAAAGTTTACTGTGACTTTATATATTATTTTATAACATTGCAGTCGAAGTCTTAATCTATTTTATCAAATATGATTGTAAATAGTAGTTAAAAATTAAAATATTAACTTAAATATAATACAAACAAATAGATTAAATCATCAAATTATTAAAATACGATTAAACAATATCTTATTGTTTAAAAAATCAAATTGTCAATTTATATAAATGGAAATAATAAATAATTATAATAAAAACAAGCTTGTGAAAAATTATAAAAAAAAAACTAATAAAAGTTATTGTTAACTGATTATGAATCAATTCACATTCAACTCAATTCCAACTTGTTTAAAATTAAATAAGCATGTCAAGTTTGACATACATTTAAAAAAGTTAATTTTTTTCTAATCTAATTTAACTCAAACACTTGATGAGTTGAAGTGGTTCATAAATTAAAACTTATTTTAATATATCTAAAATACAACATCTCATCTAAACAAATTGTACAAAATTAAATTTGTAATAAAAAAATAAACTTTAAAGATTTAAGTGTATGGTATGAAATGATAGTTGAGGTAAATGAAATGGAAACTTTTGCAATAAAATAAAAATTAAAAAACAAAACAAAACAAAAAGAAATAAAAAATAATGAAAAAATATAAGTTATTTTATATTACCTAATAAAATTAACATAAAACAGAAATAAAAACAAATACGAAAATAAGGAAATACTATCGTATCTTATTTAAAAGAATCAAATATTATTTATACTTATATTTATGTCAATTGATATAAAAAAATTTATTGAAACCATCACTCTTAAAAAGAAAAAGAAACTCAAACTCAGCTATAATAATATATTTGTTCATTAGCTTTGCTAAGATCAAATTAAACAAAAGCCATGCTTCTAAATTATTCATAGACAATTTTTCTGTCCGCAATTAATTGTTGAAAGGCTTTACGAGAGGCAACTCAATGGTTGAACTTATAGTTATTCTATTAACTCTGTTAGGAAACTATCATATCTTACCAGATATTCTTCTTCTCTCAGAGTTCGGAAATAAATGCTTCAGAAATATATATATATATATATATATATATATATATATATATATATATATATATATATATATATATATATATTTCAGGAACACAATATATGAAAATTAAATTTACATATTGTTTTGGTAGAACATCAAAATATAATTAAAATCGATAAAGCATGCTACTTTAAAAAAAATGAAAGTGTGTAATTGTAGTAAACGCAAGATAAAAGATAAAGGGAGAAGACACTTTGAAGTAAGCAATTGCTTATATTATTCAATCTTAACTTGTATAAGAAGAATAAGAGTTAAAAATGTATATACTAAGTTAAGTATTTATCAATTATTCGGATACATTAATTGATACTGAATTCATTGAAAACTTGTATTTATGGGGTCTTTATTACTATGCAAATATATTGTCAATAAGTTTTATTCTATCATATACAAAATTAATTTTCCTTTTGTTTTAGGTCAAGAAATAACTCTTTCAGCTTCATGATATCTCTTTGCTTAAATCCATATATAAATGCATACACTAAAATAACACACAACAAATAGAATTTTTTTCATGGAATTCATTTCTTCAAACCAATTCATACTTACTTTATCCTTGTTAACCATTATCACATTCAAGATCAATTATAACCATCAACTTTATCATACTAATATACATATTTATCATTAATTTCATCATTCTATTTAAAACAAGAAAATGTAATAGTCTGATTTACACCCACTGCCAAAAATCCTTGCCTAGTAAAATTTTAACATAGGTGCTCCTAGAAGAATTTCGTCAAATGCCGACTATACGACGATGTCAGTTTTTACCCGACGTCTCTAATGAGAGAGATCCTGCAACTCCTAGGATTTAATTCGAATTTATAGTATCCAACGATCTTAAGTGACGCCTAACGACATCAAGTTGACGAGCTCTATGACTTTAGTGTCACCCAATTATAAAACCCATCGCCTAACGACAGAAGTTAGAGAACTCATTGTTTAAATGTTGCGGAACACTATCAATGGTGCTCGACGATGTATCAATGCACAAAATTTCTCATTCTGAGCTTTGATTGAATAATTAGACTCATCTTAAGTTAATCTCCACTTAATAAAGTTTTAATTACTTAATTAAAAAACTCCACCAAGACATTACAACCCATGGACAAAAAAAAACACATTATTTCAACATATAACAACAGTACATACATGTAACACATATCTATAACAAATTAAGTAAATTTCATATCATCTCAAATCACACTTCAACATACATATACATAAACACATACATATAATCAACAGAAAAACAAATATAATCAACTTCCCTTACCTGTAATACAACTCAAACAATTCTAAAAAGTACTAAAATGTCTCTAACTTTACAAGATGTTTTACCTAAACATAAAAATATCACAAGAATGATCAGAAGATACCATTATGATCCTTAATCAACAAAGACTCCGATAAAGTATTCAAATAACATATACAACCAAAAGAAAATTGCATGCAAACCATAAAATAAATTTGACCAAAAGAAAAAAAAAATGGAAAAACTGATCAATAAAAAAATAAGAACTTGAGAAGATCATTCTAACAATTTATAATATTTAAGCAAGTAGGAAGAACAAACAAATAAAAAATAAATAATTTCTACAAAAATAATTTATAAAAAAATAAAATATTTTAAAATAATAAAACTCATTTATAATTTTTTTTTTAATATTAAATGATCGAGTCTTTTTATTTATTTTAAATACACTATTACTTTTAAAATATAATTCGGTAGATTCTTACATTTTTAAATATAAAATTTAAATTACTCATATCATTCTATATTCACTAGATTTTAAATTTGTAAATTTAATTATTAATGTTACAATTTTGATCCTTTGAGTTAAAAATCACTGCAGACAATACTTTTTAAAGTAATTTCCATCAGAAAAAAAAATATTTCCAATATGTATACATGAAATTGATAATATATGACAAAATTTCCTAACCAGCTTATATACCTTTTTATATAACGTGTTATATTGAAATCAAATTCCCTTACTCTACCAAAGAACTACGAACTTTATTGATCCGAACAATGAATGAGACAAAAATTCTCTTATTTGAGACGTTGTTGATATATGATGGCAAATTATTGCCCACGATAATGCTGTTGTGGGACTCCATTGACGCTGATAGTGTTTTCTGCTTCTGTCTTACCATAAAGAAAAGAAAAAAAAAATACAATAAAAGGTTATAAATACGTATATATTTATATTTTAATTAATTCCCATTTATTTATGAAAATATTTTTTTTTCATTTTCAAATAATTCTTTTAACTTTTATATTCTCTTTTGGGCATAAGAAAAAAAATATGCAATATGATTTGAATGCATGTGGATTTTCCTGTATGCAGTTTATGAATTTTTTTTAATAAAATGTGATATTTCTTAAATTTATTGAAAAAATCTTATATTTGAGTACATACTTTCAACATATATGTTTTTATATTAAAATAATTAATTATAAATTTTTAAATATTTTAATTTTTATTTTATTTTTACTCAGTAACATGAGAGGTGTAACTAAAATAAAAGTGAAAAGTATTATTAATAAACTAAACAAAAGTTTGAATATTATTATTGAATGTATAAAATTATAAAACGTTATATTATAAAAAATCATTGTATTTATTATAGATTATACTATTTATTATTTTAATCCTCTCTCTATACATATATTTTTAAGTTTCTTATTGACACATTTATCATTTTAGAGTATAAGGTGTGTTTTGAGCTAAATAACTTAAAATGTATATTTGTCTTGCCTAGTTTTATTTGATATTTTAACAGATAAAAATCATTTCGTGTTAAATATCATTTTACAACATTAATAAAATAATTAAATATTTATTATATTTGTTCAGAGCGCATTACACATTGAATAACTACAGAAAACAAGTGAAAATCTCATTAGTATGAATATATATATATATATATAATTGCATCATAATTTTAATAGATAAATTTTTTTAATGGTGTTTCTGAATTCCTGAATCATGTGGATGGATGTTTTTTCTCTTATTGTTAAATCAGAATAAAAAATTTCCAACATGTTGATATTCAGCTCCAATAACAATTATCAAATATTAGACTAATATAAACTAATGAAATGTAAAAAGTAGACGTCATATGTTCAAATAATAAAAAATGTATAGTTTTAATATATGTTATAATAATATCAACTATACATGCATAAGTATAATAATTAGAATATGCTCTTTTGACTTTAACAAACAAATCACTCTTCTTTCCAAATATTCTTCTGTCAAATGTATTATAGTTATTTTTAGGTTTGTAATGAAGAAATTATATCCTTAATATTTCACCTTAATTACTAATTAATTGCTGGATTCTTTGTCAACTGTTGGATATAATGTCATTCACGTGTTGGGTGATAATGTCACAGGAATGTACATAGCTAACGACAGTTTCTAAAAAATCATAAACTCTAAAAAAAATTCATGAATATGCAAAGATCTACTTAAGATATGGAGTTCTTCAATAAAATGCTAATTATAGATACAAAGTACAATAATATGAAAATTGTATAAAATATATTTGCATTTAATAATTATCAAACACAAAAACAATAGTATGAAAAAGGTGTAAAAGTTATTTGTATTTAATTATAAATAAATAATTTATTCTTACTATTTACCCCATTTAGTTATTTATTTGAAAATGTTTTTTTTTTCAATTTAGGTAAAGTATCAATTAATCCATTTTAAATACACAATGTTAGAAATTTGTTATTAACATTTATATAAAAAAATTTGAAATATCTACAAATTCAATACTATCATGTAATTTATTTTTCCAAATATGCAGATAGAAAATTCATCCTTATCAACTCACAAATTAATTATACAAATAAAGTATAATACAATTCGATGTTAGAACAGTTTGTTCCATCCAAATTTGTTAAAATCTAAACAATTACTAACTTAATTAAAATTCCAATTTTCAAATCTGTATTATTAAAAGAAAATTGTAGAAACAAATCAATATTTAGGAAAAAGATTAAATTTACTTTATTTGTTGTTATTATTTCCTATGACAGTAACTCAATTACGTCACCAATCACCAAATAAATTCATTAACCATGAAAAGAAGGCCTAATTACTTCCACATTTTTTTTTACTAAATTATATTTTGAAATTAAAACAATTTATTAAATTCGAAATTGTTTTATATAGAAGGAAGGCTCGAAAAGATAAAATGTTTTCGTATTCGAGTCACACAAATAAAGATAAGGCATGCAAGGTTATCATTAATAACAATAAAAACATTATTAAATAATAATAAAAAAATGTGTATTAGCATTAATAGAGTGTTGTAATGCGTGTTATGTTGGTAGCCGACAACCCATTTACCTTGTTCCTAAGACGAAAGCTCATCCCACATGCATCAATTTTCTATGCAAAATTAAACCTTAATCATTCCACAATTAAAAAAAAAACATTTCTTTCTTAGTTTTTCAGATAATTAGAAAGAAACCAAACCATGGTAAAAGAAAAGAAAAGGGAATCACAAATTTAGAGCCTTGCTAGATAGCAAATAGAGTACTCTTTTGTCTCTGATAGAGCCAGTTAGAACATTTGGAATGGTGCCTCTGCAACAGAAGCTCTTGAATTCGATCCAACCAAAAAACAACAAAGCAAACTAGTGGGTCAGGTGAAGAGCGTATTGTGTGATTTGAAGAGCATGTGTATGGAGATGTGTTTGTCAGATGCTGACACCTCTTTGCGTATCAATCATGCAATGCAATAACCCTGCCGCCAATTATACTCTTCTCTTCTCTGCACTCTTTTCTCGCAACTTTTCACACCCTTTATCTTTCTCATTTGAAAAAAATATTCATTTCAGTCCATCTTAATTTTATTTTCCTCATCCGAACACAACCGTACCAACCCACCAAATAATTTCTGGTATTTCACCAAATATTTGGCGCAGGTTGTTTGTAATGTTATGTTCTGTACACCTACCTGTAGCGGTATAGTACAACAAACAAATTCCTTTCCTTTATTTTGTATTTTTTTTTCTATTGGTTATTCGATATTAATTATGTTCCTGTTTAGTGGATACTGTCCTATTCCTTGTTTTTTGTTCTAAAATTTGCTGCCTAAACTGGCCTATGGAAATCGGATTTTTTTCTTAATCTGAAAGCTCTCTGTCCTTTTTGGTTAACCTATGAATTAGGCTATATTTGTTAAAAGAAAATCAATTCCCTGGGTTATAGTTTGTAGTTTTGTGGCCTGAGTTTGTTTGAATCGAGAGAGAAAGAAGAGGGGTTTGTTCTTGTTGGGGATGCATATTGAGGGTGGTGGAGGAAACAATGGCGAATCTGGTACCGGGGGTGCTTCTGAAGCTTCTGCAGCACATGAACACGGATGTGAAGGTCGGTGGTGAGCACAGGTCTTCGCTGTTGCAGGTTGTGAGCATTGTTCCGGCACTTGCAGGGGGCGAACTTTTCCCAAATCAAGGTTTTTACCTCAAAGTCTCTGATTCATCTCATGCTACTTATGTTTCTCTCCCTGATGAACATGATGATCTCATTCTCAGTGATAAGATTCAGTTGGGTCAGTTTGTGTTTGTTGATCGTTTGGAGGGTGCTTCTCCCGTCCCCATTCTGAGAGGGGTTAGGCCTGTTCCTGGGAGACACCCTTGTGTTGGAACCCCTGAGGATATTGTTGCGACTCATTCCCTTGCTTTCCTTGACAATGATAAGGACAACAATGGGGTTTCTTCTGGTGTTTCTGACATGGATAGATCGAAGTCTCCGAGGAAAGCTTATAGCGGTGCGGTTGGAGAGAAGGAGAAGAAAGAGAGAGTGAGATCAAATGGTGGTGTTGTGAGTGGTAAGGAGGAAGTACAATCCAGCAAGATTAGTGCTGTGTTTGCTAGGGGCAAATCTCAGCCTCAGCCAGTGAAGCCTCCACTCAAGATTGAGGTGAAGAGGGAGTCTTTGACTAGATTGAGGTCTACCAATTCGCGGTCCATTCCTTCGTCACCGAGTAGTTGCTACTCCTTGCCGACCTCATTTGAGAAATTTGCCAATGGGGTCAGGCAACACCAGACTAAGGTTGGGGCTAAGGTGGGAGTGGTGGAGACGGGAAAGTTGGTTCGTGGGCCTAGTGGTCCTGCTGGAAAGAAAATTGCGAATCCGGTTAGAAATTTGGTGCAGGGAATTGAGCTGGGGACTAAGGCTCTGCGGAAGAGCTGGGAAGGGAGTATTGAGGTTAAGACTAGAGAGTCCTCCAAAACCAAGTTTGCAACCAAGTTTGATCCTAAGCCTGAACTAAGTGTGAGTTGCCATTTCTTCTTTTCAGAAACTCTTAATGTCAAATGCATAGGCTTGTTGGAGTAATTGTTCTTTTTTATTGTTTTCCTTTTGAAATTTTATGCAGAATAATCTGCTATTAAGTTTAGTCAGTATCAGAGATTTGGATTTCATTACCTCCATGGATTGAGTTAATTAAACAACTACATATACCTTTTCCCTTAATTTTTTGTCCTACCAGACTCCTAGGAGAAGAAGCATTTCAATCAGAAATGGGCCGTCTAAAGAGGAGGAGAAGATTCAAGCACCAGCAAAACCCTCTAAGGAACAACTCAAGACTCAAACGTCTGCAAAGAAGGCTAATGCTAATGGAACTACAGCAGAACCAGAAAAGTCAAGCAAGCAAAGAACTTCCACCGGAAAGAAAGCAGAAGTTTCTAACCTCCCTGGAAATTTGGTCAAAGTTTCTCTAAGTAATAGAAAAGTGACAGATGCGACTGTTCAATGGGCTTCACTCCCATCATCTATTTCAAAGCTTGGAAAGGTATATCAATTAAGAACTCCTTTACGTTCACATTGTACTTCTTTGGTTCTTGGCTGTCAAAGCATATACTGTCCACTGAATTGCAATAGAAAAGAGAAAGGAAGGCAGAGGTGTTTTAAAAATATTGTCTCGTGAGATATGTAAAAACAACTCAAATAAGTATAATGTATACCATAGAATAAGTGTTCTGAAGGTATGAAGTTGGATCATGTGATTGTTCCAAATATATATCCCTACTCACTGGATACATTATTCAGAATATTATATGACCTTACTTTAACTTCTGCTCAGATTATAAATTCTTAACCATATTGTTTCTTTTTATAAACGGGTGTGCAAAAGCAAAACTAACTATATTGTTTCATTCTTTTTCTATGTTCACATTTGTTACAGGAAGTAATGATGCAGAGAGATGCAGCACAGATAGCAGCGACTGAGGCTATGCAAGAGGCTGCTGCTGCAGAGAGTTTACTGCAATGTCTAAGGTGCGAATATATTCATACCTGAACATTTACATTTAAGGGTGAAGTGTAATAGGAGGGTAAGTGAAGGGTATTTGAACTGACTTGGAGAAAGGAGAAACATGTGGAGAATGTGACATTTTTAAAATCAAAAATCAGCCAAAGCTAAAAACTCCAAATCACATTCAGAATACCTGTAATTTACCCTCTAATTATTATGTGTAATCAAGGCAGAGACTTCTTGGACACTTTTGAATTTTTTTAGACAAAAAGGAAACAAAGTGTGTACGAATGCTATCCATGTCAAATGCTATCAAAACTGGTCTGTTGCTTGATTTAAGGGATAAGTTTGATAGACATATCATGTACATCTTTCACATTTTTAGTGATAACTTTTTCATTTACCATGGTGAGATGCTGAATATATAGAGGACTTCAGGTTTATCCATAAACATATTTAATCCATATGAGGGGCTATAATGTCAAAATGTTCTAATTCCATGCCACATACCAAGTTTTTGCTGACGTTTGTTTCTGATGTTTCTGGCAGAACATATTCAGAGCTAACGAATTCTGCTAAGGAACATAACCCACAGCCAGCAGTAGAGCAGTTTTTAACTCTTCATGCTAGCTTGAATAGTACCCGGACAATAGCTGAATCCTTAACAAAACACATCCCAGATTGTTCATCTCCAGATTATGACAAGGGTACAGCGGAAGACATACTAAAAGTAAAATCAGATAGACAAAAACAAGCGGCTTCCTGGGTCCAGGCAGCCTTGACCACCAATCTGTCATCCTTTGCTGTTTTTACAAGAGAAACTCAAACATCGAGGCCTCCAGCTTCAAGCAGCTCTCAAAACCAAAAGACTGTTGTGGGAAATCAACCCATGTTAGTTCTACACAATTCAAGTGAAGATGCTTCATCAAAAGTTCATGCAAAGACCCGTCTGACATCTAATTCTAAGCATGCCTCACAAGGAACTCTACGCAAACCAGGTGATGGGTTATTAAATGGGCAGAAGCAGCTAGTCCAACCACAACCACCTCCTGAATGGGTTAGAGGAAATGGCCTCAATGAGGTGGTTAATTTGGTCGAAACTTTGCATTTACAATCTCGGGACTGGTTTTTGGGTTTTGTTGAGAGGTTTTTAGACAGTGATGGGGACACTAACTTGTCAGGTAATGACCAAATAGCAGGTATGCTCACTCAATTGAAGAGTGTTAATGACTGGTTAGATGAAATTGTTTCAAGCAAGGATGAGGGAGAATCATGCCAGATATCAGCAGAGACAATTGACCGGTTGAGGAAGAAAATATATGAATATCTTCTTACACATGTTGAGTCTGCTGCTGCTGCACTCAGTGGTGGATCACAATCGTCACCTCAGATCCAAACAACAACACAGATTAAAGCCAAAAGGTGAATGAGTACATAGCTTAGCTTAACTATGCATGATTAGTAGGGATCAGTGGGTATAAACTTGGTCACTAAAAGCTGTCCAAGGTCCCCTTTAAATTTCACTTATTTTTTTCCCCTCCTTCGTCTGTTTGTACATAAATCCTACATGGGGTTTGAGGTATAGATGGAATCTAATTTTTACTAGGGGAGATAGCAAATTTGTGAGGATATTTTTCTTTCATTTTTCTGAATACTGTTCAGGTGAAATTATACAAATTGAAACAGTCGAAGATATAAGCTGACATGATCTTTTCCAATGCCTTTCCTCTTGCATGGTTTCCCAAATCATGTTGGTGTCAAATCACAGTTTCCCAAACCATGAAGCATATCCAACCATGGATAATATTTTAATGAAGGGAATTAAGTACCAGTCTTCTGGTTAAATATCACAATAGCAGCAATGAGGCATTAAACTGTGATCTAGTTAAGGAATAAACATACGAATGAATTGCATGTAGCAAAGCTATTAACAAGTTTATGAATGTAGAATAGTTATGCAAGCAGTACTAATTATGCTAAGTTTTTTTTGTTGATGCAAGTTATAATTATATCAGTGTGTCATGATCATTCTCCCTAATACTTAGTATTTAATCTCTTGAAAATATCAGTCAAGCTACACTAATAATTCTTTATCATCAAACGAATAAATCTATAGTAAGAGATCTATTAGCAAAATAGTCACACTCATAGAAGGTTACAAAGCTACAAGTTACAAAAAAGCATGTCACTTGTAGTCTTTTTTAGTACCAATCACATGCAGCATCTTAATTAATTGGTAGGCAGCATCATGACAAATGAAAATCTCCCTTTTAAGTTCTATATTTGTTCCTTTGGAATTTTTCTCTTTGAACGGGTTGGAATGTATATTGAATATGCAATAACTTGAGACTTCTGAGGTAGCATTGTTTACCCCTAAAAATACTGCATCAACTCATCAAACCGGAACATACTGCAAACTTGTACAAAGAGAAGGATGCTATTGGCTGCAGGAAGTGTTCAAATGTGCAATGCAGGACAAAGTCGTGGACAAATAAAGCATAATTTCGTAAAATAAACTTTGCTTATATTATATGATTTGGAGAAGGTCAAAGTCAAAGATGATAAAAATGCATGCATCGGAATTTTTTAAAAGAATAAGAACATGGGAAATTGAAAGTTTCTTGGGCTGATTTCACCCAACATTCTCGGAAACAACGTCAGAATCACCCAACTTTGTACGCAATAGTTATAAGGCTTTGACTTCCTGCATTTCCATAATTTCTTTGTGGCACTCCCCAGGTTTTCAAAATAGCTATTTTATCCTTTGTAAGTGTGATTTTTTTTCAAAACACAAGTGTTCTGAAATTTCTGGAATTAAGATTTCTGAATCGAAGAGACTTTCTAGTTCAAACTGAATTGAACTTGTTATGGGAAAATTCAGAGATTTTTTGCTAATCATGAATGGTTATTTGTTGCTGACGACTTTGATGAGCTAATTAACAAACAGTAGATTTCCCTGCTTGAATTATTATTTTTTGGTTAGCTGAAAATTTGGAAGAGAAAAGAGATATCCTAATCAAAACAGGAAAAGCTTCTATACATAAAATATAACATCCACATCTCACAAATATACATGACAATAAAAAAGTGGTGGTTCATATGCTACTCGCAACCATCCGACCACGCTCAAGGCAATGTTCCACCACTTTAATGCCCCCAACTCGTGTAAAAAGCAAGCGCTACGCTCGACAAAATAACATGTAGTTAAAACCTTTAGTTTAAACATTTATATAAATTGATTTCTATGTTAAACTATTCAGTGTGGGACTTATTCCTTTCATAAGGCAAATCCATTAAACTTGCAGCAATATCAAATTCAATTACAACCCGCTGATTATTTCACAAACAAAAACAACGTATTTTGGATACTACTGATTACTTAATGATTCACAGTTTATTATTCCTTACTCGTAAATTGGTGCTAGATGTCCTCCTCAAAGGGGTTGGTATTTTCTCGGATTACTACACAATTTTATCAAAATTGCATAACTGAACCAGGAATGTATAATGGAACACTCTCAAAATTGACTCGTCCTTTTAGCTGCATTAAGTGACTGAAGCCTGATAAAATTTAAATTTCAGCTTTCAGGTGAAGGCTGGTTCATTTTTTAACTGTATCTTATATAGAAACTTGTCCAAACACATTTATTGGTTAATTTGTTGTACTTTAGTTCTTTCCATTTAGTTTTAGAGAATAAAGAGTGCTGGTTAAATAAATATTATTTTCAACACTGCGATTCTGTAACTTTTTTCTTTCTAAGCCAAAAGTGATCTTGTAGATAGCGTAGAATATTGTTGGAATGAGTAGATTATGTATGGAATCTATGAGAAAGAGGAAGGAAGAAATGTTAAAGAACACAGTTTGGAACAATAGCAGCATTTTTGCCTTTGGAAAATGTTTGTGAACACAAATTTGGGACCATGATTCATGTTTATGCCACTCATTGCATGAGTTTTTGAATTCTGATTCTGAAACTCGATATTTTACAGCCAAATCCCAATAATGCACTGATTATCACTATGATCATCACGAAATTTGTTACTGTTTTCCATATTCTTACTATGATGTCCTATCACGCATGAATTTTTCTACTAAAGACAAAAAGTTGCTCATAGTCTACTCGAGTTGAGGTTGAGTTGGACCACTGTCCCTTGCCCCATAATTTACATGCATACCATTAAGAATCCTCCTTTTTCATATGTATCTAAAGTACAACCAAGAAGATATCAGCAGAAAGGAATACATTAAGCCTGAAGAATTGTGAGTTATGTGAAAGCCTAAGTCCATTAGGGAGACTTCATAAGTGGCTGTGATGCACAACACAACCACATGGTGCACCAAAGAAAGAGGACCTTTCCCAAGAACATCAATTATAGAGTCTGATTCAGTAACTTCTGAAAATGGTAATATGAAGCACCATGCTGTAAATCAAGTTGCTTAAAAACAACCATGTTTTCTTTCTGATACCTTGCTAACATATATTATATTGCAGGTAATTGTGGCATTCAACATTTTATCAGAGTTTTACATTATAAATTTGCTGCTTTGAATATGAAAACCAGTAATTAAAATGTGAATATTATATGTATTTGCTGCATTAGAAAGGGCCTAAAATCTGTCAGATTTTAGTTTTTCCTAGCTCCAATATGCATATTCCTTGGTCTTACAGAATGAATATTGAGATGTGCACTATGATTGTAGCAAGTTGCCTGGTGCATAATTGAAGCAAGAAAATCTTCATTTCCATCTTTCATTGTGTTGTGCACTGTAGGACCAAGCTGCAATTGGTGCCTAACTGGCAACTGTAGCAGATATTGACATTAACCATAAATTGACTACAATTATGTCATTTCTTTTGGATCACAGCTGCAACTTCACTGGGGGATCCTTGCTCACATCAATAACTTAAATTTACTTCTGTAACGAACATAAACAGTCTTTAATTTGAGATAATTAGAAATTTCATATCAATTAGAGATAAAAATTAATTTAAAATATACAAGTGGATGCAAACTTTTTTTATTGTCCAATTTTATAGGTTTTGAATTAGATTTAAAATTCTATTTTTAACATAGTTTCATATGGGTTAACAGATACCCTTTACAGATTTGGTTCTTTCACTTTTTCATTCACTCCTATATTTTCCATCCAGCTCCAGCAAAATATATGAACCGTAACAATCCACCACCCCTTTGTCCTTTACACAAATTCTATGGAGAAACTCAAAAAGTAAAAGAACAAATAAACTTGTGATTCAGTCAACTTTCTCACTCACTGTAGAGTAGACTTCTCATTTCAGACATTACCTGATGAAAATATTCTGTTTGCCTTCTGATTTGATGCTTAATAAATAATAACAATAAAATTAACTAGAATGCACTACCAAAAAATGTTTATTAAATTTCTATTTTCTTGTTTAATTATGTTTTATTTTGAAAATTTATTAGAAGGGATAAATTTCCATTCTATTTTTATTCATATATTGTTTGGATTTTGTGTTATTATGAAGCGAAGCATAAATGAAGGGATGTGTTTATTCCTTCACCCCGCTTACCAAAAATAAGTGGTGCGCAGTGTGACACGTTTGCCAAACATGGTTTTATCCTCCAAATCTAATTACATGTACTCTTGGCTAATCTAAAGTTTAACCAGTTTTATTGAGTAAATGGCCATTTACTTTCTGAATTTGAAATTCGTTGTTAAGAGGGTCTTTGGAATTAATAAATTTAGAAGAATGGTTTGAAACTTGTAATAAATAATCGAGAAACAAATTAAAGTTTCAATTTTTAATTTCACGAAACTCAGAAACTAAAGTGGTGAATGAGACTTCATGTTTTCTTTCATTTGGCTGCTATTGAAATTACTGATTTTTCTTTTACCCTTTGCAAGGAAGGAAAAATGTTCATCAGATACAGTCAAGAGAGAGAGGAAAAAGGGTTTGAAGCAATGCAATTGGGAAGATAATAGCGGATGAGAGAAGTTGAGAATAGTTGTCAACGTGGCATGCATTAAGAATGGTGTGTGGCGGTGTGATGCACAAATAATCTTGATTAATATCTATATGTCTTGGTGTTTAGGGTGCCATGGCATAGCAATGTTTTGCCACCTCAGAAATAAAAAATGAGTGAAAGTGAATAATGAGGAACATGAAGAAGGGGTGGTGGTGGAGGACACGGTGGCGCTAAGAGAAAGAGGGAAAAGCAACTTCCTTTTCAACCAAATAGTGCCAACGCACACTCTTAACTCTTTCCCATAACCACCCCACACCATTCACAGATGCAGCAGATTCTCTCTAAGACTTCATCTGCCATGGCCACTTTTCCTTGTTCCAGGGTTTGTATTTCTCTCTCTGTTCCCCTCCTCTCTCCTTTCTTTTTGGGTCTTTGATTTTTGTTTCAGAACATAATTATATCCTCAAATTTGGGTTTTTTTTTTATCTGTAAGAGTTTCGGAGGAAACGAGGAAAAAAAAGACAGCGTCCGATGATGTTTTTTATTTCTTGTCTAAAAAACTAAACCAAACATTTTTCGTGGCACCTCGTTGTGTGCCTGTTTCTTTCGGCATTCAATGAATGATAATAAGGTATTTTGCTAATAAGGTATTCAATGAATGATAATAAGGTATTTTGCTTTTGATTGCTGAAACAGATTGTTTGATTCGGTGTGTTATCCTTCTCTATCCTCTGTGATCTGGAATCAATTGAGTTTGGTGTATTTTGTAATATAATTCTGGAATTAGTTGTGTTTATGTGTATTATTTGTTTCTCTGCTTCTTGGTAAGTGATTATGACCTATCTTCCAAAGTGGGTGGGTGTGTGTTTCATGATACTTTGGCGAAGAGGGTGTTGGAATTTGATCATTCTGTGTTTCTTAGGTGAGAAGTGGGTTGTGCGTGTGGCCAAATGTGAGACAAATTTGCTTTAGAAAAGGCATTCTGTATGGATTTATGCGATTGTTTTCTACACCATTGAAAACGCTGCGTGGAGCAAGTCGCACGCTGAGGGTGGCTCGATTTTGCAGTGTTGTGAATATGTCTTCCTCGTTGCAGATTGAATTGGTGAGAGAAGGTTTCTTGTTAGTCTTTTTCAGTTGACATGGTGATGTTTGATTGCAATTATTTGGTCACCCAATATGATAATTCTGAAGAAATACTCTGAAAGCCTGATTTGTGATGCTATTTTGTTTAAAAAAATTGTTAGGTACCTTGCCTGAAGGACAATTATGCGTATCTTTTACATGATGTGGATACTGGTACGGTTGGTGTTGTTGATCCTTCTGAAGCTGTGCCTGTCATAGATGTCTTGAGCAGGAAAAATCGAAATTTGACTTACATACTCAACACTCACCATCATCATGATCACACTGGTGGAAATGTAGAATTAAAGGCGAGATATGGGGCAAAGGTATTTTGTATGACATTTTATGCAGAGTTATCATACTTTCTGTTAATAATCTGTGTACTTTTGTTATGCTTACTAGCTACTACTTAGTACAGATGCTAACACTTTCCGTGCTGCAATACAGGTGATTGGTTCAGGAACTGACAAGGAAAGGATTCCTGGCATTGATATCTATTTGAATGATGGTGACAGGTGGATGTTTGCTGGCCATGAGGTGCGTGTAATAGACACACCTGGTCACACCCGAGGTCACATTTCCATTCTTAATACTTCTCAATGGTGAAAAGTGTAAAAAAGTTATCTGTTTTCTATTGTGTAACTCATGTTTTTAATTGATTCATACTGTAGGCCATATAAGCTTTTATTTTCCTGGATCTGGGGCAATTTTTACTGGAGATACTTTGTTCAGCTTGTCATGTGGCAAGCTGTTTGAAGGAAGCCCTCAGGAGGTTAGTTAAAATGCACTTGTTCATTTTCTTTTGCTTTTAAGGTTTGAGATCTTTGTCTCATGAGTCATTGTTGAAAATGCAAGCATGAGTCCAAGTTACACATTGGATAAATAGAAATGAGAAAGTAAAGCACTATATAAAGGTGAAAAACCCATTAATCCTTTCAAGGTTTTGGGTAGACAGTGGTGTCAATCTCTTATATAGTTGGACTCATATGTTATTGGTGTTTGTATCTTTTCAGCTGAACATGTTTTATGATCATGCTTTATCCCCTTCATTAGCCTCTGTGATAACCATTAGCCTTTTTTGCAACTCATAACATGTGAATGCAAACACCTTAATATGGTACAATTAGTTGACTTGTTCATTGATAAAAGTATAAATGTTTGCATCTTCAGTTGTTTACAATGTCATCCATGTTGCAGATGATGTCTTCTCTTAAAAAGATCATGTCCCTGCCAGATGATACAAATATATACTGTGGACACGAGTATACATTGGTCAGTTACACTTACTCTTGTCCCTTATGCTATTTGCTTTCTTTTTTCTTAGCCTGAGTGCTGTGAAATTGACTTTGTTACCTTGGTGTTGGCAGATGAATACAAAGTTTGCATTGTCTATAGAACCTGAAAACAAAGAACTTCAATCCTATGCTGCTCATGTAGCTTACCTTCGAAGTAAAGGCTTGCCTACGGTAAGTTTCAGTGTTGCACTTAAATTTTCTAACTTAGTTTTTCTAAAAATTCTTTCACTCCAAAACTTTAATTAATTTGGACCAAATTAATAAGTAGTGTTTGTTTGTGTTCAGATTCCCACCACATTGAAGATGGAAAAGGCTTGTAATCCATTTCTTCGTACATCCAGTGCTGCAATTAGGCAATCATTGAACATTGCAACCACAGCAAATGATGCAGAAGCCCTTGCTGTCATACGGCAAACAAAGGATAATTTTTAGGATTTTTTTTTTTTTTAATTTATATGGTTTAAGTCTTGAAACTTGTTCTATATAGGGTTAGGGTATGAATCCATCTTTGGAATAATGTGTGTGCTTGATGCTATCTTTTCAATATGATTTCAGAATTTTGTTCCTGAGTTCATTTGGGAGTTGTGTAGTTGATTCCTGAGAAAATAGTTTTGCGATTGTGAAGTGTAATTGAATTGAGGCATGTTTTTAGGTTAAGGGAGATTTAAATTTAGACCTATGAAAGATATTTTATTTGGATTCCTTGGCTAATTACATGCAAAACTCAATTGAATCAATGCTGCGATTCCATTTTATATTAAAAAAGGTATTTGAGATTTCTATTTTGTGTTTAACTGGATGATTCAAACCGGATGACGACTTTTTATTCAAATTGAAAATTGAAAGAAAAAAGATATTTTGATATATATAATTTTTTACATTGATTTGATATTGTCTCCTTTTATTTTATATTTTTTTCTTTTTTGAAAAAATATAAAAATTTAATAAGAAAAAATAAAAATTTATTTTTTTATGATGATTTTATCCTTAAATGATTATAAAAACGTGTTACTCTATTATTATTATTTTTGTATTTTGTTAGTAACTAATCAATTTTTCCATAAAATATTAATCAAGTTAATGCATGATTACTTATTATATTAAATTCGTCTTATAGTTGTTTGTTGGATTTCCTTAGATTATACTTCCTTTCTTAAGTTGTTTAAAGCTATATCAAAATTCATTTGATATCTTTAAACGTAATTACATTTTTTTTTTCAGTTTTTATATTATATATTATTTTATCTAAACGTTACTATATCTTTTTATATTGTGATTAATGGAAACACGTGTAGATGTATCTATTTCTAGATTCAATAATTTGGATATGTATTAATATCAAATTTTTGGGAGACCTTTATCCGTATGTGGCGAAACCGCCCACATCAAGCTACCACACCATTAAATTACTACACACTAAGGTTAATCGTCAAACATTTATGGTTAAGAAACAATAACTAAATTAAGGAACTCTTGTTACTCTTCACCACATACCTCATCCTTAAGAGTGTTAGAATCATCTCCTATTTCAAGGCATCCTACATCACTACATTACACTACCACCATAGAATCTCTCCATTCATGGAACTACATCAAATACATATATCATATCATCATCATCGTAACATCATACATGAATGAGCACCATACATGTTTACCATCATACTTTAACAATACACTTACATTAATATTTAAAATCCATAAACATTAACATTTCCATTTAAACATACATTAAATCAATATCACTAAAAAATCCAAAACAATCCAGAATATAGAGAACACATAAACACAAGTACACAACTCACAGTAGGGAGCGCTCAAGAGTACAAGACCACCGCTCAACGTCCTGTGTAAAGAGGCCAAGGCCAAGTGCCACTGGAGGCCAGTGCTCAGCAGCATATCAATGGCCCTCAACACCATATCAGAAAACAAAATTTCATCTAAATGCTTTTGGGTAACCAAATACCTATTCAAATGACAAATTTGGTATTTCTGACTTAGTGAAGGGTTCTAAAACAGGTTTGGGTGTCATATTGAATACCAATTCAATCAGATGATCAGTTCCTTGATTCTTCCCATTCAACATCAATTTCAATCAAATCAAGCATACTTTATACAACAAACACAACAACAACTCAACATACCAAAATGACCAATTCCAGCAATACAAGTAGCTATCTAAATCTTAAATTGTACAAACTCTAAGCACTACATAAAGTTCAACAATCCCTATAGAATTTCACTTGCCATAATCCCAATTTTAGACAATTTCTAACATCACACCTTCATATTTCTCCAACAAAATTTCAACACTATATTCAACTAACCAAAATTCCAATTTCATCAATTCCAAACAAACAAACACAGGCTTACTTTCAACCATCAATTCCAAAAAAATAAAAATCCATACAACATATTACCAATTATAGACCAAAACAAACATGTCAAGCAACACACTATCATAAACTAAAAACATATTTTAATAGTGCTTCAATAAATTAAAACAATAATTTCAATCAATCACAGACCATCAAACATACACTCACAATTCTAATCATATTAAAACTTGAGAATAATTGTATTTAGCTTCCCTTACCTTATATAAAACCAAACCGCTATAGAAAGCCTAAAACAACTCCACAATCACATGAAGTCTTATTTGCTCCAACAATCCATAGAAACACGATTAGAGTATATCATTAGGACAATTGATTAGCACATAGTCATATAGAATACTCAAATGTCATATGCATTCACAACATACTTGCATACAAAGAAAGAAAAAAAGATGAACAGAAAACGAATTTACTCTATTTGAGAAACTAATCCGTGCAAATTGAAGGGCTTGTTGTCACGATCAATCCTAATGTCTTAGTTTTCAATTAGACGAACAAAAGATATGAACTCCTAAACAAAAGTCAGATAACTCTAGAAAAATGATTTTTAAAGAAATTGTGTATTTTTAAATTATGAATCTTGTTGATAACGAAACCATTTATATTAAACTCATTTAATATTAAAACAATGAAGTCTTAGTATTTTAAAACCACTACTACTCCTAAAATGTCATTTTTTAAGTTTTACAATTTTTTTTTATGTTTTTACTATGAAAAACAACGTTTCCGAATACATTTTATCTAGTGAAACATTTACACTTTAATTATCTCTCAATTTTATCATTGTAAGTGCATTAAATATAAAGCTAATCAAATACTAATCACTTAACTAACTTTTGACCTCACTCTATTATTGGTATGAAGATAACTTATCATTATTATTTAACTCACTATTTCATCTAATATTAATAGAAAATTGTTATACTACAAAATTTTGTGGTACTTATTTTTATCTAGAGGTATTTATGGGATGAGCAATCATAAATTGTTAGTTAGATAATACAATTGATGATTGTATTGGAAATGATTTTGAATATTCACATTAGTCATATATAAATTTTGGCTTTCAGAAGTTGTTCTTTATTTTTGTACTTTATCTAAATATTATGTGCATTTATTATATAGACTTGTGAATAATGTTGTTAAATCCTTGAGAATGTGATTCATCGTTTTATAATTTTCATTATTATTCTAAATGCAATCAACAAGTATGTACTACGGATACTTATGCTCCCTCACTACTCCTTGCAGTGAAGGCCTCATATTAATTTTTTAACAAATAAACACAGTGCTAAATAAAATAAGAAATTAACTTCTAAAATTATCTGCAAAATTGTTTTTTCCTTCCTATCATGTTCAATTATTTCACATGTAATTTAAATGACTAAAAACACAGTTAACTCTTTCTGTTATTTAACACTTTCCCTGAGGTCATTAATTTAATTAAAAAATAACTAAATTTAAACACAGTGATTTAGTAGAATAAAATGATAAAATAACTATTTTAATTTAAAAACAACTAAATTTAAATTAACAATCATTTAAATAGTAAAAATAAAAATGTAATTATTTTAGTTTAAAATAACATTTACTTAAACAATAAAATTGAAAATAAAATATATACATGAAAAAGGTAAATCTCTATTTTAATTATAAAAGTAAATATAAATAATATTTTTAATTTATTGTACATAATTTATTTATTTATTTTGTAGATATTATTTTATTTTAGATACTTTTTAGTTTAAAAAATATTAATTTAAAAGAAAATTTAAATAAAAAACAATTGAATAAAAAACGATTACTTACAAAATAAATTTAGTAGGATAATTATTTTAATTTAAAAAATAATTATTTATTAAGTATACAATTGAAAAAAATATGAATACAAAAAATATTAATTACATTTATATAATAATATATATGTATAAGTGTTTTTAACAAAAATAATAAAAATTACTTGCGTGTATGATTTTATATTAATCATATCTCATATTTATTAACACGTTAAAACAACTAAAATAGTAGAGAAATAAAAATAAAATGACAATCATAATTAAAAACATTAAAAATTCAATACAAAATATAAAAGTATTAAATAGTCAATGCAAATAATTAATAAAATATAATTGAAAATATCCTAAAAAATTGTTCCTTTATATTTTAAAAATTGCTTACAAACCCCAAACTGTCTAATATTTATGCTGTCAAAAGTGTTTAATTTATTTTGCTTTCCTCATTATTTCAATCTGTCGTTGTTCTTTAAATGTGGACCCAGGTTAACCTCTTCCTTCTTGCCAAAACAAGAACAAATTCATGATTGAAACATAGGTTTTTTGTTTTTGTCGTTGAAGGTAATTTTAATGTTGGAAGTGCATCTGATGAGTATAGAAAGAAAAAAAAAGTGACAGAGACAAAGATGAAGTGATAAACTTGGAAAGTTATTGAACTTAAGATTAAACTCACATAATCACCATTTTAAATCGGTTTTAAATAAAAATAAAGCATCAAATTAATTTTTTCGAAAGTTAAATAATTAATGCGGATAAGAGAGTTTGTATAATTTAGCTTAAGAATTTCATGCGGCGAGGTGGGTCCATGCGAGGAGTGGAAACAAAATCAAAATTCTCTGTCTTTCATTCGTAGGGTTTGAAACGCTCTTTGCGATAATAAACTACATTTGGGGATTTTCCCCCGCCTTGAAGCAAAACCTACTTCTCCATTGTTGCAGTTTTCGAATTACAATGGCGCCTCCTACAAAATCCGTGGAAAGCGAGGAGTGGGGAACTCCAACAAACAACCTATGGGTTGGAAATCTGCCGCCGGATGTCGCCGATTCCGATCTCATGGAACTATTCGCTCCGTACGGTTCTCTCGACGCACTCATTTCCTATTCCCCACGCACCTTCGCTTTCGTTTTGTTCGGACGCGTTGAAGAGGCCAAGGCGGCGAAAACAAATTTACAAGGCGCGTCGCTGCGCGGCTTTGAAATCAGAATCGAATTTGCAATACCGGTTTGTGGGAACTGAAAGCGTTTATCGTTACGATTTATATTTATTTTTCGTGTTTTTCACAATGTGACTTTTCACTGGGAATAATGATGGTGATTAAATGATAAAATGAACGTAATGTGTTTTCAGGCAAGACCGTGTAAACAGCTATGGGTGGGTGGTGTTAGCCACAACGTAGCGATGGAGGATTTGGAAGCGGAGTTTCGTAAATTCGGTAAGATTGAGGATTTCAAGTTCTTCAGAGACCGTCGTACTGCGTGTGTTGAGTTTCTCAATCTGGATGATGCTACGCGGGCCATGAAAGTCATGAACGGGAAGCGATTAGGTGGTAGCCATATTTGTGTGGACTTCCTTAGGTCACAATCTATGAATAGGGTAAGCTTCTTTTGATTAATTTGCTCTTTCGTTCATTTTCCATTTTTTTTTTGTTAATTCGGTTGCCTGTTAGTCTACAAGCATCTTGATGTGTCGTGGTTGTGTCTGTAAAGTAGTTTCATTGAGGTCAGTGGAAAGTTTACCTATTATTTTCTTCTGCCTATTATTCTCATTTACCTATTGCTTCCTTTACCGATTTCTATAGGATTTTATGGTTGACCAAGGGCAGTTTCAGGCTAGACCACAGGTTAGAGTTCTGCAATCCTAATTGAATTTGTTTAGTTCTGTTTATGTGTAATTGGATACATGCTATGTTTATGTTTTGGTCAGACACGCACCACACTTTGTTAGGAAGAGTGGGTTCATAAAATGATTAGCTTTTTCAATTTTCTATATGCCTCTTACTTGGAACTTTACTAATGTTCCTTATAAATACTCATTCGTGTGTCACAGCATTTACAACCTTCAATGGGGAGGAATAGTCCACCCAGTAACATTTTGTGGATAGGTTTTCCTCCTTCGTTTCAAATTGATGAACAAATGCTCCACAATGCCATGATTTTGTTTGGTGAAATTGAGAGAATCAAGAGTTTTCCTTCTAGACATTATTCGTTTGTTGAGTTTAGAAGCATTGATGAAGCTCGCCGTGCCAAAGAGGGCCTTCAGGGACGGCTTTTTAATGATCCTAGAATAACGATTATGTATTCAAGCAGTGATACAACACCTGGCAAAGATTACCCTGGATTTTACCCTGGAAGTAAAGGGCCTTTACCCGATGGATTAATGAACGAGCTTCCATTTCGACCTCCACAATCGGATGTATTTGGTCAAAATCGTCCTATTGTTCCAAATAATTTTCCAGGGCAATTGCCACCTGGTGGTATAAGTGGACCTACTGTCTCAATGCGACCTTTTGTTCCCCAAGGTCTTGATCCTCTTAGCAATGGTCCTGATTTTAATGAGATGAGCACACTTCACAAATTTCAAGATGGTAGCTCGAAAATGGGTCCAAGCTGGAAAAGGCCATCTCCTCCTGCCCCTGGTATGCTTTCTTCTCCTATGCCTGGTATTAGGCCCAGCTCCGGTCCATGGGATGTACTTGATACAAACCAATTTTCAAGAGATTCTAAACGATCAAGGATCGATGATGCTTTGCTAATTGGTGATGCTTCATTTCCTTTAAGAAATAATGATGACCGCGGATTAAGATTAGAACAACCATTTGCAATCGATCCAATTATTGATGGAGGTGGTTCTGGTCCAAAGGGTCACCTTGGTCCAGTTGGCACTAGGATCACTTCTGGAGTTCCTGGTTCTGTCCAACCTGATATTGATCATATATGGCGTGGAGTTATTGCGAAAGGGGGAACTCCTGTTTGTCGTGCTAGATGTGTGCCTATTGGAAAAGGGATAGGCACTGAGATGTGAGTATAATTTTCCCTTTTCTTTTTACTGTCTTAGTCCGTTTTTTGAAACTCAAGGGATTGGATGAAGGAAATAGTTTTGATACTCATAATTGTTATTTTTAATCTCCTGTTTCATGCAAGGTCCTCATGCTGCATGTAATTTTTCCTTTGCATGCTTTTTCCTTACTGTGAAGCATTTACCTTGACATGAAATTTCAGTGTTTTGCACTGTGTGCAAGCTTTTCTGTTATGTTTTATTATTCTTCCTGCCTATGGTTAGGAAGCATAGTCTGTTTATTGTTCTTGCAAAGTCTCATGTTCCTGAACTATGGTTTAAAAATTGTAGATGAAATGTAGTTTCACATAGTGTGTGTAAACTATAATCCTAGCATATACATAATAGTTTTGGTATGAATTTGAATGGAAACTAGTTTGAAAGTAATGCTAAAGGAAAACCATCACTTTATTCACTCTGTAAAATCTACGTGTGTACAGATGGGCATCATTGCCTTCTATTTCCTTTATGCCTACCCTTTCGTCTGTCCTGGATAATGTTTTTATAGCCTCCTGCCTCTACTTTTTTCAGGCTACTCTTTTTGCTGTTGTAATTAAAGTTTGTTTTGTGCTTTTCCTGCAGTCCTGATGTTGTAGATTGTGCTGCTAGAACTGGATTGGATATGTTAACGAAACACTATACTGATGCAATTGGCTTTGAAATTGTTTTCTTTCTCCCTGATAGTGAAGAGGATTTTCCTTCATACACCGAATTCCTTCGTTACCTTAAAGCAAAAAACCGTGCTGGTGTTGCCAAGTTTATTGATAATACCACCTTATTTTTGGTACCTCCTTCTGATTTCTTGACCAAGGTTTTGAAAGTCACGGGACCTGAACGATTATACGGTGTGGTTCTTAAGTTTCCACCAGTTCCAAGTAGCACATCTATGCAACAATCAATGCATTTTCCTTCGCCCTCTACTCAGTATGTGCAACAGATTCCCCCTTCACAACCAGAGTATGGTTCAATCTCTGTAAAGGAGCAACCAATTTTACCAACGGAATATAATAGATTGTTGCACGATGATTCTAAGCATCTGCCAAAACCACTTCATCTTGCGACCAGTGTCACTCCTCCAGTTCATTCTGTTCCTCCTGGTTATTCTTCTACTTATACAGCTTCTGCATCCCAAGCGGGAGTTACATTGACCCCTGAACTTATTGCAACTTTAACCTCGTTTCTCCCTTCAACTATACAATCATCAACAGCTGGTGGCACAATGACAGTGGTTGGTCCCTCTACTATGAAGCCACCTTTTCCATCTGTTGCATCTATTGATGGAAATCAATCTCATTTGTGGAAACAAGATCAGCAAACTACGGATCCCCCTAGTTATCGTCCTCAACCGTTTGGGAGTATTAATAATGCTCAATATCATCCTTATCCACCTGCATCTTCTACTGGGCACCCTGCTCAAGTTGTCTCTGGCAGTGCACATTTCCATGATACGGCTTCAAGTCTTCAGCAGCTAGGTGCTTTTTCGTCATCTACATCCTTGACTAATTTCATTATACCTCCTCAAAATGGACAGGAAGCTGTTCCCGCTCAACTCAGTCAACATTATCAGGTGGAAGTGCCCCACAGCAATGAGAAAGGATATGGAGTAGTTCAGGGAACAGATCCCTCTGTTCTATATAGTTCTAAGGCATTCCAACAACCTAATAATCTTATTCCTTCATCCAACCAAGTTTCCAATGCTGCTTCACAGCAACACATGAATTCAGAGCCCCCAAATCAGCAACTTCAACCTGCTGGCCAGGGAATCTCTGAATTGGAGGCTGATAAGAACCAGAGGTACCACTCAACACTACAGTTTGCTGCAAACCTTCTCTTCCAAATACAGCAACAGCAAACCCAAGGAGAGCATGGACCTGGAAATCAACAATAAGAATTGTTTTTCGTGAGTAATCATCCTATGGCTAATTCTTTTAATTGTTCTTTATATCGTAATAAGATTTGGTTGATTATTTTCTTCACATCTAGGGATTGTGATCATATTGCATTATTTTCCCAAATCTTTTTATGCCCCAGAAATAACATATTGCTTGTTACCTGTTGCATAGCTTAGTTGCATATTATATGGATAAGTCATCTCTGGCTTCTAAATCTGAGAATCATGTAGTAGTATTATGAGAAATGATGCAAGTCCTCAGTATTTTAACTTAAAAAGATAAAATTATCACTTGTAAGCAAATGTGAGTCTATGCTGTTATCCAGTTCTGTGAGGATGGTCTTCTGGATCAGGGTATTTCTATAGGGGATCAGGGTATTTCTATAGGGGGTCAGGGATGGGGAGAGATTTGAGGAGAAAATGAAGGCTTAACTGATAGATTTTGTGGGTAACTTGGTGTTAGGCTGGGTGTTTCCTTTGGTAGTTTTTCAGTCAATTTGTTATTTGTTATCAGGTTGGGTGTGTTCTTTATTGGTAGGTTTTGGCATATTTATTTACAATGGTACTTTTAAATGTAGTTATTGATAGTATGGCATGTGGCATACTGTACCAATTGGCTGCAGCTTTTACGTGTCACAGTTCTGGTGCCATATATTCTATATGTTGCATTTTGTGTTGGAGTGCATATACTATATAGAAAGTTTTTCAATGTGCTGTTCAGGTGATAGAAACTCAATTTGAATATTATTTAGCCGGAAAAAACGGAGCATGAATATAGTATTATTAATATCAATCAACTTATGCTTGCTTGCTACTATGTTTTCGTTTTTCTGCTTGAGGTTTGGTTTAAGTCCTTATCAGCTGGCCAACAGCCAGTGTATGTCATCTATAAAAGCACTGCAAGCTATGATGGGTCACGTCACGTGATCAGAGATTTTGTGCTGTATAAATGGAGTCAAAAGGAAGAGCGGATACCTGCACGAGACACCTGGGAACAACAGAGTATTTTTTTCCAAAAATGACCTGACAAAAAGTAGGACAGGGTTGGCTGGAAACTAAAAATGGGTGTCTTTCTGTCAATAAAGTGTGTTGAAACAGAAACCCCATGTTTCTTATGAAAGAAAGAAGGTTAGGGAAATAAAAAATACCCTTAAGAATGGTTTATAATCATAAAACATGATGTGTAGATGGGCTTTTTTCCTGTTGAGGATAGCTTCTGCAACAGTTCTATGAGATAGTGCCCAAGATTACTTACAGTCAACTGCTTTGATAGGAAATCACTACACGACGTGATGTTCAAATGCCACAGTGGTTCATCTCGTTGTAACCATTTCTATTAAATACCATGCCTTTTAGATCTGAGGATATTAAGTTATACACTCAAGTCCTAACTCATTTAAAATTGAAATATATTAAGTTAGACTTTAGATTACTTTAAAGTTGGCATGTGTTGTATTTTAGATGTAGTTTTTGTTTTTAATTCATGATAACATTGTTTTAAGAAACCAAATCAAACCTGTCAGTTTGACTGGTCAGGTGACCAGAACCAGTATGTCAACTTAAAGTCAGTTCATCTCAAATCAGAATTAGTGAGAACTAGTTGAACTGGCCCAAAACCGGTAATAGTCAGGACAAACCCGGTTTGAACTGTTATATTCATAAATCAGGTGTTGCTGGAAATTGCAGTGCGATTTTATCCAAGGGTTTCTCTCCTTCTGAAGCTGGAGAACTGCCCCTAATACCTAATATGGATCAAAACATAAGGGCATTTCATGGATTTCGACTGTGCTTCTCAATTGCGGCTGCACTGCCTCTAATGTTGTGTCTGCTATTGTGCTCTGGCGCTATATTGCCACTATTTGCTGCAATTAATAACATGGCTTTAAATGATTTTTTTTATTCCTAATTGTGAATTCTAGGATACAAAAAGTTGTTGTATTTTTGTTGATGAATAAATAATTTTTTTGCAGACATGCTATTGTACTGTTAGATAACAGTAAATTGTACTTGGATTTCCATGTGTACATCATGTGAAAATGAGTGTGGGTACACCGTGGTTAGTCTAATGGTATAAAATGTCATAATGGTGGTTGAGTAGTAATATTTTGCACTTTTATACCACTTCTGTTCTGTTATTTTTTCCTTACGCACATAAATAGAATTTCACTGCTAGTTGTAGCGTGACATTTATTTCCTGCCCTTTATTGCTATATTTAGGAATGTACATTTAGGCTTTGCATGATTGCCCTTTCTGTGTTTATATTTACTTTGTCGATTTTTCTGATTACAGTTTTGCCCAGTAATCTGTTAATAGTCCCTGGAATGCTGCTTGTTAAGTGTACATGTTCCTCCATCATCTTGGATATCTTCTAGAGTTGCTACATTCCTCTCACTAACATTTGGAAAATCTTATTCAGGTATGTTAAGAAAATTGGCTACCTCATTGCACAGTGCTTTACATTTTTGTTCATGGAAGTCATGTATGCTGTTTTATGGTAAATTACAGTTCATGGAAACCATATCTGTAGTTCTATATTCTGTATGAAAAATGGTGTAGGTTCTGTTTCATTCTTGTTCGTGTGTGTATTATTATGTGCAATAGTTTTTCATGTTGTTTTATTAAATATTTAAACCTAGGACACATAATTTCTTGTAGTAGAAATCTGTATTTTTTATTTTAATATTTTTCTGCAAGAGTCTAAAGAAATACATCAAGATGGGTCCTGCATTTGTGGGAATGATTCAATTCAATGATTGATGTTATAGTTATGCTTATCAGTTTTCACTTTTTCTTCAATTCGGTGTGACATTGTGTTAGGTTAAATATAATTGATTTTGTAAATTTCTGTTAAATTGTCATCAATGGGAAGGGGGCTGTCTGTTGGACGTTAGTTACTTTTTAGGGGTTATTATTGTTGGGAGTATTGACAGCATTTGATCCCTGGGAAAAGAAAATTAAGAGTATTAATAATGCTCCCATCGTAATATTTGTTCAGTACCGTCCTTAGTACATTCCTTGGTAGAACAATGCCAGTAAGTGACCTAGTTTCATATATGGTTTCATACGTATATAGATATAGATACATCAACTGTGTAACAGTTACCATACTACAAATCTTAGAGTGCTTGCGTAATGATTCAGACAAATCAAGTAAATACCTCATTTGTAGTAGACCTCCTTCGGTTTATTTATGAACAGTTGCATTAAATGTATCCATTATTATTTATTTCTGATTTGTTTAAATTAGTTGTCTTTAAATTCTCTAACATATGCCAGATTCATTATCTCTGTTTCCAGTGTTTTTCAGAATGTTTGTGTTTATTTTTTAATTGCGTGGATACAAAATTGTAACAAAATACGGCATAATAATTAAGTTTTGAATTTCACTACGCTGCAATTGCACGATGATGACTTGTTTTAAATGTTGTTTCCCAGTATTTTTTAGCTGTGGTTTTAGAACACTTTCTTTCCCTAGAAGGTTAAATATTATTAGGCTTGGGAACTCAATCACACTATATTTCTGAGTTGTAATTTGAACTATGTAAAGGATCTTAAGTGTGCTTCCAAAGATTATTTGAAGACACTTTCTGATGAAATTTGTAAAGTTACTGCTATTTACTGCTTTCTCGTCTAACCATTCTCATGGAACGATTAATAGAATCTAATACTTTGGTACCAAATGCCATTTCTGATTTTCGCTTTTTTTCTCCTACGCTTCCTTGTCATTACTCTTTCGTACCCAATATAATATGAAGATTTGTTTGTATTCATTCTATAGCTACTGAATATATCCTAATTACTTCATCAATTGGCTTTAGAGGATAGGTTTTTTAGTTGATCAGAGAGGCTTATGAAAATTTCCCTCCTAAATGACCTTGTTCATTAATTGATTTTTTGTGCTTTATCCTAGGCAAGAAACATTAGATGAAAAACATGAACCCCTAACTGCATTTTCTAATTTTATTGCCAATGCGTAAATACCCATGTGATTGCAATAGACGTGATTCAACCTCAAATTCCATTCCCAGTTTAATAAAGGATAACATAATGCAGAATGATTTATACCTTAAAAAAAAATTCAACACCTGGACCGGACTTGTATGCTCTTCTTTCTTAATGCGAAGATGTATCTAAATAAGTAGTCATTGCAATTCCTTCTAATGCTGGTTGTTATCTCACTGCCGATAAAATTTCATCAGGATGAAATGTTTCATACTGGATATTTAGGCATAAATGTTTCATGTTATTAGTATAAATGTATGCTTTTATTTCCTTGCAGAACAGTCAAAGTCAATTGATTGGGTCTAATTATTAAATGTAGGAAAGTGGATCTGTCTGTGGGTATGGGTATGGGTGTGGGGGTTCTGGTTTACTCCATAAACCAATGTTGGATAACAGGTATGGCTTTGATAATCGATAATATCCTAGAAGACGATTATCATTTTGATTTCATTTTAGCTTTTCGATCCTGCAATTTCAATCTATTTTGACCAGTACTTTTCCTCGTTCTGCGTTTGGTTAGCATACGAAACATTAGGGAATCTTGTTAAAAAAATTTACGTTTACTTCCAACAATTCCTGTTCATCCATCGGGATGCCAGTACATATTTATGTTATTTCATAGTTGAGTGAATTACTGCGGGGTACTTAGTGTTACTAACCATGCTTTTGTGCTCCCAACTGTGACGCGTTTCTGAATCGAAAAATTCTCTTGTATGAATTCATTTTGCTCATTCCTTCCTGTATAAATTCGCTTCCAAATCAGTAAACATATGGATAAATAAGCAGGGAGCTTGATTAAGGAATATTAACGTATATATCGTACGGATAAGCTGATTGTAGAAAACAAAGAATAGTAAAACTTAATTTTGGATTATTGTTTTCCTACTGGTTATTCATTAGTCATCAATCCTTTTCTAGTTTCTCT
Source organism: Vigna angularis (assembly GCF_016808095.1). Taxonomy (NCBI): domain Eukaryota; kingdom Viridiplantae; phylum Streptophyta; class Magnoliopsida; order Fabales; family Fabaceae; genus Vigna; species Vigna angularis. The sequence goes on from NC_068980.1 coordinate 2,727,114, forward strand.
TAATTCCGAGTAGTATATTGTTGATACAACTAGTCTGAACATTTTAAGAGCCGTTTGGTTGCGCATTAATGATGTAACTGAACATTTGTGATCTTAAAAGTTTAAGAAAATAATAATTTTTCATTTGCCTTAATGTTGATGACTGGTGTGATTTACTTGGTACATAATTGAATGTAATGAATGAGAAGGTTTGGTGCAGTAATGGATATGACTCCTAATTTCCACTCTCTGTGGAGTTGTAGGTGATTGCTGAGTGCGCAGTACTTAAGAGATGAACGTGTCCGTCTGCCGCATGACCTCACCTCCATATTTAATAAATACAACCAACTTCATTATTCTTTTTTCTCTCTTCGTTACTCCTTCTACCTTTATCATTGCGGACAGTGTTCACAAGCCTTGTTCTTATCATGATCCAGTGCTCTATTTTTTGTATTTAAGAAAGGGACCCATGTGACTCTGAAAAAAATGTTATTGTACCATTTTCTTTGTAGAGAAATCTACGTTTCGGTGATTCATTAGCTCGCGGATCGTTTACTTTGATTTCTGAACCATGTGATTTACAGATACAATACTTTTCTATCATAATAAATTTTGAATCGTTCCCGATGGATTGATTGTTCATACGAGATTGTTTGAAAAAGAGTTATTACATTTAGCGTTGCTTCACTTGACTTTCTTTCGCAATAGTTTAATGATAAATAAGCCAACTTGCGTTTATAATATACAATTCTAATCATGCCAAGGCGAAAGGCATGTGAGTACAACTTCTATTCATAAATTGAAGAATTTAAGGTGAATGCATGTTAGTATATTTTTTTTGTACCTCTCTTTAATAAAACCAAGCGAACAGAGGTTAATGAATTATACAGTATAATAGAAAAAGAAAGGAAGTAAACAAATTGTTATTCTTTTTTCCCAGCCACTTTTAGGAATCAAACAATTTTTTATAAATAATTAAGATAAAGCAAAATGTACCTTAAACATTACTAACACTAGAGCAATAATAGTCACAAAGAAAATTGCGAAAATTAAATGGAGAAAGATATTTTAATAAAGAAAATAAAAACTTGCAGAGAATTCTCTTAGAGCCTTTTCTCTTTAAAACTCTCTCTTTCTCTGTATTCTATTTGAACATGAAGGATGTATCTTAACATGATGAGGAACTTCTAAAAAAAGATGAACTGTTACAGTACTACGTACATACAACATTACTTCGATTAGTACAGTAATTAATTCACGCTATTGGATTCTCTGCCACCTCATGAAAAAAATTATTATGAACATTTCAAGAGAAAATTAATTAGAAAGAAAAATATCACGAGTTCAATCCACATATAATATAAGAAATTGACATCATATTTTAATTCAAAATTTGATATGATGTTTAATTTTCTTATATCTTCTCAATGTCATGCTCAGACTTATAGATTAATTCCTTGAATCTTAAAAAGATGATTTGATATTCAAGATTGACTTAGACACCAACTACAAAAATTGTACTTGAAAATTGGCTTCCTTTCACATCAACTATAAAATTCATAGAGAGACCGCTCTCTTAATCTACCGTGTCAACAAGATTTTAAAAATTCGTAAATATGGGATTTTAATTTTTCACTCACACTCACATGTATTTATAATATTTCAGATTTACAGTTCAATAATTTTTTTTTGTTATTTTTTATATGATTTAACATAATTTTATAATTTCAGTGCTGAATGTCACCCTCAATCTAATTGAATGATAGGTTTGAATAAAGCAGCGTGTTATGGAGGATCAGACATTTGGCACATAAAGTTGGTTTATGAAAAAAAGATAAACATGTGAAATGGCTAAATTTAATAAGATAAAGTGAGTGTTGTATTTATTTATTATTTAATTATTTAATTTGATTACATTCCGACATTTATTTATTAAACAATAAATAATAGTGTCTGAGAGAGTAAGGGTATGTCTATGCCTAATCTATCGTCCAATGTCTTAATGTCGAATATCTTGAGCTGGAAACTTCGGTTTCGTTCTTTCTCTCTCTTTCTCTCTCAGATCTCTTAGGGTTTTCACTTTCACCGTTTCTGCTACTTCCGATCTTCCACCATCTTCGCCTGAAGGTACCACCGTGCTTTGTCTTTAGCTTCAAGCTACTATGTTTAATTGAATTCGCCGTTTCCAATTTTCATTGTCTAACTAGATATTGCTAGCTAGGGTTTTGGAGTAGTGGAATAGACGGATTACGATTAAGGATTCTGTTTTGTCTTTATGGATAAGGACAAATCTCTAGGTCACGGTGGAGGTTTGCCACCTCCCTCGGCACGTTATTCGGGTTACTCACCTTCCGGAACTGCGTTCAGTGTGAAATCTGAGCCGCCGTCGTCGTCGACGTCGTCGTATCTGCCACTGGCTCCGGGAATTTCCACACCGGAGTCTAGTGCGTTTAGTCATGATATTAGCAGAATGCCCGATAATCCTCCGAGAAATAGAGGTCACAGGCGTGCTCATTCCGAGATTCTTACCCTTCCGGATGATATTAGCTTTGACAGTGACCTTGGTGTGGTTGGAGGTGCCGATGGGCCTTCCTTCTCCGACGAAGCCGAGGAGGACTTGTTGTCTATGTACCTTGATATGGATAAGTTCAATTCGTCGTCGGCGACGTCCACGTTTCAAATGGGCGAACCGTCTGGTGCAGTGGGAGCGTCGGGTTCGGCATCGGGGGCACCCACCTCTTCTGCAGAGAATAGTGCTGTTGGAACTCTTGAACGGCCCAGAGTTAGACACCAGCATAGTCAATCCATGGATGGATCAACTACCATCAAGCCTGAGCTGCTGGTTTCTGGTTCGGAAGACTTGTCTGCGGCGGATTCCAAAAAAGCAATGTCAGCTGCTAAGCTTGCTGAGCTTGCCTTGATTGACCCCAAACGTGCGAAAAGGTACGCTTTATGATTTTTTCGTGCATTATTTCTCGGTCATATTTTGGGTGATAAATCAATTGTAAACATCATGCTTAGCACACACATTCTCAAAACCCTTGCATTTTTGTTATCTCATTTCTTGTTAGGGCTAAATTTAGATACAGAACAGTAGAATGTGATGCTTTGGACCATATAGGAACTTGGGATTTAAAATTTTTTCTTTTATGAAGCATGGTAGAATTTGATGATATTTTCTACAGTAATGTTTTAACCAGGACAATATACTTTTCTAATGTTAGAGATGTGTACTTTTAGTTGATAACATAAGAGGCAGTAGTACAATTGTTGATTAGAAAATCTATGCTTGAAGTTGTAACTTCTTTTTTTATTATTTATACATATATTTTTTTTCACAATCACGACAGTTGACTTCTCTTCATAGTTGGAAATCCGTTCACTTTCACACTTTATGAGAGTAGTCAAGGTCTTTTCGCTAATAATCTATTAATTGCTGTATGTTTCAATCCTTTGTGATTGTCTAATAGTTACGTGCATTTGACTTTTGAAGAATGACATTATGTATCTAGTTATTTATCATTTCTCATTGTGTGGAACACGGATAATAACTGGTAGGCAGTATTAAACTCAATGTATCAGAGGAAATAGTGATAGGAAGGCTTAAAGGTGTCAGTTTGTTTCAGTCTATTAAAAGGAAAATGCTAACATTCTGTTGGTTGTATCTCTAATCTGCAATACAGTAGACCATGTTTTGGAAGTACTGCCACAGTACGCTACTTTCTAAAATTGCATTATGACTCCTCTGTTTAAAATGTCACGTTTTTGGCCCTTTCGACCCTCTGCCTAGTGGGCCACATCAAACACCCTTAGAGGATATGCGGAGTCTGCTCATATTCCTTTAGTTGTAAATTGACATTTGCGGTTGTCTTTATGGCAACGCCCGGATGCTGGACCTATTTTGTATTATCACTTGTATCTCCTGCACCTGAAAATTGGAATGACAAACAGGCAAACATTACTTTTAATTGTGTACCAGGATATGGGCAAATAGACAGTCTGCTGCGAGATCAAAAGAGAGGAAGATGCGGTACATTGCTGAGCTTGAAAGGAAGGTACAAACGTTGCAAACGGAAGCAACATCTTTGTCTGCACAATTAAGTCTCTTGCAGGTAATGACTTTTCTGCCTGTTATATTTAGACAAAACCGTGTTTTAGTACTGTATTACCATTTCACATTCCAATTGAAAAGCTAATGGGAGGATTATAATTTACACATCATTGTTGATTATATGCAGAGGGATACAAATGGCTTGAATTCTGAGAACAGTGAACTGAAGCTGCGGTTACAAACCATGGAGCAACAAGTTCACTTGCAAGATGGTAAGATCATAAAATTTTAAATTTCTCTAAAGCTAATACTGAACTATATTAAACAAGATGATCTTTGTATGTAAATATCTGCTGCTTCCATTGCTTTTTTCTATACCTATCTTTGAAAATATTTTGGTAAACTATATTAAACAATATGATCTTTGTATGTAATATCTTAGTTGGCGATGGATTAGTAGTCTTGGATGAAATTGCATTTTAGTCTATAGCTGGTATCTAAATTTTGTTGTTGGATTTGTGGTTCCCTGTATGATGATTAAAAACTCACTGTCTTGCGTGAAATTTGATCTGTAAGTTTGAGCATACGGAATCTTTATTTTGTTTATCTCTAACATCAAGAAAATTAATTGAATCTTTTTCTTGTAGCACTAAATGACGCATTAAAAGAGGAAATTCAGCATTTGAAAATACTGACTGGACAAGCTATGCCACCTAATGGAGGAGGACCTATGCTGAACTTTGCCTCTTTTGGAGGGGGGCAGCAATTCTATCCCAATAATCATGCCATGCACACCCTTTTAGCTGCACAGCAGTTTCAACAACTCCAAATTCATCCTCAGAAGCAGCATCAATTTCAGCAGCTTCAACAACAAATGTTGCAACAGCAGCAGCAACAACAACAGAGGGAACAGCAGCACCAACAATCAAGCGACATGAAAATGAGAGAAGCTTCACCTACGCCATGTCCTCCCAAAGATAATGCGTTGTCAGATGTAAATCCTTCAGGAGCTAAGGACTGTTGAAAATTTGGACTGTTCATTGCCTTGTTTGTTGTGTTACCTTGGTAGATTTCCCTGCGTCTTGTGTCCTAGTGTATTAGATAATGACCTGTCATTTTTTCATTCTTAAAACAGTACAAATGGTCCTAGTTAGAGATTGAGAATAATGCGTTTGCATATTTGCTGTTATGTAACACTAAAATTCATTGATAGTAGGTTAATTTCTATGGATATACAGGGTTAGGTAAGGTTCATGTGGTCCAGTCTGCTGTCAGTTCCTTTTGCCTACAGCTACATCAAAATAGGCTAACTTTTGTTTGTTGAGAAAGTTCGTGCACGTTGGCCAAGGCATTGTCTTGTTGAGGAGATTTCGAATGTTTATTTGAAGCTCCTTTTCTGGCTTCTTGTGAAGGTAGTCGTAAATATTCATTTTGTTGAAACAAAGGAGGCCTAAACCCGACTAAAATCCACGAGGAAAAAACCAACACTGCTAGAATTAGCTAGCAAACTAAAGGAAGTGAAGTCAGAAATAAAATGAACTCTGAAAGGAGACGAAGAGGCAACTCCAAACTTTGCCATTCGGAGGCTTCGCGACATACGTGTCTCCAGTGCATGTGTTCTTTTGTAACCTAACTTGAGACAATGGCAAATCCTGCGAATGGCAAAGCTTAACATAACCCGTTATCTCCACTGCTAATAAAGAGCCTGCATCAATAATCACGATTCTGAACCCGTTATCTTTAACATAAAATTGCAATTTGAGCGGTCAAATGGAAACTTGTACCGTTCAAGTTGAGATCGATAGTTGCACAATTCGTTTGCTTAAAATGAAAAATAAACTGTTATTTCTCTTCACTTTCTTTTTGTCACCAAGAAATTTTTAAAAATTTATAAAATTTAAACCAAATTAATGTCTTTATTTAGTTATTAAAAAAATAGTGATTAGTGGTCCAACTGAAAATGTATAACTAACTAACATTAAGTGGGAACGTATTTGTAAATTAAAAAAGATAATTGTGCGTTAATAGTTTTAAGAATGCTTGTCAAAAAGCTTTTCATGAAATAGGTGCCAAGTGAAACTAAAAACCCGCAGCTAGTACCCTGAAATAAATGACGGAAGAATAATATGGCATATTTAAAGATGAAAAATACTCAACGGTAAACAATTTCATAGAATAATTTAACATTTGTTAACTGTATGACGAGCTATCTCTAATTCATTTTATTGCATCAAATATCGTTTTAATATGTAGCTTCCCACTTTTGGGGGAGGCCACAAATATAGAGGCAATTTTTTTACGAGACAGGGTAATAAAATAATACACATGGTGTGGGGTGATTACGTAGTCGATCTACATGACTGAGTATCCTGGACCTCCACCCCCTTCAGGCACTGTCCACTCAATGTTTTGCATTGGATCTTTGATGTCACATGCCTGAATATTAAACAACTGCATTAAACTATGTAGGATCCAAACATAAACACCTAAACGTATATCTAAAAAGGTCAACAACTGGCAGATCCCATCTTAAGTATATATACATGATACATAGGAATCACGACATATGTCATATAACATAGACTTAAACTTCGTTAAGCTACAACTATTATTAACAGCAACGATTTCTTCCTTTTTACTGCATATCCTATTAATTTTTACATCCGTGGTGAAGATACTGCATTTATTCAGAAGAGTTATATACATTCAAAAGAAATACAAAATAACGCAGACTATACATTGGAAAATTCAACCCTCAAAGTGTGGGTATAGCATCATTAAGTTTTTACACGAGGACACAATTTTCTCCATGAAACTTGATTGCAAAACAAATAAATGCATAAGCGGATAACAACATGATAATAGTGACGACCATTGTTGGAAACAAATGCTATTTAAGTTCACAAGCATGTTGGTATGTCAACTTCACCAGGGAATTCTAAAATCACAAAGCAGAAAAAGAAAAGGATTTAACTAGGATGCACTGACATTAACCTTTTTACATTGTCCTTTATTTATAAATAGGATCGAATTCTCTCCAATGACAGAAAAAACTTAACAAATTGTTACAAACAGACGTTTATTATTTTCAACCACAACCCAAAACAAAAATATAATTATATTGATAAAATTTATTAAAGCGCTAGGAATACATGCAGTGGTAAAAAGTCACATTTAGAATAATTGTTAATTGTTTGATAATATATGCCATTTAGATGAATACACAACAGAAATAAGTTAAGTAAACACAGTACCATTTCTCAATTATTTAGTGCTACATCTTGAGCATATAATTCCAATCACTAAATTCAACACAAAAAACAAAATTGATTTAAAAGTTTACCTTGCAATGTAAGCAATTTTGTGCATTAATTTGCAATTTCATCTGATTCTGCTCATCCGCAACATACCTGTAATTGGGAAAAATAGACGAAAATATCAAGAAATGATTCAAAAATTGAAAATCCTTTCAGAAACCAAGCTTTAGTAAATAGGCATTACTCATATACTCGTGCAGGACAATATCTCGATTCAGGTGCAGCATACACTGGTAAATTTATATGTTCAGGACTCTTTGGGTCTCTCAAACGAAGATGAGGAGGTTGATCATGCTCATGATTTGTGTTGCTCCTGTGAACAAACTAAATATAATGCCTATAAAGCAAGTAAATGAACTGCAAATTTTGTTTGTTGACTAATAAATCAATAATTTCCGCCATTATTTATTAAGGCCTTATATAGAGAAGCTGACACAAATTATTACCATATAAATCCGTGAATATTGATTTTGTTTTTCTTTCACAATAAATCTGCATAAAATGAAGTGGCTAGCCATCTTATATAACTAAAGTGGTTCGTACACAGTTGAGTCTACCCTAACTTTAACCGGATAACAATGAAATAGAGGTAGATATCACCCAACTCAAGAGGAGTACGAAGCCGATTCTTAAATAGGCATAGGGTTAGAACTTTCTTATAGGATGAGGTGGAAGAAGGAAGACACCTATTTTTGTAAGAAAAAATAGAAATAGTGTTATAAAGGATTAAGTGTTTTTACAATTTTCTCTAGGATATTAAGTGTATTTCGCTATGCAAATTAACTATTTGAATTTCAATGGGTACTCTCCTCTGCCACCCTCATTATGTTCTCTCTTTTCCTTAACTTCTTTTAAACCAAGTAACTTTGTCTACTTCAGAAACTAACATTGAAACAGCCTTGCCCCTGGTTTAATTCTAATTAAAAAATATTGTTTGTCTCAACTCTCAACAGTAAGCAAGAGAAAGGAGAAAATGTTCCAAAACCTGTGCAGAGATGAAGGTACATCAAAGGACAAGACACCATCAGCCTTTGGATAGTGAATTGGAGAATGAAACCGAGCAGCCTGCATAAATGACAAAATGTATATATAAATATATTACACTGACATGTAATTGCTATATTTGTTATTATTAAACAACAAAATGAACGAACAAGAAAAACACAGAATAAGCAAAGGTCACTAGTATCTGCATATTCAATAAAGGCTTTTAAAATAAACTTTTTCATGGAACAAAAAGAAAACACTTTATCACATATAAGAGGTAACAAAAAAATTCTTTGAAAATTATGCCATTCTTCTCGAACCATATTACAAATAATGGGATGTATTTCACAATATCAAAGAACCATGCTCTTTTATTCCATCCAGAATATCTAATGAATGAAAATCTTACTCCAACTATCTAATTAGTTATTTCTTGTTTTTCTTTGTGAAGCTTATTAGCATTCAACAAGTGCCCTGATGGTGAAACAATATGAAACAAAATACACCACACAAAATATAGACGCAAAAAAAAAAGTAATCATCATTCAGGGGATAAGCAGAATACAGGACCCTTCAGAAGCTAAGCAAGAATGAACATTAGGAAATTATCAGCATAATTTAATGATGTGAATAGCAATCCCCAATTGCATTATAATCACTTTTCAAAAGAAAATAAGTTCAACTACACTCTTTTTTTTTTATTTGTACACCTAATTCCTTGAAAAATGTTTCTTACATTGGTAGCTTCATGATCCGGTTTACCATGCTTCAAAGTAAATGAGTGCCTCCCCTTGAATATGTAACTGATATGAATAACACAAGGTAAGTGAACTCTTAGGATGATAAAAGAATTACAGGAAAGACTAGTCGACGGAGTTAAATAGCGAGGACAGAGCAGTTGAGAAAAGTTTGAGCTTACTGTTCCAAACCACTTAAGGCCAGTCCTGGAATAAGCCCGTATTCAAAGGCCTACAATAAAAGATATAATTATAAGGCCAATAACAATTAAACAAGCTAAAATATATCATATTTTTCTATATGATATATTTATTAAGACAATTAAGTGCAATTACTTAATCATGCATTGATCACTGTATTATTAATTCACAATTTTGGAAAGTCGTACTTTTAAGGATTTTTGAATCTTTATACATACTAAGTAAATCTGAGAACCCTAGCTCTTTTGCTGCCTATGGTATGAGCATAAATGGCTTTTCATACGATAATGCATTTTACTTCTTTAAGATGACCCTTCCATGTATTTCATGATATTTTTTGCCTTTTTAAAAAAAGCCATTAACAAGCCAATGGGTCAATTCTTATAAAAACAAAATCCCGGTTTTTGCAAATCTCCCCTCTATTATACACAGACAATATTTTATATAAGATTTATTTTTTACTATCATTATTTTTTAATAAATTTTAAAATAAATTAATATTTTGTTATTAAATCATATATTTGTGAAAAATAAATTTAAAGTATCAAAAACTGAAATTAAGATTATAAATATCTAATTCCTTATGATTTTTCATGAAATACAAAAACATTAAATAAAAAATATTTGAAAAATTAATGAAAATATAAAATTGACATTGTTGGTAATAAAAACACATTATAACAATACAACATATATTTGATTTTTTCTGTTTAACTAATAATTAGGGTCAGATTTTTCTGGTTTATTAGAAGGAATCCATGATTCCTTGGGATTTATGCCTGGGATCTTGACTAGAAATCCAGCTATACTAGGTTCAAATAGAAGAACTAATACCGTTATTTTACAGCAATCTTACATTTATAATGGTATAATGTACTCTAGAAGTTAGCGAGCTGATACATAGCCATCTAATATGAGTTGGCCTATCAGCTCAAGATTTCCAAATGAAAGAGAAAATCACCAGAAAATGAAAATTATACGTAACCTTCAACAAGGATGTAAGGGCGAGACAAAAGAAAAATATAAAAATAAAAATGAATTGCTTCACTAACCGGTCTATAGTTCCGAGATTTATGTAATTCTTCCCAAATCCATGAATTCCTCAAAGTATCCCAATATGTATCCATATCTAGACCTTCATTAAGTGCACCAAATGTAGCTTCGGCTGCAAGCATTCCTACAAAAAATATGTATTAAATTCATGTAATAGTAACTATGAAACGTTGCTATTTGCATGTCAAATGGAGATAATGATTAAGAACGAATTGATGGGCTCACTTAACAAATGCAATAACCAATATGGCTATAAAAATTCATTAATTTCTTAAAATTGCAGATCAATATATTAGATCCATGTCAAGTACTGATTAATTTCTTTAAATCATGAATATCCATATGTATTACCATTGAAATTCTGAAACATTAATGATAATGCGAGACTCCTTTCACAAAGACTACAAAATGAACTTCAGTAGAAATATACTAATTATTAATATACTGAAAAATCACCCAGTAAAAGGGAGTGAACCTCTACCTGATTTCATTGCTGTGTGAGTTCCCTTTATCTTAGGCACATTCATGAAGCCAGCTGAACATCCAATAAGTGCTCCTCCAGGGAAAACTGGATATGGGATAGACTGAAATTTAACTAGAATCACATTTGTATTTGTATAATGTGTAATGAGTAAAGAAATAATACACTGCAGCATATAATAGGTAATCAAGCAACCAATAAGATAATAAACAATGAATTAGCCTCCCTTCTATAAAAGCTAGCTCTTGATGGCTGTAAAACTTCATTGTCAACAACAAAGACATTAACCAACCCTTACATCATTGTAACAATAAGCAGACACATTTCCCAAGACAATGAAGCGCAACACAACCATTTAAAAAAGTACGCTGTTGGGGTCAGACACAGTGAAACACTTCAAAAAGTACTTGGATGTCTCTTGGACAATTTAAACATTGTTGTGTTGAAATGTTTAATCCTGTTTTGCGCTTATCCAAGGATCTTTCCAATATTCAATTCTTAATGTCCCACCAAATACTATTAAATTTTACAAGTGAAATCTTAGAAATGAGGAGTATCCGTTACGCATAATTCATTTTTGCTATTACATCTGTAACACTAGCACAACACATCATGAGGCTGGCAACATGTGTTACACAAAGATCATTTTTCTCTACATTCTTTTATTTTCCTGTCTATTGCATATAAGAAATGAGACTGTTATTATTAATGTACCTGAAAACCACCTTCATTTAAAGTGCGAGCTCCATACTGGATAACTGTTCCACCTTCCAGAAATGGTTTAATTGCAGGATGATGCTTAAGTTTCTTGAGAACCAATAGATACGAAAGGGGAGAGAGGAGGAAGGATCAAATAAAATAATTAAACAAATATAGTGATCAGGAATTCAGCACCTGTATGTAACTTCACAAATTCTTAAACAGATATTGTACTGAAAACAAAAACCCTTTCACAAGAAGAACCAAAACATAATTGTTAATTTGACTTGTCAGAATATACCTAATATCTTCTACCCACCTAATTGCCGAGAACGAGGGAAGCAATTTCTTTGTTTATTTTAGCAACTTCAAAAACACTTATGGTATATTTGATTCTCCTCACTTTTTTTGTTGTTGTAAGAACAACTTTTTTTTAGAATTTCACAAATACAACACTCAGAAATCAATATCAATCAAAATAAAGTTTTGAAAATTATTTCCAAAACAAGTGTATAGCAATAGTAGAAAGATGTTTTTTCGTTCCCTTTTTCTATTTTCTTCAAGTGCTTAGGGTATCAGTTATTTCATATTCTTGAAGCCGCTACTTGTTAGTATCTTTTATAAAATAAAAATGTTTTTTGAAACAGTAAACAAGCCCTTAACCTTCCCCTTTTATGTTTCCATATTAAAAAAAGTATGACGCAAGGTCAATACCGAGCAAGGTCAATACCGAGTAACTTAGACTAGATGGAAATATTTTTTAAACACGTGATATAAAAATATCGTTAGAATAATAAAAATTACCTGAAATTCCTCATACGGATTCAAGAACGGGTTTTGATAGTTTAAAGCAACCACAAGGCCAATAGATATCTGTCACAATAGTAAATGAAATTCTTGAAATGAGGAATATATCATCAGCAAAATGAATTACGAAACTATTTGGAAAACTTCAACTTCTGTAGTTTTCAAAGTCTGCCAAAATAAATGCACACGACTCCTTAATAACTTGCTATAAGATGATGCTTATTAAAGAACAGAAAACCATTAAGAACTGCATGGCACTAAAAACAGAAGGCAGGGAAACAAAGACTTACTTGATTATCTTTCATGTGATACAGAAAAGATCCTCCATATGTTTTATGATCTAAAGGCCATCCCAAAGTGTGGATTACAGCACCAGGTTGATGTTTTTCCTCATCAATTTCCCAGACCTAAGAGTATGATATTTGGTTAACGAAAACAGATACCATATTTGGTTACTACAACAGTCAGTAACCAATCAATCTTCATTAATGTATTGAACAATAAACACAATCCTGATAGACTGTAGTTTTTAACCAAAAAAAAAAGGAAAATCTTTTTTGGGAATTTCTTTATGAAACACATGAATACCTCTTTAATTCCCAAAGCGTATGTCTGGTGTTCTGCACCTCCCCTCTCTCTTAGGTTGTACTTTTTTATTATTTTCTGTAAGAAACACGATTGAAAGTGTTGCTATCAAAAACAGGATTTGACAGGAAAACTTGAATCTGTTCAATCCTAAAATTTGATTTTCAAACCTCTGACAATGATCCTCTACATCCCTCAGCCAGAAGTGTTATGTGGCCTGCATGTGATTCAATAATTACACAGTTAACAAGTAACCCACATAAATATATAAATAACCATATCTCATTGGCTATTACAAATATATGTATGGTTCATGGAGCAATATAAGGGAAAACACAGAAGTCATAAGCTCGGAGTGAGCAATGAAAACTACCAAATGTACAGGGCTTTGTTTCATATTTGAGAATATCATATGCCGTAGAAATCACAACTGCTTAACTGTGACTGTGTCCAAAACTTGTTTCTATCAACAAGTTCGAAGTTTGCCATTCCCATACTAAAAAAGATAGGAACATTCACAAATATTTGCACATGAAAGAACAAATTATTGGTCCAAACAAAAGGGAATTACCTAGAGCATCTATACAAGCATTAAATAGAGAAACCTTTTTGCTCAGAAAAATGAAATAAATCCCATAAATATGTGTCTGAAACAAAGAAACATGTGAAGTGAAAACCTTTGATCTCGACGCCACGTTGAAAATTCTCCTTCTTTGAACCATCTTTTGCAATTCCCATATCATTAGTGCCAATACCAATAACTTTGTTGTTTGCATCATATAATATCTGGCCAGGAAAAAAAACTTGTAAACAGTAACAGACGTGTAAAACCAACATCCAAACAAAAGCAGAAATACCTCACTAGCAGCAAATCCTGGGTATATTTCCACTCCTAACTCTTCAGCTTTTGTTCCCATCCAACGTACTAACTGACTTAGGCTGTAACAGATGGTCTAAAATAAGAAGCTTCTCCAGAGTGGGAGGGAAGATACGAGAAGAAAAACATTGAACAAGCATCTTAATGCGGGAAAATTAAAAAGGGATCTTCCAATCTCGAATTTTTTCTTTAATCAACAAGAAAAACATTAGAAAGAAAGTATACAAGGACAAAACTACTTAATGACTAAAAAGTAAAAAAGAAAATTAAAATAATCTGTTGTTCTTCTAGAACTTCACATCATGAAAGACAGATTACGGATTGTATTCCAGATATATTCTCCATTTGAAAATTCTAATTTTGAAAATTAATGCTATGCATAGTACACTCTCCAGCAATTTAGTTTGTAATGCAACGTACCAACTGATCGATAAAAATTTAAAATAATGTTTTCTTAAGAGAATAAAACATCATTAAGCTTGAAACCATTATGAATCAATTTCCAAAATAGAAAAAAAAAAATTGGACATTCAGTAATCAATCGAGTAAAAATCAAAATTTCACACAATTGATTCAGCACGAAGCAAAAGATGTTGACTGCTCAAGTAAATTTATAGCCTCTAGCCGTATGAAATGAAAATAGAATGCTATATAAACCTTATTACATAGTTGCCTTGGTTGTTGAAAGGAGACGGAAGCGAAATTGCACGACCTTTGGTCAGAAACCAAAACTTGTCAGAAGAAACAGGTGTGGTGATCGGAGCCTGCAGCAGATAAAAAACAAAACCTCAGTTCGAATCATCAGTCAAAGAACCTACAAACCACTTCGTAACACAATCAAACAATAAAAAAAACGAACGCACCTCTTGCTCCTTCCACTGCGGAAGAAGCTCATTCAGTGCGCGAGGTTCAAAAACGTTTCCAGATATAATGTGAGCACCTAAGCGCAACAGCGAAGAAATCGCAAATATCAACCAAGACGCGTTCACATCAAGAAATAAAGTAACATAAAAAATTCAACCAAAAAAAGGAATTAAAAACGTTAAACGCTACTCACCTACTTCGGCACCTTTGTCGAGGACACAGACGGACAAATCGGCGTTTCTTTCGCGGCACATTTGCTTAAGGCGAATCGCCGCCGACAAGCCGGCGGGGCCAGCGCCGACGATAACGACGTCGTACTCGATGGAGTCCCTCTCCGACGAGGCGGTGCAGAAAGTCCGAGAGGTCGGAACCCTAGAATTGAAACGTGCAGGTGGCTTAGAGAATGAGAAAGCGATGTGAGGATAGCGAGGAGAAAATACATGATGAGAATTGTTAGCATTGGGAGTGTGGATTTTTGTGTGAAGGCATTGGGATGTAGTGGTTGCTCGAAGAAGATAACCGGTGCTGGCGATTTTGGATTTGGATTTGGAGAAGAGAGAGCGAAAGTTGAGCATGATGCAATTGCAGTGTGAGTGATCTTTTTTTACATTATCATATCGCATACATGAGTTTGAACAGCACACGTAACACGTTGACGTGTTCCAACACTTCTTCTACCACCATCTTCGCGGTTGAGTAATCTTTGGACCGTGTCATCTGGGTTATTATCAGGTTTAATCCTTTCAGACATCCTTTTTGTGTAGAGTTGTTTGTCCTCGTATTTATTTTTATTTCAATTAGGTCTTTATTTTTGTAAAATTGAGTCAATTGGAACATTGCCGTTAATTTTAATAGGGGTTGTCTCAAATAGGTCCTCGTATTTATTTTTATTTCAATTAGGTCTTTATTTTTGTAAAATTGAGTCAATTGGAACCTTGCCGTTAATTTTAATAGACGGCGTTAAATTTATTGAGTCGTGGCATGCTGACGAAGCAAATTTTAATGACGTGGCACGTGGTTGTGTAATTTATTTTATTTCAAGTTTTAAATAATTAAACCTAATTTATACTATGACTGATAACAAAATAATTAACCATAATCTTTGTCGCCACACCCCTTCAGAACCTTGTTCAGCATTCTGTCACGCACGCTGCGTCCTCCACCAGCTTCAACACCTTCTCCACCGCTGCTGTTCCCAGCACCGCCTCTGCTAACAGCCTCGCGTGAAACCACTATCTTCTACAGTGGTCCACGCAGAACTCCCTCCCCGAGCCTCTGCACGCCATCCTCCTCCACAACAAGCATTTCAACATCATTCACGCCTAGCAATGAGGCATCTCATTGATCAGGGGATCCGTGAGCTCACCGCCCTTGGGTTCTTGAAATCTGCGTGTAGAAAAGTTGGGTAGCCTCGGTGATGCAAACCAAGTCGTTCCCCCAAAACGCGCAATCTGCAACGTTGTCCTCGAAGCACTCTTTCCCTAGAGAGAGGTTAGGTTGCCGGAGGAAGAGAAGAGAAGAGGCGGCCGCCAGAGGAAGAGAAGAGGCGAAGCTTACGGAGGGCAGACTCGGCGTGTAGCTGGACGATCTTGGAGTCGTCACTGATGACGGCGACTGGGCCGCCAAAGGGCGCAATGACGACCTTGGTAGTAGCGGTTGTAAAGGAGTTGTCACTCCCCAACGACAGAGACATTGGCCATTGAAGGGATGGGAAAAAGAGGGCAATGCAATTGATAGGGTTAGGGTTTGGAATTGAATCAGATAATGAACATTGATAGATCGCGGAAGCGGTTCAGAGGAATTGGGAACAGGAAAGTCGTATACTTTCTTCCTAATTTCTTAGTTAAGTGTTAAAAATGTGTAGTGGAACATGGGATTTGTGTACTTTGTTCCTAATTTCTTGAACGTTTGTCCCCAAGTTCCACTTCTTGGCCTCCAAAGGCATCTGGAAAGGTGTATTCTTTTTAGTTTTCTCTGTCTGGTTGAGCTTCTCAGTTCTTTGGGATGCACTTTCCAATTACCCAACAGGAAGAAGATTTACGGTTTAAGATTTGAAGATTCTGGAATATATAAACCCCTTATGTTGTATTGAATGAACGGAATTGAGGCACTGGTTGCTGATTGACATAAAAGATAAAATACTTTTTGAATGATCTGTGTGAAATCACTGCAACTTCAAAAACCCTAACAGGAAGAGGACACCAAAGAAGAAGACAATGCTTTAAATTTCACCTAATGCATAATTAAATTCCACCTAATACAATCTCAGTGTGGCACGTCATTAAAATTTGCTTCGTTAGCATGCCACGACTCAATAAATTTAACGCCGTCTATTAAAATTAATGGCAAGGTTTCAATTGACTCAATTTTACAAAAATAGAGACCTAATTGAGATAAAAATAAATACGATGACCTATTTGAGACAACCCTACACAAATAGGGATGTCTAAAAGGATTAAACCTTATTATTAATATGGATATCAAGATACAAATATAAATTCAAGACCCAAGTGGTTTTCTAACTGAAAATTTTGATTGATTTGTATGATCATAAAATCAATATTCTTTAAGATATTCTTTCCCTTTTATTCCATTTCTTTCCTCTACTTTTCATCCCGCATTTTCTTTCTACGAAATAAAAGGTTTATGATACAATAAAAGTAAAAACTCAATTAAATATTTAATTTTTTACTATAATATTGATATAGAGTATTCACAAAATAATTTAATATTAATCTTTATTCAAGATTAGACTCCACGAATCTTTCTTATAATATTTTTTTAATTTATAAAACTTGAATACAAAATTTAGTCCAAATTTAGTAAAATATCAGTTTTGGCCTAAATTATTATAAGTTTATCACAGGGAAAAAATCTTAGCCTAATTTATTAAGAGTAAGTTAATAGATTGGTTCATCATCTTTATTTTTAATTTTTAATTTAAAAAATGTGGATTAAGTCGTTTCGTTCTTACCCACTTTTCAAAGTTTTTTAAGCCATTCTTTAATATATTAGTATTATTTTAAAACACAACATTGAAGTTGCAAAGTATATGTTATTGATTAATGCAATTACACCATTTAATAATATAAATAAAGGAAAATTTAAATCAGCAGGGGAACATGATAGACTTAAGAAAGTAAAGAAAAAGGTAAATTAGTGATATATTTGTTGATTTTAAGGGTAAGATAAGGTGGCAATGTGGTTATGAGCAACAGTTCCGATCCAAAGCTTCCCTTGCTCCTCTCTCACTTCACTGACCAGCTGCATAACCTCACCTTCTCGATCTTCAAGAACTTCCAAAACCTCTCCCTTGTCGTTCAGAAGTGAAATCACAGTGTACATTCTCATCCCCATTGTTCTAGCCAACAAGCTCATTCTGATGGGCAAACGGAAGTAAATGTTCCTCAACCATGGATTATGACTCAGAACTTCTTGTGCTGGAGTGCGACAACAATCTATAGCCACCCAGAATTGCCCTTTTCCGTTCATTCTTACGTTGTCAGGGAACCCCGGAAGATCAGCCAAAAGTTCCACACTTCCACTTCTAGGACCCTCTAGCCAAAACTTCATTAACCTGTCATCATTAAACAAAACTAACATGATTTTTAAGGTGGTTGGTGTCATTCTTTAGTTGTACCAATCATCTGTTATGAAACTGTTTAACCATACATTTAGTTATACATGGCAGATGTAGTTACCTGCAATTGGTGGTTTCAGTGAAGAGAAGGAAGGATTGATCTTCAGAAAACTGCACTCCATTAGGAAAAGCAAGGCCATCCAAAACAACATGGGTTGTTTTAGTAGGAGGATCATATCTGAGGAGCCTACCAGTAGCTTCTCCTTCCAGTAATATAAAAAAGTGTGCACTACAAACAAAACAAGTGATCAGTGGAACCATTAGGACCTAAATTCATAGACAATATTACAAGGATTCCATGCATGCATATATAGTATGTAACTGAATAAACGTTTACACTCTGTTGTATCTTTTGCTGGTGTCTGTGAAGAAGATGGATCCATTCCTATGAATGTCAAGGTCATTTGCGAAGAGAATAGGTTTTCCTTCAACATGGGTTGCCAATGATGTGGCTAATCCCCCATTTGGTCCAACCACAAGAAGGCCATAGTATGCGTCTGCTATGTATAGATCTCCACTCTCTTTGTCAAATCTTAGACCTAAGGGACGCCCACATGTCTTCTCATGCTTCCATTGTTTTGCAGTGGTCGAATCATTGCCCCTAAAGCAAAGCTTCTCCGTCCTTTAAATTAAGACAAAGACATAAACATAAGTAGACATATAAAAGAACGTTCTCAGAATATGTTTAGCTAAAATAGCATGTGAATTTGGTAGTTTGTCCAAATTTTCATTGGTATGAGACCATATATGTCATTGACAAAAGACAATCTTATCTGGGTCAGCAAAATAAAACTCCTTTGAGTTTTCAAAGTTGATGCATGACAGAGTTGATCTTTAAACTGACACAAGTGTCGTGGTTTGTTTAATTTATGTACTGAATTTGGAGTCGAGAGAAAGTTGAAATGAAGTAAGATTTTGGTGACAGTTACCAATTAGAAGTGACAACAGCAAATGTTTCCCAACCAAGTTCCTCTCCCATCCATCGAACAACGCGTCCATCGGCTAAACCAGTGTAAGGGCCACGACCCATGTTATCGAACTCGAGCGACTCTGGTCCAAAGACTTGATTATTGAATTCTGATTTCCCATAGAGTGCTAACCTGCTCATGTTGTCCCTGGGCCAATTTTTCATGACTTTGTGGTATGGTGCAATGTCATGCTTCACGGGTCTGAATTCATGCGCAGAGAGAGGACCCAGATGAAAAGGGTCCATCATAACGAGGCCAAAAACCAGAACAAGAGTTAGAACAAAAGGGTGTTGGAGAAAGGTTTCATCCTTGATGAGTAGTTTTAGTTTTGTTTTCTCCATGCATGGAACGAGAGAATGAGAAAGGAAAGGAGAGAAAGCAGAGTTTAGGCGCAATGGTGATGGTCTAACATGGTAGAAGTATAAGCACTTGGTGGAGTCTGGTATTTGAAAGGTTTGAGAAGTGTTGGTAACATGCATTGTTAATGATGGGGTTTATGGTTTGGAGTAGGTTGTCTTTCGTTGTCCACGATGTTCGCATTTTGGAAAACAACAATTGATTTGTGAAAAGTGTTGTGGTAGTTCATTCCGAAATGTCGTGTGTGCTGATTCCTGAATGAAAAACAAAATAACAACCGTAAGGATATGAATTTATGAATGATGCTGTGGTGAAAGTGACCAATGCTATGATCAAACAGGAACCTGTAGTGTTCTTCTACAGTTAACAGGAACATCGAGAGTACTTCTGCAAACATGCAGAGTGACCATTGCTTTGTTTTCTTTATCTTAATTTTAACGACGATGAGAAGGTAAAAACTGAGTTGTTTCATTCTTTATTGTGTAATTAGGCTAACCATACTTTTATAAACAGAAATTTTTTACATTTATTTCATACTACTACCTTTCCCGGTTTCTTTCCCTTTACAAATACAAAAATTCACTCTCTTTACTTAATTTAGTTTGTATATATAAAAAAACTAGTCTTTAATATTTTTTTAACTACACGTATTCAATATTATAACAATACTTAATTTAGTTTATAAAAAAAAAGTTGTCTTTAATATTTTTTTTAACTACACATGCACTACATGACTGAAAACATCTTAAATAATACAGTGTAACATCATCTCGACAAAAATTAATTAAGATTAAGTATTTTGACTAAAGAAAATAAAAATAAAGCATAATTATCAAATTTGTTATATCATGCATCTATTATAGTTTTTATTATCATTTAAGGCATATACCTAAACTTTGAGCATGAAAGTGTTTTAGAATATTATACCTAACACATCTGAGA
Source organism: Vigna angularis (assembly GCF_016808095.1). NCBI lineage: Eukaryota > Viridiplantae > Streptophyta > Magnoliopsida > Fabales > Fabaceae > Vigna > Vigna angularis. Next base: position 2,747,659 of record NC_068980.1, read on the forward strand.
CTACTTGGAAACAAAGTAAAAACATATCAGAATAAAAACTGAAAAATGTAAAGAAGTATCAAATAGAGAATATAAATGAATGTAAAAATATATTATGATTCCTTACTTTATAAACACCAATAATACTTTCTAGTAATTCCTTTTTATTACTCTCAACTGTTTTTTTTAAATTTACAAAAAATAAATTCAACTATTTATCCTATATTGAAATTTTCAAATTAAAACCATTTTAAAACATATTTAGAAAAGTATGATTCGGAAGTATCTCAATGGATCACATAGACACGATAATATATATATATATATATATATATATATATATATAATATGACTTATGAATCAATTTTTTTAAAAGTAAATAAACAATAGTCCCCTAGTCTAAAACGAATGACATATATTGTTCTAATTTTAACATTTAAATTTTACAAAACATACAGTTAATATTTCTTATAATTTATATTAAAATTTTTAAAAATAATTACAGAAATTTTATTAAATTCGATTATTTAAAAAAAGCAATAGGGTTACTAAAATATTTAAGTTATATTTATAAGAACTAACTTATAAACTGGTTAATTTTTTATCTAATACATTGATTTATTAAATTAGAAGTGTAAAGTTGAATTATTGATCTCAATCCTGAGATAATCTAATTCATCACATATTTAAGTTAGAACTGAACATTTTTACTAAAGCTAATAAAGATAAAGTATAATTCACAAATAAATATCCTACATTCATTATTGTTTTTATTAACTCACATGCCTAATTTAAGTAATAGAGCATTTTTTACAAACACATCCTATATAGAAAGTTGACAATAGTTGGTATGTAATCCATTTCGAAGTATCTGAAATTGACAATAGTTGGTATCTAGTCCAGTTCGGACTATATGAAAAAACACAATGAAAACATCTTAAAAGAAAAGTCTCTCATAAAGAATATTTCAACTTTGTAAGAATATTATCTTCGTTTTTATATAAAAATATATTTTTAATGCCATGTGTCAGATCTCATTAAAAACGCACCCAAAATCTCTTTTAACGGACGCCAGGTGTCAAGCAACGAAGATTTGGAAATCATATAGTGGAAGGCAGGTGTCAGCAGAGGAGCGGACGTTCGTTTTGACGTGGGAAGCAAAACTGGTTTTTCTGAAAACTTCCGTAACACTCTCTGCATGCACCATTCTTCCCAGATTCTGAACAATCTCATTTTCTCCTCCTTCTCACTACATCTCATCATCTTCTCTCTAAGAAATCTTACCCTTTCCTTTCTCCGATCACCATTCAGGCACCGTAGAAGCGTTTCCGGCGTCCTAAGCTCCATTCTGAACCGATCGGTTTCGAGTTTTGAACTGGTAAGATCTTCTCCTCCTTTTAGTCATTCGTTCCCTGACACATGCAAACCAACTTCTGGGTGCATGAGGTCATAGTCTCATTCTGAATCAGTTGATCTATTGTTTGGTTTAGTTTAAAGAGTTGATTGAGCGTTGATAGTAGAAGAATTGTAGTCAGACAAACCGCATTTCATCTTTAGGACGATCGTTCACGCTAGAGGTAAGGGAAGCTTATTTAATTTAATTGTATGTTAGTTGTACGTTCGTTGATAATGAATGCATGTGTTGAGTGGTTGAATGTATATAAAGTATGAATATGATTATTTACCATGTTATGGATTGTATGAAGTATGCAAATTGATTTTTATATGAAAGTATAAAGTTACGAAACTATATGTTAAGAAATAAGTTGGAATATAAATGATCCTGATATGAATTTCCCTAAGAAAGTGTACGTTCGTTACTGAACGGTCCTTGACCGTTCGGTTTTCTAGTGAATTTGGTTAGTGGTGGATTCTTTCATTTGGAAAGAATCCTATTTGAGGACGAGCGTCTGCATTTCGAGTCACTATGCTTGAGCGTTCGGCCAAGTATAGTTGTGTCTTGGTGTCCTGTTATAAATATATATATTTATATATATATATATATGTAATTGTATATTGTAGTTATTCGTAAACACTATCCCAATAGTATCCAAGTATAATTATCAAGCCTCTTCTCTTTCAGTTTAGTAGCATTTGGTTTCATACCAAGTGTTCGTCCTAAACAAGTGTTTGGTCTTACACCAGACACTCGTTCCATCTCCTTAAGTTAAGCTTCCTAATTGATAATAGCATATTTTACCATGATTTCAGTGTCGAATTGAGAGAAAATATCAACTCTTTCTTAGCTTTTTGCCTTGTAAATCCTAGTTTTCATTTAGTTTCTTAAGTGGTTGCATCTTAAACTTTAATGATTCAATTTCATCACTAATCTCCATTGTTTAGTATGTTTTGGTCATTTACATCCAAGCTTGTATGCCAAACTGAAGAACCGAAGAACCATATAAGCAAGAGTGAAGGTAAAAGAGGAAATTTTGAGAGAAAAGATAAATGCTGAAGCTGGGGTGCGGCTGGCGTGTAGTTGAGCCCCATTCGACCAGACCTGCTAGAGCTGAGCGGTACAGTTTCTGTGTAGCTGAGCGCCACCCGATCGCGACTTGCTGCTGCTGAGCGGCACAGATTTTGTGCAGCTGAGCGCCAACTCTCTAGAATGTTGTCGCTGGGGTGCAGTTGGCGTGCAGCTGAGCGCCAGCTCTCTGGAATGCTGCCGCTGGGGTGCAGTTGAGCGGTGACAATGCTGATGTGGCAAAGTTGGTCTATTTAGGGCTGAAACTCGAAGGGCTTTGGATCTTTTGCTGCCCAAACACAATTTCTCTCATTTGGAGCTCTTGGAGGCGAGCTAGGAGCTGTGGGAACAGTCCTTCTTCACCCTTGGGTCTTCTTCCTTCTTCCATTTCCACCATTGTTGTAAGCTTGAGCTCTCCATTCATGGAGAGTTAGTTTCATTGTTGTTGGGGGATTGATGTAGCCACTAAACTCTTATGTAAACTATTGTGTTTTGAATGAATATATGCCTCTTTAATTGATTGTTAGTGTTTAATTCCTTCTCTTAATGCTTGTTGTGAAGTTGCTATCCATGACATGATTTTAGGGTTTGCTTGATATTGGGAAATATTTAGTAAATCTGGACTTGGATTAAACACCTAAAGGAAATAATATCTAGGGATAGAACTAGGACCTTTGGTTGTCTTAGATCTCAATTCTTAATGCAGAAATAATTGTTAGGTCTTCCAAGGGATTGGAGCCTAATAAGGAAGTCTAGGCTCTCTCTACCAAGGGATTGGTTTTGAGTAATTTAGTAGATTGACATTGGCATATTAATGAAGAGGAAGTGATTTTCTATACATAAGAGTGAAGTAGGTGAAATCATACCCCCAACAATACCATTCCATATCATTTCTAATATTTCCATTTCCAAGTGTTTGAGTATCTAAGATCACTTTTATCATTTATGTTTCATGTTTACTTTAATTGCACTAAAACCCAAATTATGAAGCATTCTTTAGTCTAAGTTAGTTGAAAATTATACGATTGTTTGGTGACACGAGTCTCTTGGGAAACGATATCTGGTCTTACCGATTTTATTACTTGAAACGATTTGGTACACTTGCCAAAGTCTTACACCAGACACTCGTTCCATCTCCTTAAGTTAAGCTTCCTAATACGAGCTTTCGTTCAAGCCCTCTAGGGTTCGCTCACTATAGTGTTCAGTCTTTGACTGACATTTGGATCTCTCGATACTAAACTAAATTAAACTAAGTATTCACAAGTGTTCGGGTTCTTCATGTGAATCATCCTAAGTATTTGTTTTGAATGCCTTGAAATGTCATTATTCATTGGTTTCATTCTAGAGTCTTCGTTCTTGGTTTGGTCTTTTTGAGGTTCAATTGAAATTCTCAAGAGTCAGTTCATCTAATTGACTCAAGGTTGTAATTGACGTTCGTTCCATTAGTTTCTGGGGAGTTATGATTGTACTCGTTATCTTTCTCAACCCGATATCAACCCCTTGGTCTTAAAACAAATTCTTACCTTTGAGATATCTTGGTCTCGCTCTACGTGTTCGGTCTAGTTCTGAGTTCGGGTCGAACGTTCGCTATTTATAAATCTCATGAATCTTTATACGAGTTGGTTAAATGAAATGATTATTAACGAAAGATGAAGAAAATATGATATGGAAATGTTGTGGATTTTGGACGAGCGTTCCGGAGAGGAACGACTCATGTGTGAATATTGGAATTTGTAAAGTATGACTGTGGGTAAGCTAAGCTGGCTGTTCATCCTGATGTTCCGTGAGTACTCGTCTTCACGTAGAGGAGGGTAGGTCATGTGTGGGAACGGCAGGAGGTCCTAGTCCTTAGGGTTACTTTGGACAGATAGGGCTAACCTATTGTGGCAGCTGTTGAGGGCATCCCAGTTACTACATCACCGGGTACACAAACGCCTGTAGCTACGCAGATTTCATACCGTCCGGACAGTCAGTCTAGTATTAGTATTTGTGTGAACGAACTATGAATTATCTTGTTTGAATGATTTTGTGAAATGTATGTTTATGCATGAATTAAATTACATAAGCTTACCCTGTGTTTTTCTGTCGTGTCTCGTTTTGTACGTTCGTCTTGTCGTTGCAATGATCATCCGTATGGATGTGAGCAGAAGAGAACGCGCTGTTGGAAGATACGCTGGAAGAAGAAAATTTGGTAGAAGTTGAAGTTAAGACCGAACCTTAGGACGTTCGGTCAGTAGAGTAGTTTTTGTAATAGGGTGGTCTTTCGCCACTTTCCCATCTTTGTATATATGACCGTTCGGTATTTTGGTTTTTGTAAACCGTTCGGTCAGACTCGTACTTCTGTATTGTTTAGTTATAGTAACTCTTTCTGTAAGGCCGTTCGGCCAGAACCATTCGTTTTTCTTAGTGTAAAACTGAACTGAAATATTATTAAATGTAATTATTCTATTATATAGTTTATTGCTGTATTTTTGAGATGTTACACCGTGAATGAATGTAAAAATATATTATGAGTTGTTATTTGTAAATAAGAATAGAAAATTAATAAGAAAATGTTATTAACATTTTATGAATAATCCATAAGCGTGGTCATTTTGTACTTTCTACTAATTACTTCCAATTATTCTCAACAGTTTTTTAACATTTACTAAAATTAAATCAACACTATTCATGGTATATTAAAATTTTCAAATGAAAACCATTTTAAAACATATTTAGATGAATAATGAAAAGTATGATTGGGAAGGGTATCTCAATGGACCACATGCACAAAATAATATATATATATATATATATATATTATAATAACTTATAAATCAATTACTTTTTCAACGTAAATAAACAATAGTCCCCTAGTCTAAAAAAGAATGATATATTGTTCTAATTTTAACATTTAAATTTTACAAAACATACCGTTCATATTTCGTTTAAATTTTTAAAATAATTGGATAAATTTTTTATTAAGTTAAATTATTTTTTATAAAAACAATAGTTTTACTAAAATGTTTAAGTTATATTTAATAAAACTAACTTGTATTAACTACTTATTTTTTATCTAATATATTAATTTATTAAATTAAAAGTATAAACCTGCATATTAAATGGATTCGAGGAGGATCAAATTGATTTATAATTTGTTAAAAAAAACTTTTTATTAAATTTTTTTATTTTTTCATAATTTATAATTATTTACTATTTTTAACTATGTAGATTAATTTTTTTTAAATATTATAATGATATTTAATAATGTTTAAATTATTTAAATTTTTAATTTATTTGTTTACTAAGTTGAGATGTAACTATATATTGTTCTACACTGTGCATGGCTACTATATAACATATTCTGTCCTGAAATTAGCATATTTTCTGAGTATTAGTTAAATTTGGCATCAAGCAAGACATTAGATATCTGCCTAAATAAACAAGAAAAATTATATGAAAACAAACAAGATTATTAGGTGAATATTGGTAGATGGGTTTCCAATTTCCCAATGCACACACTAATGTGTTGCTACAAATACAAATAATATAATATAATCAAAGATGTGAAAAACCTTAATGTTATACAAAATATTTAAATTTAAAACAGTTATAAATTGAATAAAAATTTAGTAGGTCTTCTCTCATCCTCTCAGTCATGAATTATGAATCAATTGATACTAAAATCTCTTCCTCTTACTCAGTTCCTCTTAATCCAATATTTGATGTTTCACAGATACATTGGCTATGTCCCACATAGGATATATGTATTTGTTTAGACTGGCAAATGCTAATAAATACCTTATCACAAGGCAGGTTAAATTATCTTTGCGCTTGGGGCAATGACGCAGCTAGTGAGGTTCTAACCGAGGCGCGTCTATTGCTGGTTGAAAACTATTTCCAAACCCCCTCTTTGGCCTGGTTCATCGTTGGCCTTTGAGAATTTCTGGAAAGGACTCTCTTAGAGACAAGTCCTATAAATCTTAGTTTACAGTTTAATGATGAAATAATACTTTATTAATTTTGTATTGTTATTTTGATTTAAATGTTAATGTATTATTATTATTCTCATTTATTTGAATGTCAATGTATTATTTGTTTAGTTTTGCAACTGACAGAAGTAAGTCGAAAATGCATTTATTTGAATGTCAATGTATTATTTGTTTAGTTTTACAATTGACAGGAAAAGTTAAAATTTCAAATTTCAAAATATAAAGGAGGAAAAGTTAAAGTTTCAAAATATAAAAGTTATAATGAGTGTTTTAAAATGGTGTTTAATTATTTAGTAACAATAGATGCTGAAAATATTTAACAATTGTGGGAAAAATTAAAATTAGAAAACATGAAAGTTATGCAAAAAAAATAGTTAACATGTTTCTGTTGGATAAAGTTTCTTTACAAAATACTCAATAGTATTTTTGTTAGAAATGTTTTGTAACTCTTTTAAAAGGATGTTAAATTGTTTTATAATAATAGAAACTGAAAAATTAATCAAAACTCAATATCAGAATACATATCTAATTAAAATTCTATACTAATGCCGATTAAAACAACTGATGATAAATAAAAGTCAAATAAAATTGAATTATATCATGACTAAGCAAACATTTCTGACGAAAGTCCACATCGACTGTGGTAGTGTATAAACCGATCATAGATCGTTATATAAGATGAAAATGTTCTCTAGTACTTCTCACGGAGGCATGAGATAAACACATAGCGAACTATTCTTTCGCCTTTTACTAAAGAATACCGTGTGTTTGTTTCAACAAGTGTCATACGCCTATTTTTGGAAGAGTCCTTTTTATAGGGCTCTGTAATTATAGTTCAAAATTAGTGTTACTTGACTATGGAAACTTTTTTTGGAAGAGTCCTCCAAAACTGGAAGAAGCCATTTTAGAGGACTCTGTAACTTTAGGTCAAGGTTAGTTTTACTTAGCTATCAAAACTATTTTTTTGAAGAAGCCATTTTAGAGGACTCTGCAATTTAGTTCAAAGTTAGTTTTACTTGGCTATAGAAGCTGTTTGTGGAGAAGTCTTCTAAAACTCTGCAATTTTAGTTCAAAGTTAGTTTGCTTGGTTATTGAAACTTTTTTAATGTGATTAGTCCATGGTTCAGGAGATTTGAATTTTATTGTCAGTGTTTAATTGTAACATTATTATAGACTACATATTTTTTGTTGTTTTTCTAAGTTTGTATAATCAACTTCCAAATTTTATTGTCAGTGTTTAATTGTAACATTAATAGACTATATCTTTTGAAGTTGTTTTTCTAAGTTTGTATAATCAACTTCCAATCCTAGGATGATAACAGGTAAGATAAAAAGATAAACATTTCCTTTCAATTTGTCTTATTTGTTATTTCAAATGGATTACAGTTGTACATGAGTGCTGACTAGTGTACTTTGTACCTCTAAATCTAACTCGACTGAGTTGCTAATGTTAAGGAGTACCTTTACTTTTTAGAAATTTTAAAAACTGGCATGTCAGGTACTTTAAATTAGTTTGAAGAATTAGTTATTCTGGTGTTTAGTGTTAAGGCAAGTGCATTGTCATGACTTACTGAAACGTGTAAAAGATGTTTTAGGTGATCTTAAAATGATGTTTATTCACTTAGTCATTTATGCCACTTAAATTTCAGCTTCTTCTTTTGTCACTTAATGTAAATACAAACTGAATTTTTAGTGAAAGGCTTTATGAGCTTATCACATGCCTATCTGGACAGGAAGAGTCTATTTCTACATTGTATGATCATAGCACTTCTTTACACTACTACATCACTCAATGTGGGATTTGATTCACAGATGTAAAATTGGAAAATGCACCCTTCCTACTTCAATACGGGTTAATACTGCGCCACATTTCATTAAATTGATCACAAATTTAGTTCAAAAGTTGAATTTATATGCTTTTGGCGCTGTAGTCTTAGAGGACATTTCAACCTTGAGTTATGCATAAATGTGACAACTAAAAAAATTATGCACTTGCTTTGTTATCCTAAGTCGCTATATGTCCCCTTGGATGCTTTAAAACTTTAAGTATTCATGGATATTCATATATATTTAAAAGATAATAATTTGGGTCAATTTACTACGTAGAGAGAGTTTTTCTTCTTTGTTGTTCATTCCATATCTGTATATTGTGAGCTACCATGGGAGACAGGAAAAGTGACCTTGGCTGGAGAAACTGCCGCACCCTTGGCTAGAAGAGTTGTCGTCACCCGAGTCCAGTGTCACACAAGTTTTTTTCCTTGTTTGTGGTATTTTTCTTGCAGTAATGTGGTCACGACAGTGGCCAAAAGCGTCAAAGAAGAAATGATACGAGAGATGAGGAGGTTCAAGTTGGTGTAGGTGGGTTTCTGCAGGTCGAGGGTGTTGAAATTTAAATGTAAATCTAAGTCTCGTATTAAATAAAAATAAAAAATAGAACACTATATAAAGATGAAAGACTAATTATTTTATAACTTAACTTTTTAAATAAATAATTGTGTCAATATCGTATATGTTGAACTCAGACGTAAATATTAGTGGATTTAATAATGTTATTTGCTATTGATATCAAGTTTCTTTTTAAAAAAATATATTAAAAAGGTGGATAAGACATGAAAGTGATGCAATGATTGATTGTAGTAGAGAGTCCTTTAACATTGCTACTAAACTGAAAAACTCAACAATATAAGTAATTATGTTTCAGACTTTTAAGAATAGCTTACGATGAATTACATTATCCAAAATCATGTATCGTAGTTTATGAAGGGGTGTTAGAACTTGAGAAGAAGTGGTTATGATTCGATTAAACTGGCAATTACATGGTATTCATCTTACCATCACTGAGACAACGAAACATGTGGTTGTACCTTCAAAAGTATTAGTTTTAAGAAGTAAGAAGGTTTAAGAAAAATAAAATAAAAAACGTTTAAAGAGTTGAGTTGATGAATTTTAAAAAATAAAGAATAAAGTGAAACTATCACAATTTCATTCGAGTCAAGATATATTGAGATAGTCAACTTTAATCTCACTAGAGTTATATTTAGTACATTCTCAATAGTATCAAATGCACTTGACAAACATATTTATATTATTTACATTTTTTTAAAATGTAACAATAACTTACAACAAAATATTTTATTAAAGTTACTAACATAAATTTTATTTTATTTCAAGATAACTATAATATTACATCAACTTAATAATTAGAATTTAGTTAGATGTTGCATCATTCCAAAATTTCACATAAATTTTACTATATATTGAGACAAAACATGATTAGTTGTTTGTATGATTCAATTAAGTTAATGTTTTTTTTGTTATGAAATTTGATATGTTTCTATGATGAGCTTTTTCAATATCTAATGTATAATCAAGAATAAAAAGAAGCTAATTCCATCAACAATTTTTTATTAAACCAATTAAATTATAAATTATTACAATCCAAAACCTTTCAACACCATTAACAAAATAATCTAGATATTGAAGCTGGAAACTCTGCTTTAAATGTCATTCTTTGATTGTTTATATTACAATATAAACACACATAATCAAAAGTCAGAAAACAATATTTTGATAGCTACTCTTCAATCAAATCAAATTCCTGTAAAGCTTTGGTAACAAAAGCAACACCCAACCAATAGTAATTATCCAAAGTTATCTCCTCCAAGACAGACAACCTAAAAAAAAATAGTTGTTATGCAGAATAATATATCTATTAGTCATTTCTGAATGTACTTTAAATAAATTATAGTGATAAATAAACGACAATTAACACAATTTAATAAATTTTCTTAACTAGAATATCAAACATAACTTAATCAACATGTTAAATCAGTATCTTCATATTAATAGTAAAAGCATTTACACCATTTACTGTACCTAGACACACGATATTGAAAATCATCTCTCTCTTTTCACTAATTACACTTTAAGAATATTTTTGTGTGTTAAAAGTCTTATTGATTATAAATAAAATCGTTGGATAAATTATAAAGAAACCCGAAAGATTTATCACTAAAAGCAAAACATTGTCATTTAAATATAATATTATAAGCAAAATATATTTTATTAAATTATTAAGAAAACTCAACATTCATTATGATAATAAAGAAACCGAGCTCCTACCTAATACACTAGTTAATAAACATAAAATGACATAGTTAAATATATATTTTTTCATAAGTAAAATTTTCATTTTTTTAAATAAAGCATATTGCTATATAATTATACTTTTTATCTTTGAAAAAATGATTGAATGGTTATTAAAATTTTAAATATATAAAGGAAAAGAAAAATAAAATTGTTCTATAAAATTATAAGTAAAGTAAAAGAAATTAAAGATAATAAACTAAATATATTATAAATTATCTATTAATAGAATAACTTATAGATAGAAATTTAAGTTATAAAATTTCTAAAATAAATTCGTATAATATTTCTTTCTTATCTTCTATTATTCAAATTAATATATAAAAGTCAAATAAGTAGTTAATTAATTTAACGAATCATAAAAATATATAATGCATGGATAGCGGATGACGTGGATTGTAAAGTTCGAGTTCTTCGCCCTTTTGTTTGTCGGTTGTGTTTTCCAACACGAAATCCTTTTCATTTGTTTCTCCCAAAACAAACAAACCTTTGATTTCAGTTCTTCCTCAATTCAACTTCAACAAGAGGATTCTGCTGTTTTCTTCTACCCACCCTTTTAATTTCTCTCATCAGTTCACACAAAGACACAGGTATTTCATCTTTATCTATTTTCGTTTACTTCTCATTTCTAAATTGACTGTCAATGCTATTTCCTTCGTCACTCTTTACAATTTGTTCCTCTCCCTCTACTTCTATTTTTCTAGACCTTGTTTCCTGGAATTGTTTAACCAGCAATTTCTTGTACTCTCCAATGTTTTGCCTCGTAATATTCTCTCTGACGTAAGGGTTTGGTTTAAATGTTTCCTAAAGTAAAGTTGAGTTCTTTTCAGATTGTATTCGGTTATGAGATTACTGTAACCATCTTATAATTTCCAAATTTGGTTTATCGTCAGTGCAATATTTTCAACTGATGGTACAATTCCTTCTTCATGTATGGGTTATTGGCTCTTTGCATTGTAGTTGGCTGCTAATTGACACTAAGGTTGTATCTTACATAGGTAGAAAAAGTCTATGAATTATTGCTGTTCATCTGGTTCTGTTGCGCGTTTGTGCTAGCAGAATTCAGTGGAAGTCTATGATCACGGTTTAAGCTTTAAAACCCTATAGGAGTTCCGTCAATGAAATTTACTGACAATAAGTTATTGGGTATGCGCCCTTTTTACTGAGAGCTAGGGATAATCTTTGCTTAGAGAAAAATTCTGTCTATATTCAGCAAAGCTTGTAAATTTTGGAGTTGGGATGAGCTTAGGATTACTGCATGCAACATTCTTGTTTATCTTGCAATCATATTGGGAAAGAAAGTTTTTCCATTTTAGTTTCATTACTATAAGCAAGCTAATATTGTTATTACTGGGGAAGCAGCAGCACCCATTTATGGCCAGCGTTGAATGGATAGATAGGATAATATCTGAAGGGGCCGTTCCACTTCTTGAGCCAGACAATTGTTCAAACGGTTGGGCTACACCTCCTGGTGATGTATTCATGGTCAGAGGCCCTGAGTATTTTAAGACAAGGGTTAAGATTCCTGCTGGTGATTATCTGCTGAAGCCTCTTGGTTTTGATTGGATAAAAAGTTCTGTGAAAATTGGGGAGATATTAGACGATCCAAATAGTAGAGTTAGGAAGGTCATAGATGATGAGTTTCCAGCAGCTGAAAAACCCTTTGTATGGGCCTTCAATATTCAAGTTCCAAACAAGGATAACTATAGTGCCATTGCTTATTTTACAACCAAAGAGAGAGTTCTTGAGGATTCCCTAGTGGACAAATTTCTGAAGGGTGACAATGCATTCAGAAACTCAAGACTAAAGCTGATTGCCAACATTGTAAAAGGTCCTTGGATTGTTAGAAAAGCTGTTGGAGAACAGGCTATTTGTGTGATTGGGCGTGCCCTTTCGTGTAAATATTGCACAGGAGAGAATTTCATTGAAGTAGATATTGATATAGGATCTTCCATGGTTGCAAGTGCAATAGTTCATTTGGCATTTGGTTATATTTCAACTCTGACTGTTGACTTGGCTTTTCTTATTGAGAGCCAAGATGAATCAGAGCTTCCTGAAAAAATTTTAGGTGCTTTCAGATTTTCTGATCTTGATCCTGCTTCAGCTAGATCAGTTGAACCATCATCTGCTTTGAACTGTGACGATGTACAAACATCTTTACCTACTAGATTGTGGAAGTCAATTGGACAGGGCTTTTCCCATATTCTTCATTCAGGTCCTCAGGAAGATGGTTCCTCTTCTGATTCACAACATGCTAAAATTGTAGCAGATCACAAAGATAATACAACTGAAGTAAAAAACTGGTGAGTTTTATTTGTTTGTGACTTGATAACCATTTTGATGTTAATTTAGAAACATACATCCTCGTATGTTTGGTTTCTCATTTGGGTTTAATGTGCAATGATTTTGTCTGCAGATATATTGGAGGAATTGAAAGGGTGTGGAGTTCCATTTGAGATGATTATTCTTTTAGCCATTTTTTTATTATTCAGTTCATAGCATCTGTTGTATTACTTGATTCTTTCCTATGTCAGTATTTTGTAATACTACAGAAACTTAGAAACCTTAAGAGTGGCTACATTTTTTTAGCTGGACTGTTATGTATATCTTTTAAAGTAAATTCTACTGTTTATAGTTGATGGGTTAGTCGTTATGCTATTTCTTTGTGGTTATCTGAATAGAATTGCTTCAACTTTTGGCTGTTTCTTCTGCGGCTTCAAATTTTTTTAAAATTTTAAAATTATTCTCTGCAATTCAAAAAAATCCCACGTTTTTTTTAACGAATTTGAAAATTTGTTAAATAATTTTTTTAACAAATTTTAAAATTTGCTAAAAAAAAGTTTCAAAAGTTTTAACCAATTTCAAATGTTAAAACAAATCTTTCATCAAAGAAAAAATTATATTTAACATATTTCAAAATTGGTTAAAGAAAAAAAATCTTTAAACAGATTTCAAAATTTATGTAAAATAAACATAATTTCTAAGATTATTTTTGAAAATTAGAAATACACGATGAAATGTTTAAAAATGATTCTCAACTTTTTTAGGTTGAGTATTATCTTTGCGTTAAGTTATATGTTTAGTTTTCATTTATAAAAATGATAACACGATTATTTAATTGTTAAATGAGAATGTCCAGTTAAACAGGTGATTAATAATGTGATTAAGATGTGCAGTTAGCCTAATGAATTTATTCATAATTAAGTGACCACAAAAATTTATTACCTTCATCACATTGAGATCTTTATTGTTTGTACTAAGAAAAAGTGTGTAGTTTATTCCAAAGAAAAATAGGATTAAACAACCCTACATCAGAAGTTTAGAGTAATTTTCTACGTATTTGAAAATGGTTGTTACGATTTTCTTAATTGCAGAACCGGTTATTTAACCTTTGAGTCATTCTCCCTCCACCACCCCGTCTTCTCTTTTCATTGTCTAACTTTTTCTAAATTCTAATTTTATCTTTTTACTTATTTTATTTTTTATTTTTTAAAACTCTAATCCCGTTTCACTTTCACCTTTTTCTTGAGACAAGTTCTCATTCTTATTTTCACTTTCTTTCTTTTTTTTAACTTTTACATCCGTTAATATCATTCTCTATTTTCATCTTTTCTTCGTTTTTTATTTTCAAAAGCCTAGTTATAGTTACATTGTATATGATTTGATCACTTTTATCATATTTTTTAATAATAAATTTTACGTGATAACTCGTGTGGATCTGAGGATTTTTCTAGGTTCAATAAACTAGTTATGATATAATAAAGAAAAAAAAAATACTATAATATAATGATAATTTAATCTCGCATTAAAAACATATTTCAACCATTTATCTTTTTCCCACCGAAGCAGCCCTCAATCGCCGTAATCAATCCCTAATCGACACAAACTTCCCTCTTTAACTCTTCTTTTCAACCTCTGCCGGAATCCGTCAGTTTGGTTCTGATCAACCTCTCGCAGGTGCGTTACTTCGTTTTCAATTCCTTCCTTGCCTTTTCCAATACCTCTCTGCTTGCTATTTATTTCTATGCATGCTTGGATCCTCTTAAAACAGCTCGTAAATTATGGAGCTATTGTTACGGACAGTATAATTCTGTTTGTTTGATTAAAAAGTTAACAGTATTTTAAGTATGAAAATCCAAGTACTTATTATTTGTAACCACTTTAAATCATATATTTCTAACCCCAAAAGGATATTAAAATAACTAGAAGATAAAGGGAATGGTATCTTTTACTATAATATTTTCTAAATTATGGTAATCTGTTCTACAAAACTTCTTAAGAGTCTTGAACCCAATAACTTTGTTGTATCTTCAAGGTACAACATGTGTTTGGGTCGGTCCATGGCCGCTTTATTTATTTCTGAAACAAACTTCAGTATAGGGTCGGTCTTCGGACGTGTTATCTTTCTTTTTTCAGATTCGGGTTCAACCTTCCGGTCGGACCTGACAACCGGGATGATACAGTATGTATTGGGTTGGTTTTCTTGAAGTGCAACGAAATTAAAAAACAGAACGAGCATAAGTAAGGAATTGGGTTGGTATAAAACAATAATAAACTTTGTCATTACTTTGAAAGCGGTGCTGTTCAATGCAGTAAGTGGTCCAGTTTCTCTGGATAATCTAGTTATTGCTTGAGTAAATTTAATTCTGTCTACCCTCTTAGATGTTTAAATTGCGAGTTTTTACGTGAAAGAAATTCATGATGCATTTAATTTTGGTTGGATAAAGAAAGAAGCTATATGATAATGATTAGTTTTTCTCAGGTTGAGTATTGAAAATATTTCATTGACAATTGAGAAAACACAATGAGTTCTCCACCTCTTCTTGATGATGAAGATGATAACGAACCATCTTTCATTGACGAGGCTGACATTATCCATGAAGTTGAAATGGATAATGAAGATCTTCCTGACGCTGATGATGATTATGAACTTGGTAGGGAATTGCGGTAAAACCTTCTGATCCTTAATTTCAATATTAGTAGGGTTCTATGTGGCATGTCTTGTGTATTATTTGTCGATTATGTGAAAATTTTCGACTGTTATTTTCTTTGTTATACCTTCATTGTGTCAGAATTTAGATGTATTGTTTTTCTATGTGATGATATATTTCATAATGATATTCTTTTGAACCATTTCAGAGGACGAGGATGGTGATTTTCTGCACAAGTTCACGGCTCATACTGGTAAGTTTTGTACTTTTTTGTTTGTGTTTATGCATAGCTATCCTGATTCTGCTGAGACTTAATTAGATTGAGGTCAAATTCTGGATTCTAAGTAGACGTTCCTCAATGGTTTTATTGGCAATATATTATCATTATTATTCTAACTATTTTCTTTTTTTCAAATTTTGAAATCGTCTATTTTATGTATGCAATGTCTTACCAAGGAATTTATGGTATTTTCTTTGTTTTCTTGAATTCTTATATAGGGGAGTTGTACTCAGTTGCCTCCAGCCCAACTGATGCAACCCTAGTGGCTACTGGGGGTGGTGATGACAGAGGATTTCTCTGGAAGATTGGCCAAGGAGATTGGGCTTTTGAGCTTCCAGGTATTTGGATGACTCCAGGTTTTCTCATGGATTGATATCTTTCCAATTAGGACTAGTGCTGTTGCACAATAATTGGTAAAGTCAAGATATGTTACTTGCAGTTTATTGAATATCCAAATGATTTTTGTTATTACTAAATTTGTGCAGGTCATGAAGAATCTGTATCTAGTTTAGCTTTTAGCTATGATGGAAAGCGTTTGGCATCAGGAAGCTTAGATGGAATTATTAAAGTCTGGGATGTATCAGGAAATTTGGAAAGTAAAAAACTTGAAGGTCCTGGAGGGGGCATTGAGGTGAGATTGTTTGTCAAAACAAGGTGTTATTTTGTAGTTCGTAGTGAAAGAAAATATCAACTGGAAATGTAGAGAAAAAACCATCCGTATTTTTCTTGTTTTTCCCTGTTGTAAATAGTTGCTAAGTTAGATGTCATGAAACTTTTCAGTGGCTTAGTTGGCATCCAAGAGGACATATACTCTTAGCTGGTTCTGAGGATTTTACCATTTGGATGTGGAATACTGATAATGCTGCCTTACTTAATACATTTATTGGTCATGGTGATAGTGTAAGCTGTGGTGATTTTACTCCTGATGGTAGTATTTCTCTTCATCTTAGTGCATTTTTTGTTAATTGTTGTTTTTTGTGCCATATAATTTTACACGCTTCTGTTTATTTTTACTTGATACCTTAGGGAAAATAATATGTACTGGATCTAACGATGCAACCTTGAGAATATGGAATCCAAAAAGTGCAGAAAGCACTCATGTTGTGCGGGGTATGTAAATTGATCTTTATTTGTGTTAGCTTTCTATTCCCCGATAATACATATTACCGATTATTCATGCCTCCAGTCTAAATAGTTTGTGGTATTGCAACTCTGTAGTTATTTTATTTTGAAAACATATTGTTGAATTTTCCACTAGAAAAAAGGATAGGATGTAGTTTGAGCAATTTTTTAAATCAATTAAAAGCAACTTCACATGCATATTATATCTATTTTTCTCGTATGAAGTAGGGACACCATTCATGAGATAAAACTTG
This sequence comes from Vigna angularis, assembly GCF_016808095.1. NCBI lineage: Eukaryota > Viridiplantae > Streptophyta > Magnoliopsida > Fabales > Fabaceae > Vigna > Vigna angularis. Next base: position 2,764,806 of record NC_068980.1, read on the forward strand.
ATGTACATCATGTCATGATAGTTTCACAAAAATCTAATAATTTTCCTTTCATCTGCAAACTTTCTTTTTTCCTTTATTTTCTTTTCTATTTTCTTTTGATAACCTTTTAGAGTTTGCTTTCTAGGCCATCCATACCATACCGAGGGGTTAACATGCTTGACAATAAATTCAACTTCAACTCTCGCACTTTCTGGTTCTAAGGATGGATCTGCTCATATTGTGAATATTACCACAGGAAGAGTATGTCTTTTCGTTGCATTTGATATTCACTGCCTTGTCTTGACTATTGATAATGTTTCTAAAATTTGTGTCTTATGACTTCAAGTTATATATCTTACTGAAAATATCTGAGACAATAGTTACTTAAAAGAAATTCGAGGTAAAATATCTAATCAACTGATTGATGCTAAATATCTTGGCATTTATTCAAAGAATAATAGCCTCCAATGTCAGTTATAAATATTTGACTGAAGAACAATTTTTGTTGGACTACTGTTGTCTTGTAATTTCCTCTTTCATGTCAAGGGCTAAAGGGAACAAGCATGTGAACATGTATGGGAATCAGATCATAGAGCGATTAGCAAGACTACTTTCGGAATGTATTGTACCTATGTTTTAATTTAAAGTTCACATTGGCAAGAATAGTCTGATGCTTAATTCGACTTTAACTTCAAACCAGCTGCCATCCTTTCTCAAATACACATTGGTCAATATTGGTATATCTTTGTCACGCTCAAATGTACACGGATAATAGTTACTTGGTGGACTTGTGTTGGAAATTGCGTAATTAGTTAATTCAGCTAGACAGTCTGTAACCTAGCTAGACTCTTAAGGAGGTCTTCAATTTTACTATTTTTTTTTGTTTTATGGAGGAACCAAAGTTTTCTAAGAATTTTGTCCTTAATACTGTAGCCTATCTTGTCCTGTTTTATGACAGCAAATTCTTACACTTTCACCACTTCATGCCGTGCTAATTGTCTGTTTGTATCTGCATTCTATAGATTTTATTAGCTTCCCATTTTGTCTCTAAGAAACATGTTCTTGTTTGACAGGTTGTTGATAATAATGCCCTCGCTCCTCATTCAGATTCCATCGAGTGTGTTGGGTTTTCACCAAGGTATGTATTACGATTAAGAGACTTCTCATATTTTATCTACATGTGCAATCTCGCATGTGTACAATAGAAATTTTAATGGACGGAGAGGTTTTCTGAAAGGGATGAAGACAATAATGATGATAAGAATAAATATTCCTGCTTTTGTTAGATGATTAAGAAAATATTTTCTCTGATAACATTACATCCAAAAAAATGACCCCTTCACATTTTAGACTGCGTGTTCCCGTGGGAAGGGAGTGGGTATGCCTTGGGATGGAAGTTATCGCCACAATAACTACCTATTTTCACTACATCGTTCTCTCTTTCATATCTTAATTTTATGTTTATATGCTTTAATTGAATTTTACTTGTTTTTAAAATTATTAAATAACCAGACATGATTATAGGAATATCATTCCTGGGTATAATATTCCAAGGAATATGATTATTGGGAAAACTAAGATCTGTGAAACAAACGTGCCCTTGTGGATAACAGGATGACACGCATAATATAATAGGGTTTGTTTATTAAGATGAGTGAAAATCGAGTGCCTTGGCCTCATGAATTTATTAGACTTACCATAGCTGAACCAGAAGTTACTTGGTTACAGTACAAACACCAATTCAAGAAAGAATTTTACTTATTTCTGAGGAATAAGAGAGAGCAAAATGATCCAAACCTTACTCAATATGAATAGTTTATACATGTGGAATTTTGAATAGTTTGTACTCTTAAATTTGCTATAAGTAATCAATAATTTTGTTCCTTGAAATTGTATGATAGTGATTCGTGGGCCGCAGTTGGAAGCATGGATAAAAAATTGATCATCTGGGATATAGAGCATTTAATACCCCGAGCCACCTGTGAACACGAGGTTTGTTGTAATCTTGCTTTGTTTGTGCATTCAGAGACTGGATTGGTCTGTTTGCACGATACACTGGCTTATATCTTGTGCTTTAAAGGAATTTTGCCTTGTGGACAGGATGGAGTGACATGTTTGGCATGGCTCGGTGCATCATATGTAGCTACTGGTTGTGTGGATGGTAAGGTGAGATTGTGGGATAGCCGGTCTGGTGAATGTGTAAAAACATTAAAGGGACACGCTGATGCCATTCAGTCTCTTTCTGTGTCTGCTAATCGGGATTACCTTGTTTCGGCCTCGCTTGATGGAACAGCTTGTGCTTTTGAGGTTGAAAATTTTCGGTAACCAATCCCTGTTGTAGCATTGCGTAGGATTGAGGTTCTCAATCATCAAAGCAGAATCTTTATGTTATATCCTTGGCTTGGAGGTGTGGTGTTACTGTACACAAGCCAGATTGTTATTTTTATGCTGAAAGTAAAAAGGTTAGATTGTTTTACATCGTTTTCATATTATTGGCTTTGATGTCCATTCATGAGTTTCGTGTTATTATATTTGTTTTTATAGGGATTTTCGTATTTTCAAGTTAAAATGGACATTAAAACAAAATATGAATCTTGTAAAAGATGCTTCGGCATCTTATCAAATCACATTGCCGGCCAAAAAGTAAATAATTTATAACAATGGTTGACGCAGTTCAGAAATTAAAAAAGGGCCAATTTTAAAAGGATATTTTTCGATTAGCAGTTTTAATTCTGCTAAAGCCCCATGAACGTTATTATTATTCAACCTTAAATATCTGTTAGTACCCCTCTTATTGATCCCACTTCATAACATGTAGCTGCTTTTTTTTTTAATTTCAAATTTAAGTCATGTTTTAGTTTTGGATCTCAACACATATCAATGTGATGTATCTTCGTAATTTTATCACTTTCCCTCTTTAAATTTATTGATTTATTTTAAAACAGTTCTGAGAAATGATGTGATTGAAACTAATCTTTATAGTTCAGTATATTTATGTATTTCATGAATCACTTAGTTTCATGATGTTTTATTTATCATTTATCAGTTTGGAAGAGATTATCAACAACCTAGTTGGACTTATGTTGTGAGTGTTTGGAAGAGTTTATGAAAATACCTTATGACTTACCAGACGATGGTTTTGGTTGATCTTAATAAGCTCCGAAGGATAAATTTATGTGAAGCTTAAAAGACCAACTCCAAATTCCAACAGGGCCAAAAATATAAAATAAGCACTGTGTGAATGATATTTTAATGAAAATATTTTGTGTTGCAGTCAAAGTTTGGTATTCAAAAAACATGCTGCTTGGTCATTCAAAATAAGCATATGCCAACTAAGTATAAAAATTCTAGATTATTACTGATTAGCGGCGTGCTTGGTCATTCTATTGATAGCGTGTCCTCATTTGACTCTATGGACCACGTAACTTAATTAGATTATATTCACATTCCATTCACTAGCTGATTGTTTCTTTACATACAGGAGAAGGATGATCTCAATCCTATTGAAATGTGCCAATGTTATATGTTTTAATAATAATAATAATAATAATTATTATTATTATAATTATACAGCAAAAAGATGGGCGCCTAATTCCAATACAATAGGGGTCTATCAGTGCAAGTCAGCTGAACACCGTGATTGATGAGTGGGTAGTTGGGTTAGGTGTGCCTCTCGTCCAGTGGGAAGTATTGAGGCGAGTCTCCTACCCCCTTCCTTTTCCTCTCTCCTTAGGTTACAGATTTGGTCAAGAGGAAGAAACTTATAATATTGAAACTGCTCATGGTTATTTTGGCCGATTGATCTTCCAATATACAAGTTTCAATAGTTTTCGTTTTTTACATTTCTTTCTAGCTGCTTGGCCTGTAGTAGGTATTTGGTTTACCGCTTTAGTAGGGGTGGACAAATCAAACTAAACTGCACTGCACTACTAAAAACTGTATTGAACTAAAAACTAGTTCAGAAAAACTAAACTGCACTAAAAAATAGTTTAGAAAAACTGAACTGAACTGCTTTTGTTTTATTAAACTGTACTGAACTGAACTATACTTAACTATACTAAACTACACTATAAACTGAACTGAACTACTAACTATACTAATTTTGAACTGAATTATACTAATTTTAACCAAGAATTGCACTAACTATACAACACTAACAACTACAGCACTAACTAGTAAAATTGTATTAATAAAACTGCACTTCATCCTGTAAATTAAACATGAGAAGAGCATCGTTAATAAAAATCAAAGAACATATAATATAATGCTAAATAAAACTTACAAACTGAAAATAAGTCTTTATAAACTCTTCAATACAAAATAGAACTTCAAATCTCCAGCACATAATCCTTTTCTAAAGACAAAAGGTATTAACACGCCATCACATGTATCATAAAGTAGTAACCAACAAGATTAAACTGTCCTCAGCCATGGTTGAAATGGCCAGAATAGTTTGTAATTTTTTGACAGTAGATTTTGATTCATGATCTTGTAATGGTCTGAGAATTTTATGGATTTCAGGACCAAGGCCACTACCAAGCATGCAATCTGCCTCATCCAACACCTGCTCAAGAAGCATGAAAAAGAGTAGTGTGATCAATGATAGGAGCTTCCAAGAACTGGTAACCTGCGAGCTCTACATAGATTATGACACAAATATTTTTAAGTGATACTAATTACTAACCAAGTATCTTATTTCAGAAAGAACAATGCTGCCCTCTTCAATATATTGAAGAATCTCACAAGGTGTTCCTATCATTAGGCCAATTGAGGCTTGCGACTGCCCATTATCTGGTGAAGCACAATCCTTTGCAGACTTCAACTTTGTGTTATGGATGATATATTTTGCAGCATTGAAGCACTGAAATGCCAATAAATTTTGAAGGAACATGATCAGTTCATAAATACCAGGAAGGTACTCTACAGAACTAAATAGACAAAACAGTGAGATAATACATAGTAGAAATTGAGTCACCTGTGCAGCTTTCTCCTCCGTAGCACAAAGCACGATGGCTTGTGGATGTTTTGAATTTGGTGTGATGAAAATGAAGCTAAAAAAACTATCACTAACTTTATAAGTATTAAATTATTCAACCCTATTAGAGATCTTATATAATCTTGAAATATGACCAAATTATAATATATATATATATATATATATATATATATATATATATATATATATATATATATATATATATATATAGACATGGGTGCAAACTTCTGCAAACCCAACTTCATATTTACCATCTTCACCAACTTAAATTGCAGAAGTTCACAGCAGCCTGGTAAACTCACCTTTGACAAGGGCAGAGTGCAGCAAGTGACGAGCGAACCTTTGACGAACGGGAAGTAACGAGAGGACGGCGAGCAGCAAGTCAGCAACGAACCTTCGGAAACCTTCAACGGCAGCAAGCGAAAACTGTGATGGAGAAAGGAAAAAAAAAAACTAATTTTGAGAGAAATTGTGATTGGGAAAAAGAATTGGGAAACTGAAACAGTTAACTGGTTAACTGTACTAGAATAAAAACAGTTCAGTATTTTTAAACTAAACTATTAATAAGTATAATTAGTTTTAAGTAAAATTAGTTTAAGTTTTTTAAGTTTAAAACAGTACAAATAAACTAAAGTTTAAGTTTCTTTAATTAATTATGTCCAGCCCTACGCTTTAGGTATCAACACTTTGTCAACACAGGACTCGAAGCCCCCTGCTCAAACTAAAGGGTAATCCTTCGGAATTGAAAATTCCTATCTTTCGGATTTCTTCTATTAATTATAGTGGAGGGGAGAAGACTCATTTTGAATTCTATTATCTATATAGGGGGAGCCATTGTGAAGCCTAGAGAGGCGGAAGCGGCAAATCGCTTCTACCGAGTTCCACAGCAGCTTAGCTTAGTAGCTTAGCTCTTTCTACTGACGTGGCGCTGCTAATAATAAGAATAAGAATAATAATAATTATAAAATTTTAATCTTAATAGTAAAATTTATAATTCTAAAATTAGTCATTTATTTGTTAGAAATCGATAAGACGTTATAAATAGTATATAAATATATATAAATTTTATCTTAAAAAATTGATTTTATAAAATTAAATTAGACGTATTAATATATGGAAATTAAAAGAAAAGATGAAGAAAAAAAATGTAAAAGATAAAAGAACAAAAAAAAGGGTTTTTTTTTTTCAAATTACATTACGTGTAAATAAACTTTTTGATTCGCTTAACATCTAGAGATCTCAGAAAAAATTTGCTGTTCAAGGACAATGCCATATTTCACACATTACTAAAATATAGAATGAACTTACATGAATTTTTTTTTTTTGAAAAAAAAGGATTTCAATTCCACATGTAAATTCATCCTTAACCCTTGATATATATATATATATATATATATATATATATATATATATATATATATATATATAGTTTTATTAATTTATAAATAATATATGTGTGGTATGAACAGAATTTGGAGAAACTAATTGCCATTATTGCTGACTGGTAGCGTTTGAATCACGCTTTTCCAAATTTCAACTATTTTATTGCCATTTGGCAACAGCAGTAATGGTTAAGTTGCAGACTCCTTTTGCTTATTCCATGCACATGCTATGCTGAATCAAATTCAAACCTTGAAAACATAATCAGAAACAGAAGAAAATAGCATCTAACTTTTGACCTACGTTATCCGTTCTAGAAAGGAAAACCGCACTGCAAAACTTCCTGAATCTCATTGCCTTTCAAAGGTAGTTAAAGTTATCAACGAAAATTTACATTCTCCAAAATAAATAACATGTCATTTTCAAGAACAGTTTATACGCATCAAACTTCAAGCAGGATTTGCAAATTTAATCTTCATCTTGGGTGTAACCAAGCTACCAACCATGTTACGCTAATTTCCATTACGGTTTATCCACTACACTATGTTTATCTTAAATATATGTTACTAACTATATAAACCCTTTTGTTTCTACTAATGTTTCTTCATATCCACACATGTGGTTCTCGTTGTTTCATCGTACTCTTGTAATGCGACAGTCCAAGGTTCGTCCAAATGCAGCTTCTGATGAATCACCTGATGTACAACACTATCCACAGCTTGCCCATGGAGGGTGGTCAAGGCGTGGTCGTGAGTTTTGTGAGGCGAGAAGAGCGTTTCTGAACAGTTACCATTTGAGTTTGGAAAGAAACAACAATGGAAGCTTCAAGGAAAAGTTGAAGAAATCGGTGAAGGAGGTTAACGAAGCCGCCATGGGAGTTGTTTTGAGCATGCATCGTAGGGTGCTGTCTAAGAGACGACTTAAAATAAGAGTTTTTAGGATCAGAATGATGTCACACTCGCTGCCTCTTGTTACCATTAGATGTTTCATTCCATGGATCAACAAAAATGACATCATGTGAACATCATGTTTCTAATGTTGTTTAATTACAAATTATACTTCATCTCAACAATAATACACATGTATTATTATCCTTCCATGCAAACTTTTAGAACATTCACACATTTTTACACTTATTTGAGAGATAATATAAAAATAAAATATCATAAAAACTAAAATTTTATATATTTAAAAAAAAACAAGTAAAAAAAAAAATATCGAATTAATGTAATAGATTGGTTTAATTTTTTTCTATAAATCTCAAATAGTTCTCTTACTTTTTTTTTTCATCTTGTATTTTTGTAAAATATTTACAATTAGAGTCTACAATTAAATTATGTTGATTGTATTTTTTTTAAATGATATGACTCGTTATTATGTTAATTAGGTGATTTCATATGTAAATTAATAATTTTTAATTAAAGAAATTGGGAAAATTTTAATTAAACCTAGTATATTTTTTTTAATTAGGAATTGTGAAAAGAAATTGAAGGAAAACTACGAGTGTTTCTTAAACTCATGTGAAATAATCATTTCTCATACTTTTAATATAAGGATTTCATTTTCTAAATAAAAAATAATGCAAAGAATTTTTTTGTATATTATATATATGTGATATGTGATATCCACTTACCTTTTATGTGGACGTAATCAAGTTTTAGGATGATGGGTTTCTAGTTGTTCAAGTGTTGCCAACAAGATTTGTGACATTGCATGTGTACTGAAATAAATTTCTCCAAAATTTGTTGTACACTAATTTATCCATTCACTAATACATATTTTTAATTGATATATACAAAATAATGAGTATGATTATTTAATTATTTGTTTTTTATGAATAAATATAAGTATTATGATATTCAATTCGTAAATATCAGCTGACTACTACTTACTCTTAATTATTGATAAATTTCATATTAATAATTTTTAAAAATTAAGTGATCAAAATAATGTTATATATATCTATTTGTTTATTTGGATAATCTTATCTTTTAAAAAATTAAGTTTAAATTTAGGTGCAACTCATTCAAATTTATTTTTAAAAAAATAAATTTATTCACTTTAATATTTTAATATACAATTTTTATTTATAATATACTTTAAAATTAATTTTTTCATATAAATGTATATTTTAAAGAATAAAAAATACATCCATTGATATTTTTTCACGTCCAACTGGTTGATTTTCTTAACATACACGACCCAACCTCTTGTAATTTCTACCCACAATCATTATATTTTAGATTATTTTCAAGATATAAATTAAATAATTATCTTCTTAAAATTTCGAATTATTAATTATAAGATACTTTTTGAAAATAACAAGTTTTCTAAAAACAATGTTATATGTGGCCTGATTTTGACGATTCATTCCATCCAATTGGATTTGTCAATTTGTTGACTTAAATATCAAATGCACGAACGTTTACTTAATCACACGTCTTCAAATATTTATAATTTCAGTTTTGATTTTTATTTTTAATTGACTGCTATTCTTAATTTGCACTAAAATATTAATTTTTAATTTATTTACATTAATTTTCATATTTATAGTAAACAAAAAAGATGTATTTATCAAGATAATAGAATTATTTTAATAACATTATTTCAATAAATAACACTCATTATTATTAATTTTATTTCTAATGGGTGTAAAAAAAATTAAAGAACAGATATTTAATATTACATCAAGAGAGAGTAGAGTATCTGTTAATTCTGAAAAATTGGGAGACACAATTATTCAAAAAGAAGTAGTTGTATGAGATTTTGAAAAGATAGATTGCAGCTGTTTTTAGTGTCTTGTTATTTTAGAGAAGATAGAATGAATATGAAGGAAATATAGTGTCCACTCAAAAATGGCTTGTACTTGTTGATGCATCCACAGCCACACATACCATTGACAAAGTAACCCCACTAATCCCTGTTGGTTTTATTGTTGTTGCAGAAACTGATATGCAATGCAATGCAACATCCAATTCCTTATCTTCCTCACATGCTCTCAAATCTCATCCAGTCACTTCTTTTTCTGTCCTCAACCACATTAAATACTTGTTCTGTTCAGTACTTCAATAGTTAATCGTGTTATCTTTTTGTTCTCTTCTCTACAGCTTGTCCTAATCTTTCTACTCCATGATTGTCCTTGTTTTGGCTTTGCAAAGTCCTGTCTGCTAAAGGGTTCTGAGAATTTCTTTTTGTGAGAATTTGTTGTTTTTCTGATAAAGAAGGACTGGTTTCATTGTTGCACAAGGGAAAAGAACTGACATGAAAATTCAGTGTGATGTGTGTGAGAGGGCTCCGGCAACAGTGATTTGTTGCGCAGATGAGGCAGCTTTGTGTGCCAAATGTGATGTTGAAGTTCATGCTGCAAACAAACTTGCAAGCAAGCACCAAAGGCTTCTCCTTCAATGTCTATCAAACAAGCTTCCCAGATGTGACATTTGCCAAGTAAGAACATCAAATTTCTGTGTCTCTAGTTTTATGATTCCTTAAATAATTCGATGACCTGGTTTTCTGCTAATAGACATGCTAATAATGATGTTATACATGCCCCAGTTGAACCTATTAAACACTGGACAAGTCTTATTTTATTTCTTGAAGACATATCAAGAGTTGATTAAACTTTCTGGTGGTGTGTGATGCGAATGTTACTTGCTATTTTCTATGTTCTTATTCGATGTAGACACTTGTTAAACTAGGATCTTGAGCTAGGTTAACTGATGGGACATAGTTTAGGAGAGTTAACACCTTTGCTGAAATGGGAATACAATTGTCTGATGAATCTGATGGATGTTGGAATTGTAAAAGCTTCAAAAATCTTTGTTGCTCATTTTGTCTTCTTCTTTTTCTCTCCACCAATAGGACAAGCCAGCATTCATATTTTGTGTTGAAGACAGAGCACTCTTCTGTCAGGACTGTGATGAACCAATTCATTCAGCTGGAAGCCTTTCTGCAAACCACCAGCGCTTCCTAGCTACTGGTATCAGAGTGGCCTCAAGTTCTAGTTGCACCAAAGACAATGAAAAGAGTCACTTGGAGCCTCCCAATAGGAATGCACAACAAGTTTCCACCAAAGTTCCTTCTCAGCAAGTGCCTAGCTTCACATCCTCTTGGGCTGTTGATGACTTTTTGGAGTTAACAGGCTTTGAATCACCTGAGAAAGTAAGTGGCAGCTTTGTTTCATAATGATTTAGTTGCATGTGTATATAATGAACTAACTCACAAAGTAATTAGAGTGTTATAGCTGAAATAAGTTAGTAGCATTACATGTTTCATTTGTTGTCCCTTTGGACATCTTTGAATTGCCACATGAAATAATAACATGGTTGTAGCCAATCATCATGGTACATGTGAAAATTTTGATTTATGCTGAAGACACCCCAGCATATAGAAAATTCTTTAACTAGGTTATTGGTCTTCTAGAATATATCCCATCATTGACAATCCTCTTAGCCTGATAGCCTGATGCAAGTGTCAGATCAATGCAGTTTGGTTTTCATTGATTTTTTCCTGATCAAGAAATTGATAAGGACAAGAATTACACTGAAGAATTTGTCTTGAATTAATGCTGCACAAAATTGTTTTCTTCCTTATTTTGATACATGCCATCACTTAATCAAGCATTCATTTTTTTATGAGAGATAACCATACGTTTATACATAACATTGTATTAAACTCTGGTCCTTGATTTCAGCTTCTTCTTCCTTTTTATGTTTTTCTATTATTGTTACTCAACAATATTGTGATTTGCCTCTTCTTGTGATTCTGGTTTTATGACTGTGCTCAGAAGGAATCTCTACAATTTGGAGAGCTGGAATGGCTTACAGATGTGGGTATTTTTGGTGAACAATTTACTCAGGAAGCATTGGCTGCAGCTGAAGTACCTCAGCTTCCAGTAACTAATAATAGCAGCAGTGTTGCCTCATTCAGAACCTCCAAGTCCTACGTGTCACACAAAAAACCTAGGATTGAAGTCCTAAATGATGATGATGATGATGAGTACTTTACTGTGCCTGATCTTGGCTAGGAACACAGATTCCATTTGGGGTGTTACATGCATGATTGGAAAGACTAATTATGAGGAAAACATGTTTTATTTCTTCTGCAAAAGCTCTTTCAGTGAAATGTCGACAAAGATTATTATTTTCTCAAAAATAAACTATTTCAACCAGACACGATGATATGGTGTATATTCAATCATTCATACTTCACTAAAGACAATCATTTTTGCAACTTGTGTGTGGAGTTGATAAGTATTGTACTTTAGGTGTTTTTCTGCTGGATAACATAGAATTCCATGCTTTTGGAGAATGAAATTTTCATGTCCTTAGTCACTGTGCATGCTTCAATACACTAGGGATTCTCCCACTGTCACATCTTCCTAATTGATCCCAATAATTTGAGTTTATTTTGTTTGTATGCAACAAACAATGCTATTTAATTTTACTCATTATTACTAGTTGGTATAGTTTATAGTTAATTAGTAAATACGATTTTCTTATAGGTAATTAGTAAGTTACTTTTTTCATTTTTTTTAGGTTCCTATTCTTTTCTGTACTGTTTCAAAGATCATGCCCAATTGAACCTTATTATAAAGTTACTTTTTTTATTTTTCTTAAGCCAACAATAAATTGGATATATCATCACTATTATTTAAAGTGTAATTTGGCAGAAACAACTTAGAAAAGTTAAAACTACTACAAAAACAAGACTACAAAATTCTCTGAAACAAGATTACAAGAGTTGTGTCCAAAGTTCAGTTGGTTCAGCTGCTTAATCTTTATGATATGTCTCTAGGTAGACCAAGTTCTTGGCGTGGCTGAAGGCATTTGTATCACTTAGAAAATAATACTTTGTTCTGGAATGACCATGTTCTTGCCTCATCATGCACCTATCCCTCAGGGCTCTTATAAAAAAGCATTTGGAAATTCTTATCCACAAACAACATCAGAACTAAACCAAATTTCTCTGATATGATGGAGAAAAGAACACCTACTAAAATCCTCTTTCCTCTGTATTCCATCTTAACCATAATTCTCTGTCTCATGCCATCACAAACCAAATCCTCAACCCTCCAAGATGACACTCTTTCCCTTCTTGCTATAAAAAATGCCATTGATCCCAACTCAATCACCCCCTCTTCCTATCTCAGCACCTGGGACTTCTCAGTGGATCCATGTGAAAGCACTGGCTCACAATTCCTAGGAATATTGTGCTACTTGCCCCTTGATAACTCCTCTAGTAGAGTAACAGAAGTTGACCTCGATGCCATTGGCTATGAAGGATTTTTGACACCAGCAATAGGGAACCTCTCAGAGTTAACAGTCCTCAACCTCAACAATAACAAATTCCGTGGTCCAATACCAGAAACCATTGGCAAACTAAGAAAACTAACCAGCCTCACAATGTCACAGAACTTTTTCACTGGGGCAATTCCACAAGCAATCACAGGACTCAATAATGTTAGATATATAGATCTTTCAGGGAACAGGCTCTCAGGTCTAATCCCCACTGATATCACTGCTCTGAGAACCTTATCATACTTGAGTCTGTCAAACAATGAATTTGCGGGAAGAATTCCAAACCTCACAGGGTTGTGGCAACTTAACACATTAGACCTCAGTTTCAACCAGTTTTATGGGGATCTTCCAAACCTTCCAGTGAGTTTGAGAAACATGTATTTTCGCCATAACATTCTTTCAGGGCACTTGACACCCCTCAAGGGACTCATACACATGAAATGGTTAGATGTGAGTGACAACAGACTCTCAGGTGCCATCAATGGGAATGTTTTTTCTTTGAGAAATGTTGTTCACCTCAATGTTTCTTTCAACCGTTTCACAGCATTAGATGTTATCAACTATTCTCTGCTAGAGCCAAGTCTTCAAGTGCTTGAGGCTCAAGGGAACCATCTGAAGGGTCATTTGCCAGTGAATTTGGTTAGTTTTGTGAACTTGACCTCGATCAATTTGGCCAACAATCAATTTTCTGGTTCAATTCCCTTGGAATATGGCACAAAACTGAAGTCATCATGGAGAAGCCTGCACTTAGATTACAACTTTCTAACGGGAAATCTTCCTCGGGAGTTTTCACATTCCACAAACGTTAAAGGTAGCCTTGCAAAGAACTGTCTAAAGTGCCCAACAAATGTTGGTCTTTGCCAGGGGAGACAGAGACCATCTTCAGAATGTGTCGGCCAACACAACGTATGACAAATGATGTCCACGACACAATCAACCATAAGCAATGTGCTCAGCGTAGAATTTGTATGCAAATAGGAAATAAATTTTGCTGAACTATATTTGTTTGTTGTCAATACAGAGATAAATTACTTTGCATTTTCAATTGCTCATCAAGATTGCAATAGAAAAGTGGCTTGTCCAGAGGGGTAGAACTAGTATAAGTTTTGGTTACTCTTCCTTCTCCATCCTTTTAAGTTCATCTTATATTCATATAAAAATTATTATCTATTAATTAAAAAAATAAAAAAGAAAGTAAAGAAAATTTTCATAAAATTAATGAATGCTAAATACATTTAAAAATTGTTATAAAAAAACAAACAAAATTTTCAAAAGGATCCTAGGATAGTTAAGAAACCAGTATAATGTGGTGGGAGCATCATGGGCCTGATACCGGCTAACGGGTACGTGGATGGGCTGACCGAAAATCTAACTGATATAATAAGATATTGCTTTCTGCACCCCATAATTACTAACTGTACTCCAACAATATATGAAACACTCGTTATTAAAGACTATATGCATTCCAAATAATTGTATTGCAAAAAGCTTTTTCTATATTTAATACAATCTGAAAATTCTATTTCGAAAATGCAATTCTAAAAATTTCATTCAGAAAATCTTATTTAGAAAATTTGATTTCAAAACTTCTGAGAAACCTGTTTCGGAATGTTTCTGAAAGTTGCTTTTCAGACGATAAAATAATTATTTTGAAGATTTGTGAGGTACGGGGAAGAAATTGTGGTGTGGGAGTGCAGTAAAAGCAGATACAGTAACTGTAGGAAGCAGCAACCGAACTGAACTGCAGAGATATAGAAGGGTATCAGAAAGAAGGATATTGAATTGGTAACCCCAATCTGATGGAAGCTTCGGATTTGGATGAAGGGATGAAGGTGTTGGATGCGTGTTTAACCAATATCAATTGGCGCCTCAAACCTTCTTCCAAGCGTCGCTTACAATTAGGTTTTTTTCGCAGCTTCTCTGTTTCAATTTCATTGTTTCTTTCATCGTTGATTCTGATTCGTTTCATGGCGTGGCTGCAGATATGCTTGCTCTGATTACAAGAATGCGACCGGTTGTAATGGTGGACTACGGCGGAATCATGCCTCAACTCCAACACCACCTCTCTTCCCTCCTTCAACACGCACAAAAGGTGAATCCTCTTCTCTCGTATTCTATTCTCCTTCTCTTGTTGTTCGTTATCTCAGCTTCAGTTCTTCTTCCAGGAATCCCTAATTTTCGAGCATATACGATTGATGGTTATTCAAGACATGATATACTTAATACACCTCACCGAACTATCGCACTTTCTCGATTCAACCTTCAACTCTCACCAGCCGTTGCTCTTTGTCGACCTTCAATCCGAAAACCCTAAGGTCTTCCTACTTCCACCGATTTCACCAATTTCTCCCTCTCCTGCCTCTACCATTTTTCCTGTTTTCAGTTTCGTCAATCATTTTTACGTGTCTTCAGATGGTAACGAAAATTGAGGAAAGCCAGTTAGCAATGCAGCTTGTATCGATTCAGAGGTTGTTTTTGACGATATTCTCTCCTGAGAGAACCACTGACCCCTCTGCGTCGCAAGATGTCAAATGTACGGACGAAACCGACACGACTTGTCAGAGTCAGAGCTTACATTCTCGTTCTACTAATGATTGCATTGATCTCAGTGACTGCATGGACAACACTGACGTCACTGTGCCGACGTTGAATGGGTAATTCTACTTCCCTTTCAATGTATGTACATGTACGTTTTATCCTGTCGCTCTTTTGAATATATTTTTCTCCCGTATAGCACGTAGATTCGGCTAACTCTGATTATAAGGATTATGCTATAACCGTTCTCTGCAAATTTTCTAGTTACGCATTTTGTTTTGCTAGTTTCTGTATTGCTATCAGTGTGGTATGATTGCAAATTTGTGGTGGAGATAGGATTGATTATTCTTGTTTCCGTTCTTCACGGAGGACTCTCTTAAAATTAAATTCTTGTTGCGCACAACTCTACTGATTATCCATCTATCTGCTGTGTCTTATAAATAGTGCTCCATGTACATTGCAGAGTTTGTGGCATTATTAGCCTGGAATGTTACGCAGCTCGCATGTTATGATAGGTTATAGCTCATACTTTTTTTCTGCTGAATGTGTAGTTCATTGTGTTAGATTCTTAGCCCCTCCAAGACTTTACAGATTTCAATCATCAGTTTTTATGTGTCCTACCTGATTATTTCAATTCAAGGAGTGGGATGATTCAAATTCAAATAAAATTGTTGTCTACAATCTACACTGGTATATTTACCCTCAATGCCAACGGAACTAGAAAGTTAATATTGTCACCTGTTATGGATAACTGGAGACTAGATTAGTCTGTCATGGTAATACGCTCACTAAAACTAGTTTGTATCATTTTGTATTGTCACCGAATTTGGTTTATTTGAGAAGCCAACATGAACTTATGCTGTCTCAACAGTGGTTCATAGCATAGTTATTTTCATCTTATTCCATATACTTGATGGGTGTATCTCACTTTATTGTATTTACTTGCTTCAGATGGCTTCTAGGATATCCAGTGGTCTATCTGTTTGGCAAGGAGCATATTGCAGATGCCATTTATAATCTTTCGACCAAGTATCTTCATATTTTTCAAGTGTTTGTCTGCAGGTTCGTTTCCCTAGTCATTTGTTCATGCCTTAGATTATGAAACTTCCATTATATACTCGTGATGTAGAAACTGTGTTAAATTCCTCAGAACATATTTGTTTTGATATATATTTTATCCAAAAAGCAGAGAGTATGATAAAGAATAAATAAGACCAAGATGACGGGGGTAGATAACAAGGATAATGTGATATTTGCCCTTCTGCTATCATTTACTTACCAAATATGTTGGATTAACTATTAAAATACATCGTTTTGAGATCTTGCAGGAATAGTACTCTCAAGAAAGGGACCCAAGCCGAAGAGCTGTTAAGGTAATTACTGCATTTGGATTTGTGAATATCATTCAGTAAATTATAAACTTTGGCAATCGAACTAGAGGTATTGCTTAAGTGACAAACTGAACTCCATATGGGTAGATTTTTTAGTTGTATGGATTTCAAACCGACTGAAAGCATATTGTGACCCAGGCCAAAGCTTAACACCCAAGCTGGAATCTGTCCCACATTCAAAAGATGTGAGGAGTCCTGACTTTTACCCCAAAAAAAAAATAACAATGATCTGGACCATTTGTGTTAGATGGCTCGTCTACTTTAAATTTTTTGTAAACTTTAGTATACATGCTTTAGCTTGGAAGTAAAAGGTAGAAAAAGTGACAATTGTACTGCAACTCCCATGATTTTTAAGATGAGTTTTTTATTTACTGAAACTGAGATTTAGAATAATCGTGTTTTTGCCAAATGATGTTAACAATAAAAATGTGGGGGTGCATTATACGGTACATTTTACACCACGGCTATTGGCCTAAGATTTGAGAACTAATACAGGAATTAGGTTTTGATACCTTTGGCTGATAATTGTCTTGCATCCCCCACCCCGCCAATATCAAGCAAAGAGCTTGTCACTGAAGAATGAGAGTGTTACACGATATGCACACATTATTACTTTTCACTCTTTTTTTATGTATGCATCTGCCAGACCGTTGGCTTTAATTGGTGATCTTAAATCGCCACTCAGTTTCACGTTATAGTCATAGCTCCTTTACAACCATAATGTTTTGTTTTATGTTGGACAAGTCTTGATCACCTTCTTCATTGTCGAATTGTTGTCTTCTGTTCGTAATAAATGGAATTGAAAGTAATACGAATGTTCTATGAAGTCAATAGGGAGATATCTGACATTGTAAGCATTTTGAAACAGTTTTACAGTGCCTTATGATCTAAGCATGAGAGGGAGTAATGAACAATGGGCAGAGGCTTTTCTGGCTCACATGCAAGCTAAGTGGGAAAGATGTTCAAGTGCTTGGAAGTCGTTAAAGATGGAGGTTAGTGAATGTAATCCTCAAGCTATCGTCTTATAGATGTCTCCTCTACCTGCCAGAAAAGGGTCGATACCCACCGAGTACAGGGCGAGGTGTATTTAAGTAATCAAACAAAAGGAAACATCACAAAATATCTTCCTTACTTGTAGAATAGATCATACCGCACCGTAACTTAACACATGGATTATATAACTATCTCGGGCATTTACAATGAGTTTCGAACCAAATGAGCAGTTTTGTAAAATCGTACAAGAAGCATTGATTTCCTTCATTTACCGAAGTCCGCTCTAAGAAATAAATTGATCTCCTCACGCACATGGAGTGAATGATTTACATGGCACACTGTCAAACTACTCTGCAACTAAAGAGTTGTAACACTTCACATCCAGGAAATTTTGATGTTACAACGTTTTCCGTTCGTGGACTTTAAATTCCTGGAAAATTATAAGAAAATGTCTTGTACCAAATCCTAGGCAAGACAGTAAAACGAATTTTGGCAGGTTTAAATTCCTTTTAAAAGATTAATACACCCGTGGATGATTTTTGTCTGGGTTAATAATTCTTTTGAACAGGGCAAAGACATGAACAAATTTTTGCGAAAACCATCATGCAAACTCGAACTGAACAAGGCATGAGAACTTCAGCTATTAAAGAATAAGGCGGTTAAAGTTGCAACTGTGGGCTGAGCTAATTCTCATTCAATTGCTAATTCTCAAAACTTCATAGAAAACGTTATTCGGCAAAACCTGAAAACCCATGATCTCGCCACCAGAGTACATAGGAAGAAAAACAAAATACTAAAAAGAAAATCAAGAGGCATTCCCTCGTAAGCAAATCCGACAGAAACATGAGGAAAATTGAAACATCGGGGGAAGAAAACGAAAAGGTTGAGTATTTTTGTCCAAAGATTCTATGCCCCTTTGATCAGTTTCAGTGCATCCTCCTCTTTGGGAAGGGCGGGAATTGCTCCCTTTTGGGTAGTTGTAATTGCTCCACATGCATTAGCATACTTGAGTACGTCTCTTAACCTTGATTCATCCTGCAATCAATAGGTAAAAATTTGATCGATCATCAATTTGACGGGATCCGTACAAATATCGCTTTGATTTTATCAAGATTATTAAATTAGTATAAAATAAGTTATTTAGGGGATGCGGTAGCTGAGCACTCACTTCAAGGATGGACTGATCATCGACAATCTTGGACAACAGAGCACCAACAAAGGAATCGCCGGCACCAGTTGTATCAATAGTGTTGACATGAAAAGCATCTACCGATCCTTTGAAATTCTGGTTTAGGAAAAAATGAAGAAAGTCATTAGTGTTTCACACCACAAGACATTCAAGAGACAGCACAATTATTGGTAATTGAGACACGTGCAGACATTAGATGCCTGCCTGAATAAATTCTTCAGTTTTAAGATGAAAAAAGTACCACACGATATTACAAAACAGGTTATTTTAAAAACAACAAAAAAAACTGAAAGCAGACAGTTCAATTTTAGTTTGTAGGCCACAGCATATATATTCATACTATAGCCATCAACGATATATATTTAGGGTGAGAGATGGCTTCATTACAAACGACAAAGCGTTTTGATGTGCTCTCTATTGCAGGATATTCAAATTATAATCTTTCCAAAAGTGGGCTGAAAATTGCAGAGCTACCCTGAATGACGACGTAACAAGTGAGAATAAAGCAAGCACAGAGAGTATGATTTATTTTGATAAAAAGGAAGGAAAGGATTATGAGAAGCAGAAAAACACGTGGTGGCCCCGGCCCAGCCTGAAAGCAACTTGTTTACAAGCCTATCTTACTTGCAAAGCATTCAGAATGACCATGACACATCACCGCAAACGCAACAAACATCTACGGATCTACCACACTCTGACAGCATTAAAGCATCCAAGATTCAACACAAGAGTAAAAGACAGAAAAGGCCTAGGTAATTGAAGTGAAGTTATTTTTTACCTTGGTGTAGTATCTGGAACCCTGTTCTCCTAGAGTGACAAGGAGCAACTTCAAATTGGGGTGCCACAATGACAAAGCAGAAGCATCATCAATCTTGTCACTTCCTGTGAGGAACTCGAGCTCCACATCACTGACCTTGATCAAATCAGCCTTCTCCCATATGCTGAGTATCTGCTTACGAGCTTCATCGGCCGAGGGCCACAAGGGGAGACGGAGGTTGGGGTCATAGGAGAGCAAGCACCCAGCTTCTTTGGCAACTTCCATTGCCTTCAAGTGTGCTGATCTGCATGGCTCCACGATCAAACTAATTGATCCATAATGGAAAACTTTTGCCTGCCGTGTCAAGTTTCAGTTAGACACCCACCCATTTCACTCTGCTAAATGCTAAATCAATTTAACAATCACCAATAATCTTCATCAATACACAGTTTATTTCATTGTACCATGTTTGATACAGGCACCGAATCATACACTTTTCTTCTATTTGTTTATTATAATTATAAAACCTTACCTGCTATGATAGACTATAAATTGTGGACCCACCGTCACAGCCCTTCATTCACAAGCTACGGGTATACATAATTATTGAAATATCACCGACCTTTTTTTCCCTTTATTTAAACTCCAAGCGGACCCTTTTAATTATTTCAAAAGTATTATACTGCCATTCATTTTACACTTTTATAAAGGATGTCGCTGTATACATTACAGAAACAAGAAAATCATAAGCAATCTCAAAAGCTTTGCTTTTTTCATATTGATAGAAATCACAAGTTAAATATGCATACGCTTTTATCAGTTCTACCGATCAATACATTCAATTTTGAGATTTAATCAAACAACTAAATTCGTTGCAGAAAAAAATAAACTAAAAAATCCATACAATTAATTACTTAAATCAAAGGGAAGAGAATAAAGGCTAGAATCGCGTGGAGATGTTGGTCAAAGCCAACACAGCATGGGTCATGACAGCACGGGGGCTAAAGAAACACAACAAAAATTGATCTAGCAATAGTCAAACAGATAACAATACAAAAACGCATAATTCATCTTCTCAAATCCCACTCTCATCCCAGAGCGTGCACACCCACGAACGGCAAAGAAAAACCACACAAGAAATAAAAATTAGAAAATTGAAAAAGAAAAAAAAAACAAAACTTTGGTTGCGCAATAGTACTATATTTGTTTTGCTTTGTTGGACCGAGAGGAAACAGGATCCACCCCCAAATGAATCTCGCACGTGACTCACGTGCCACGATGATCCACCAACCCCACCCACCACCACCACCAACCAATGGTCATGATCGGTGCTGTTCGTTAATATTTCGTATTAAAGAAAATCATCGATAGTTTCGAAAACTTTAACGTAACGAAAGGGTGGTGACTCCTACTCGTGAATCCTAGATCTAGTGATGGGCCCCACTGCACATAATCTGGCGTGGCATCATCTTAAAAGTCACGCCCACGTGTACCACCATGCGCGTGACATCACGGTCTCTCTCCACAGGTCACACAACTCAATCATGAACAGACGCATAAAACAAAAGACTTGGTTTTCCGGGAAAAGGTGAAGAAAAAAAAAATCGCCAGAAAGTAGAGAGAGAGTGAGAGAGGGAAAAGATGCATACAGATCTGATGAGTTCGAGGTTGAGTTCTTCAGGTTGGAGGAGCATGTCGGCGCTGGGGTTTCGGTAGAACATGAACTCACGCTCTCCGTCGGCGCGTAGGGTCACGAACGCCAGAGCGGTGCGGGCGCCCTGGTCGAAGGTGATCCCGTCGGCGCGGACTCCGTTCTCCTTCAGGATTCCGGCGAGCATGTGGCCGAACTCGTCGTCACCGAGTTTTCCAACGAAGGCGGCCTTGCCGCCGAGTCTCGCGACTGCGATGGCGACATTAGCGGGGGCGCCGCCGGGTGCCTTTAGGAAGCCAGGAGCCTCCGCCAGGGAGACTTCGGAGACGGTGGGAACGAAGTCGATGAGCATCTCGCCGAAGCTGGCGATCAGGCCGGTGCCGGTGGCAGGGACGCCATTGTTGAAGGCCATTGGAAGAGAGAGAATGTATTTGGACTTTTTTGAAACGCTCTTTGAAAGGAAGAAGAGAAAGAGAGAATAAGACGTTGGTTTTGTAGCGATTTATATAGAAGGATTTCTCCGTTGAAAATTTTTCCTTTTATTATTAACATTATAATAATAGTAAGAGCTTAATGGCCATTGGCTTATATTTTAGCCTTTCAACCAACCAATCTATTAAATATTGAACCTTTTAGAATAATCATAATTATTACCAAAATTTATTATTTATTATATGTTTTTATTCAACCAAATCAATGTTCTCCTCAACATGTGCTAATGGTTTGTGTTAAGAGAGTGATTTAAAATTCTAATTATGATAATATGAATAAGAACTGAATTATTTTTTAACAAACTATATCAATATTTATGATATATCAAAATAGTATAGCATACGTTAAAAGAGTGAGATGATTTTAAGAAATAATATGTTATTAAGTGGAGTTATAGGAATAATCAGAGAATCTAATTAATTAATTAATTAATGCAATTTGGTTCATATTAAACTTATGCAAGTTGTTGAAGTTTGGTAATAAGTGATTGGTTTGGGTTGGGGCGTGAATGTTGATGGATTTGGACCGTACCCTACTTTTATATTCGAACTTACTTTAATTTTCATCTGGAATTAAATTACTAATAATTTTAGGTGCAACAGCAAATTAAAAACTACTCAATTATTCAATATTTGACGTGTCAAAAAGAAAGTATATGTTTAATTAAATTAAATTTTTGTTTACGGGGGATTGTTGAATCTCTACGCTTCCAAGATTTTCTTTAGAGTAAACAGATTTTAATTTTATTTTTATAAATTGTTTTTTTAAAAGGTGAAATTCATTTTTTAATTTAAAACCAGTAAACTGAAGAAATAGCAAATCACTGGGACAGGTGGTTTTAAATAAATTATAAAAAATAACTGAAGAAAGAAAAAAAAAACTGAAAAGCAGTCAAAAGTGGAGAATATAAGTTGAAATCTGGCAAAAACTTGCACTAGAGCAAATAAAATAAATAAATTATGTGACGTGGGTTAGTGTTTAATTCCGCTTATTGTACTTTGATTATTGACGATTATATGGGTTTTTATATATTATTTAAAAATTAATGAAGAAAAGTAAAATTAACCTAATGCTTTGAGTTTTTTAACTGTATTATTAATAAAAATATTAGTGTATATTATTAGTATTATAATGTATTTGTTTATATTTTGCATATAATTCAGATGTTAAAAATCAATTAAACGGTTTTAATTTAGTACTGTGAAGTAGATATTATGTTTTTAATATTATATTTTCTAGGTAGATATCAATAATTTATTTTGATCATTCGATTTTTTTTAATTTGATTAATTTGGGTTATTTTCATTAAAATTAACATTTAAGGGATGATTGGGCTATTAAGGGTAACACTCATGAACTCAAAGATCCGTCTTTCTTTTTTATTCTCTTTTTTTCTTTTTTCTTTTTTCTTCTTATTTGTATATAAAAACAATTGCATGCTTTCTTTTTTTCCTCTTTAGTTATGTTTTCCTTTGGATTTTAAGTCAAACTTTCATGTCTCTCACAGTAAGTTCTTATCATATAAATGGTAACAAAACCAAAAGAAAAATGCATTCATCTGATCGCGTTTTAAAATAAAATAAATTCATTTTTCACAATATTAATCAAAGTAAGTGTGGAAATAAGAAGATTGCTATATTCATATCATGCGAGGAAATTATTAAAATTACAATCATAACTTCAAAAAAAAAAAACTTATGTAAAATTATTAAAAGAAAAGATTTCATATTGTATAATGATAAAATAATAATAATATTTTCATCTTCAACTTTTTTAAATGAAAAATATATTTTTATCTTAACATAATTTGTCATTGTTTACATTTAAATTTATATTACATTTACCCTCAAAAATAAAATAGTAATCATATAATTTTATCCAATAAAAACATTTTTTTATTTCTTTTATTTGTCATATTATACGCAATTGTTTATAAATTTTCATCTCAAATTACACAACTTTTTCTTTAATCTAAATAATCATATTTTTATCTTCAAATATACTCAAATACACTTAAATTCATTTATAAATTTACTCCAATCCAATCCAAATACAATAGTTAAATTATATTATAATATTGTAGAAATTAAAATATATAAAGTTAGTATATTATTAGTTGTTGAAATGAAAATCTATACAATCAATGATATGGTTGAATTAGTATCTGATTAAATAATTTTTCATTTGAAATATTGATTATGTTATCATTATAAAAACATAATATTTTTTATGAAGAAAATTTGTTGATAAAACGTTTATTAATATTTTTTATTAAAGGATAAGACAGTTCGGTAATTATTGATGATAATAACCAGATATCTGTCAACAATTATTAAATAATACATTTATTAACAATTATTTAAAGATTAATAGTTTGATAATTACCTAATGGAACGTTTACAACCTATGTACTAACATATATACTAATAAATAAATTTACCAGGCGGTAATTATTGAAGATCAAATCCATAAAATGTTTAGTGATGTAAGTATTTGCATTTAGATACAAGACAATATTTTCTCAATAAATACACGTACATATTCATTTAATAAATAAAGTTTGGAAGTATAACATTTAGATATGGTTTTTAAATTGATCTTGAGATTATAATTAGAAATTGATGAAATTAATAAGTTGCTAAAACTTTAATAGATTGGAATTATAAAGGTATTTTGAGCTATAAAGTCATTATGATTGTAAAACCCTGAAAATGATATCTGGAAAAGAGGGACAAATGTCTCAACTAAAAGAGTTTGAACATTTTATAGGATTTTTTTAAAACACACCTCATCCCATTTTCTCAGAATCCGCATCTCTCTAAAAATCCAACCCTCTTCTTTTCTCCTCCTTCTCTCTAGAAAATCTTCATCTCATTTCATCTTTTCCTCAAACAGCCACCGTCTAAGCAATTTGGGAGTCAAGATTTTCAATCTTCACCGATCAAAGTCTGGTTTAGAGCTGGTAAGTCTTGTTTTCTTAGATTATTGTTAGATTCTGTAACTTTTAAACACATGCAAGCCAAGTTTCTGGTTGCATGTGTTCATCAGTGTTCTTTTCTCGATTTTGATCACATTTATGGTCCTTTGGTTGAACTCTTCTCATCAATCGGTGAGCTTTAGGTGTTTTTAGAAATTCTGAAATTGAGCACAAATTTCTGGAGGATAAAAGTTGTTCGGTCTGTTTGAGGTAAGGGAAGCTAGTTAATTTAATTACTTGGTTTGATGTACGAATATATTGTTTGATGATTATGCATGTGTATGAAATTGATTTGGATGATTCTGTATGAATGTAAAATAGAATGATTTGTGTTCGGTTGAATTTGGTGTGGACTGTTAAATGACTGTGTTCATGATGATTGTATTTATGTTGAGTTTCTGGTTCATTGCCGAGTGCATTGGGAAGAAGTGGGATAGTAAAATTTGAGAAATGATGTTACGTTGTGAATGTGGTCGGTATAGAGAATCTGGGTAAGTGGTATAAAACTTGTTAGAACCTTGAGTTACTTAAAATTGTAATAAAGTTAGGAAATCTGATTTTTGGTCCTTGAGTCGATGATTCAACATAATTAACTCTCAAATCTGAGATGAAACTCGCTAAATGATGTTAGAAAGGTTTAGGTATTCTTAGTTTAGTTTAGAAATGTGTATGATTCATGTTTGGAGGATTAGGAGTTTGTAAAAATGTTTAGTTTTGGTAAAATTTGATGTGTTCATAATTCTGCAGAAAACTGAGGGTTCATGGTTGATCGCTCAGCCATGCTTTGATTTGGCCGTTCGGCCTTCTTCTGTGTTCGGTTATTAATTGGGTTTGGTTTCTTTGAAGTCCTCCCAGTTCATGACCGTTCGACCTTAGTAGCGCTCGGTCTCGGTAGTGCTTGTTCTGTACTACCGTTCGATCTCGGTAGTGCTCGATCATATGCCAACACTCGGCCTTAGTAGTGCTCGGTGATGCACTAAGCGCTTGGTCCTGTACTGGCCATTAGGCTAATGATAGCGCTCGGTCTTGTACTTGCCATTATGCTAGTGATAGCGCTCGGTTATGTATTGTCTTGGTAGTGCTGAGTCTTGTACTAGCGCTTGTTCTTATACTTGTGCTTAATATCATATTTGTACTAAGTTAATAGTGTTCGGTTTAAGCCAACATTGTTCGTTCTGATTCATTATTGATTCATATAAGTTCGAGTATTAAACTCCTGCTTGAGTCTTATTCTCTACATGACCATTCGGTCATGTTCTCATATATGGGAGTACTCTCCCGCTCGGTATTGTTCACAGGTTAGGATTGATCTGCCATGTTTGGTCTTAATCAAAGGTGAGGTATTGTTTTACTGAGACATGTGATATTTATTAAAAGATGTGAAGAACAAGGAATGATCATAATTCTAATGTATTGATGATGAAGTATGATGATATCTGAAATGTGATATAAATGAAATAGTATGGATATGAACGAGTATTTCAGGGAGGAATATTTCTATATTTGTTATGGAATTGTAAAGTATGAATATGGTTATACTAAGCTGTCGTTCATCCTGACATTCTAATGGTCACCGAGTCTCAAATAGAGAATGGTGGCGCATGTGGTGAGAATAGCAGGAGGCCTGGTTGCGTATAGCTTGGGGTTCCAACTATCGGACTAAACTCATGTGTATACTTGGGTTTCCAGCTACAATTAGGGATGAAGGGCTAACCTCGTGTGGCGGCTTGGGTTTCCAGCTATGGTAATTCTGATGATTTTCCAGATTACCTTTCCACGAGTGCAAGAACATCATAGCTACATAATTCATACAGTCCAGACAGTCAGAGTAAAGTGAACAGTCAATGCATGCATTGTATATGATTATGGTTTGAAATGTATGATTGTTTGTTGCATGATGGACTGATTGATTTATATCATATTTATGTGAGTTATCTGTTTACATAGTTAATGAAATTACACTAGCTTACCCTTTATTTTTCTGTCTTGTCTGGTTGTTCGTTCGGTCGTCCTTGTCCTTGCAATGATCATCCTGTGGGTGTGAGCAGAAGGAGCTGAAGTTTCTCTGGAGTAGGCGCTGGTAGGAGAAGATGGTTCTTGTTAGGGTAAGAACGTTCGGTCTGGTGCTGGTTTTGTATTAGTATAGGACCGTTCGGTTTAATACATTGCTTGTTTATCGATCGGTCTGCTCTTATGAGTTGTGTTACTATAGGTTTCTGTAAAGTTATAAATTTATGATTATATTAGGATAACTGTAAATTAACTTTATTCTTCTCGTAAACTGTTCTATTTTATTATGAATGGAAGGACTCTTAAATATAGTTTAAAGCTATATTTTTGGGATGGTACAATGATGATGTTATGCTTGTGAACTATTTTGGATTGATTTTTCTATAACCTGTAAACTTGCTATTCAAGCAAAAGAGAAATAATAATTAGTAGACCCTCTTTTACCATAATTTATATAATTTTTTCACGCAATGAGTTTTATAATCTAACAATACAAAATTTAAATCAATACATTATTAAAATAAATCAACAGTATAAATTTTCAGAAAACAAAAGGCTAAAATAAATTTTGATGCATTCGTGCATTATCATATGCTTATTAAAAGATTTTATGTCGTTAATTATCTTATATAATTGAATATCTTTGACATTTTAATATTTTGAGGTCCAAATACATCATTTTACCAAAGACTGTTATCATCTATTATCATCCGTTGCTAATTTTACATGAAAAAACTTATACATCTAAGATTTCTTTTAAAAAATCATTAATTAATGAAAATGAATTTAATTTCCTTGTGGGGTATAAAATAAAGATATCACACTTATTTGATGTGATCGTTTGATGTGGTATCATGCTTACGTTTGCGATAAACGTAAGCGTGCATGCTTTTCAGTTTATGATAATAAATATAAACTAAAATATAATTATTAAATGAGTTCAGTTTTTTTAAAAAAATCTATATTGATTTTTTCTTCATAATGAAAACGAAGATGAGGTTGCAGTACTTGTAAATTTGGGTTTGTAGATAAAAAGTTAAGATTGTTAACTTTTTGTTTCAAAAATATATTATTTGTAAAATATGATTAAACTCTAATACCGTGGCTATTTTTTCGCAGTGCCTTTTTTTTAGTTATTATAATTGCCAAATAGATCTCATCTAATATATATATATATATATATATATATATATATATATATATATATATATATATATATATATATATATATATTACATTATTTAATAAAATCTAATTGTGATAATTATAAAATATTAATAATAAAATAGTCTTTAATTATATCACTTTTTAAACTTATAGTTTTAACCTAACATTTTATTTTATTTTATGTCATTTTTTATTATTTTTATCTCTTATATTGGATCAGAAACTAGTTACATTTACAAATTAATGTTTCAGATATTATATGTACAATTTTAGTATATAATAAGATTTTAGTACCATATAAAAGTCATCTTAAAGAATAATTAAATTTGATGAATATTAATTTATCATAAAACATAATTAACACTGATTGCTTCAATTAGACTGTAATAATAAAATTTATTATGCATTAATTATTAAACTTACCAAATATTTGTTGATTTTGACAATTAAAATATTTTCTGCTGATAACGTTTTAAGTTGACATAATGGTGTGAATGATGAAAGATAATAAAAATGCAAATAGATTTCGGAAATATATAATCTTAATCTCATAACCGAAACAATTGATATTTAATATATTCTCATTTTTCATATACCCAAAATTCGATTAACCCAAACATAATTCAACTTTTGAGACATCAAAATGAGACCTTAAAATCTTCTCATGGTCTTTGTAAATTGTAATCACAAACATTTAAGTGATTATCGAAAAGATTATTTGTACAACGGCAAAGAGAATAAAAGTTGTGAAAAAGAGAAAAAGAAAAGAGTGGACGCAATGCTCTGTTAATTTTCCAAAAGCACTTATTCTCTCATTCCACTTACTTTGCCTAAACAAAGAACAATTTGGGTAATGAGAAAAAGACCAAGAACTAAGAACGCAGACAAAACAAACAGGGAATAAGACAACAAACTCGATAAAGCATGACAGAGGAAAATATCTATACACCTTTTTAATTTCTCAAAATACCATGAACTGAATAGAGTAGAGGGACTATGTTTGGCGATAAAAGAACAAAATTCATGAATTCCAAACGAACTTCTAAGCATAAAAGCACTTTTCGTGCACGTATCTTTGGGTAAACTCAATTTTATTGACACGGATAATCTTTTGACCTACTTTCAAAACTCCATCACTTTATAATATTCTATCACATGTTTATTTATTTTTTATTAAGACTGAATATTAAAAAATAAATTTAAATTATTTATTTTTACAAAACTGTTTTATAAAATAAAATATATCTATTTATATATGTTAGATGTTAAGACGTGTGTTTCTGTTATTTGGGCTTAGTCTATTTTGTATTAAGGGCATTGGCCCATATCTTACAATATAAATAAACTACCCTATGTGTATGCTAAACACACAAGAGATATTTTCTCCCAATCTTCTCTATTTCTCATATGGTATCTAAAGCACAGGAATAGTTTCAATCAACTCCACGGTCTCCGGCACCCATAACTGCCGCTGTTGTTGCAGTCGCCGTCGCTGTCGTCGCCGCCGCCGGAGTTCCAGAATCGACCGGCGACCACACCATCGGAATCGTCTCGGCCGGGCGACCACCGTGGTACGAAGATTGCAGCAAACCGACCACCCACGCGCTGCCGCAAGAGTCACCACTGTCGTCGCTACCGTCGCGCGTGCCGGCGCGTCGCCGGAGCTTTCCGCCGCCGATCAGCACCGCCGTGATCGCCTCTTCGCCCTCTTTCTGGATCTGTGATCGTTGCGTTAATTGGAGCACTTTGAATTTTTAGGGTTTCTCCCTCTCCATGGCGTCTTCCTCGTCTACAAACACCTCTGTTGGTGGCTCATCTTCTGATCCCTCAATATATACCAATTATGTGAATGTACACTTGTCCATTGACAAGTTAGATGGCACAAATTATGCAACATGGACGTCCGACATCAAACTTTGGTTGAAGAGTCAGGGGTACTTAGATCATCTTACTCAAAATGTGACTACTGCTCCCATAGATGACACTTCCCGCTGGATGAAAATTGATGCTCAGTTATGCATTGTTATAAAGTCCACCATTCACTCCTCACTGAAACAAATGTTTCGATCCTATGAAACATGTTCAGAAGTATGGGCACAAGCGAAGTTGTTATACACAAATGACACTCAGCGTCTTTATGGTGTTTGTCAGGACCTATTAACTGTTATTGGTCCACGCAATCCTGGTCCCATGGCAGAATATTTGGGTAAAATTCATGCCCTTCTTCATGACTTTAATGATATATTACCTCCTGCTTCCACTCCTGCTGAAGAATTGGAACAACGATCAAAGTTCTTCATGTTGTTGGCATTATACGGACTCTCTGATGATGTTTCTCATGTCCGTGATCAGATTTTGGGTTCTCCTGTCATACCCAACTTTACTTCTACTTGTTCTGCTCTTTTGCATATACTGAGCAAACCCGTCACTGAGACATCCCCTCATACTGATGATTCCTCTGTTATGGCTGCTCAACGTGATGATCGAAGTCGGTCTCGCAAGCCAAGTAAAGGACGTCCAAAATGTGACCATTGTGGCAAGTTAGGCCACAAGATTGATAGATGTTATGCTCTCCATGGACGTCCTCCTCGACCTGTAGCAATGACAAATTCTGATCCACCTCCCCGATCACCGCCTGCAGACCATCCTACTTCATCTAATATCGTAGACAAACCTGCAATCTTTAACGAATTTCTCAGATGGTATGAGGATCATCAGCACTCTGGTTCCACTACATCTGCATCTGTTGCACGTACAGGTACACCTTTTGTTGGTCTAACTCACTCCCTCGGACCTTGGGTCCTTGACTCAGGCGCCACCGATCATATCACTGGTAACAAGTTCTTGTTTTCTTCCTTGTCATGTCCGGATAATTTACCCTCAGTAACAATGGCTTATGGGTCTAGAGTCTCATCTCATGGTATTGGTACTGTTAATATTTTTCCATCCATATCCATTGATCATGTACTTTATGTCTCTGGGTCTCCCTTCAACTTATTGTTCATTAGTCGTTTAACTCGTACTCTTAATTGTGTTATTTCATTTACTAAAGATTCTGTTTGGTTGCAGGACCGGAGTTCGAAACACATGATTGGCACAGGATGTGAGTCTCATGGCCTTTATCATCTCCGCCCTTCTCCACATGTTGGCGTAGTCATGGAGTCACCATCCCTTCTTCATGCTCAGTTCGGTCATCCTAGTCTTGCCAAACTACAATAACTTGTTCCGAGGTTGTCCACATTATCTAGTTTGTCGTGTGAGTCTTGTCAGTTAGGGAAGCATACTCGTAGTTCCTTTCCTCGTAATGTCTCACAACGGGCGTCGTCCCCCTTTTCATTGGTTCATTCTGACATTTGGGGATTTAGTCGTGTTAAATTATTTATTTTTACAAAACTATTTTATAAAATAAAATATATCTATTTATATATTTTAAACTGATTTTATCTTTAGTGGACCATATATATATATATATAAATTGACCTTGATTTTTTTTATATAATAGGTATGATTTTCAAGTGTAAATAAAATTATTTTTAAAAATTTTCTTGTTAAAGTGCATATTATAAAAGGGAAAAAAAAATCAAAGAATGCGTATATAATATAGAAATAAATAAATAAATAGGATAACATATGTGAAACTCATAACATAGTTGTATTCATCTATATTAATAAACGATTCACATCTTCAGCTGAAATGAAAGAATATTAAAAAGATAACAATTATCTAATGAGTACCTCTCTTACTTTTTATGCATGTTTTGCAACACAAGAATATTATAATGCAGGGAAGAACAATGATTCAATGAACCTTAGAAGAGAAAATAATTAATTTAATAACATAAAAAATTAATATTACATTGAATTACGATAATATACATAATTTTAAAATTATTTTGTATAATTAAAGCTATGGTCATCTTAAATTAGAATAATAATATTTTTAACATGATTTGTAATGTTTGAGTGATGTGTATTAACCTTATCTCATAAAAAATGGTCAAAATTATTACGAGATCAGAAAAAAAAATCTACAAGAAAAACGATTAATTTGTAAAAATAAATCACATAACCCTTATGGAATATGTTTATTTTTCTTAGTGACTAAATCATATAATATAATTATTTTTATGCATGTTTATTTTTCTTAGTGACTAAAACATTATGTTGTATCAAATAGTTTTAAAATTAAATTATTTTAAATAATTACAAGGCAATGACAAATATTTTTTTTTTCAAAAATATATTAGACCTATTAGTAGCACCATACATTTATATATAGAGAATATAAACACACTTGGAGCTTTCCTAACATGTCAAAATTATTTTTATTTTATTTTTATTATAGTCTTTTTATTTTAATTATTTGTACTAAAAAAACGTAGATATTTTTTACATTTACTTAAAACCATTGATTACTTCCATAACATAATCGATTATATACATATATATTAAAGATATAATGATTTTGTCTTTAAATGTAATTAATCAGATATAAATTTCACTGATATATAGACAGGATATACAAGTTAATTTTAAAAATACTTTTGTATTAATTTTAAAAAAAGGAAAAAGAAAAACTAAGTCATGTAGCCATTAGAAAACTCTCTCTGATAATCCAATCCTTAATTTGTTGTATTTGTTGGTTCTTACTAGATAATGATTCTGACAGTAATGACTTGAATATATTCTGTATCTAATAAAAAGTAGCCATTATCATCACAAGTGCAGTTGCAGAAAGAATGAAAGCTCCACTAAGATTCTGAAACACTGATAGTGCTGTAAAAATACTCAATCTACCTGATCAGACTCCATGTATCATGATTGGGTTATTTAATTAGTCAATTAATTCAATTCGTTTATTAATATGTAAAAAAATTAATGGTTAAACGACTTTAACTCATTTTATTATAATTTTTTTAATTATAAAAAAGTAACAAAACTTTTAATTTAAATTTAAGTAAAAAGAAATAATTTTAAATTATATTTATAATTAATTAAATATGAGATTTCATTATGTTACAAAATATTTTCAATTTAAATTTGTTTTTGTATAATTGTGTAAACTTTTCATGTTGTTTAATTGTTATTTTATATAAAAATAATTTCGTGCTTGTTTTAATATTTTGTAAAATGACTTGATTTAAAAAAAATACCTATTAAAAAGATTATGTGAATTGATGAGCTATTAACCACCAGTTCAATAAGATAAACAGGATTTTTAGCGAATCAGATTCAAAATTAATCCATATCAAAATTTTAAACTTTTTTTTTCAAAATTTATAAAAATAAAAACTCATTTATTTTTTATTTTATCATTAATTACTCATAACATAATAAAATTATAAATATAATTCTATCAAAATAAGAATTTGTAAGTTCATTTTGTTAATCTTATAAGTGGACAATGTTAGAAAAAAGAAACTGCCAACACGGGTGGGTTGGGTTGTTAAAATGGGCCAAGTGCAAATCACACGGGCTCAGCCCGTGTCCACTTCAGGACTTGGGAAAATTGACTAAACTGAGAGGGTTGACTTTTGATGGGATTCCAACGAGGAATTGACACGTAAGGTGAGGTACACAGGAGGGTTGATATGGTTGCCCTCAGGTGAACCCCTCTCCTCTGTTCTGAATGAATCTGCTCTCTCTGCACGGAACACAAAAACATAAAAGTAAATTTTCACACTCACGGTCGCTTCCTACGACAATCGAATTTGCGTCAGCCTCAATTCTCAGTAAGTTTTTTTTGTCTCACCACTTTAACGACTTCTCCCTCTTCTCTTTGGTCATTCAATTGTTTCAATTCCATTCCGATTTAGTTTTAGGGTTTTCCTTCTTCCGCATTCTTAAACGACTGCGTTGCCAGTATTCAATTGAAGCGCTTTAATTATTCTTCCTTGTAAGTATTATTTTTTTTCCAATGGGAATTAACCAAGTAGCTGACTTTCTGAGTTTCGTTCGAACTGTAGTGTGTAAGAACTGTACCCGAAGACCTGGAAATTCGCTTTAATACTCTGTTTCTTGAGTGAGAAAATTTTGAAAGAGGGTAAAAAAATCAATCTTTTTTACTCTCTTTTGGATGGAACGTGCAACTAAACTAATACATTACACTCCTCTGGGATGATGGAATGTTTTGGGGTGCAAAAGCTTTATTCTGTTACGAAATGATGGATTCTTAAAAATGTTAGTTGGCTTGAATTTTTCTCTCATTTTTTTGGAAAATGATTTGCAAATTTTAGTTCTTGTTAACTCTTGGATTAGCTAGTGGTTCTTAATTATTGATTCCATTTGATAATCAAACTCAAAAATTCTAGCAGTCTTTTGTATGTGGTGTTATTGGTGTTCGATTTAGAATAAGCTTTGAAATGCTTCTTTTAGTATGTTTTGAGTCATAAATTTATCGTATTTTTTCTCTTTTATTCTGTGGAAGCATAACTTTTGTGTATTAAAAACAAAAAGAAACTTGTTTGAAGTTGACTAATGTTTTCCAGACGGTGACATGATTGTTTGTCATACTTTTGAAAGACATTCTTCCTTCAGATTGATTTTGTGAAAAGTCTTTGAATTGAGCTTGGTTACTGCCTAACTGGTAAATCCATTTTAACTGTTGTAGTTGTAGCGGAGTGTATTTGTCCTCTGTTAAAGACTTTGACTCGTATGATTTTCTTTCTCTTATACTTTGTAGTACTTACTTATTACATTATATGACAGTTTTGTACTCATTTTATGCTGTCTGCTGTTATGCTTTCTTCTTAAAACGAAAACATCACTTAAGAATTTTTTTAATTAGGACAATATAGTTCTCATTTTCTTAATCATTTTTATCTCCAATGAAAGAGTGATTTTATCAATTTTATACCCTGTTGTGTAGCATACCACCTGGCCTGAAAATCTGATAGAAGATGTTTTGTTGCTGCAGTGGAGTTTGGGATTGATGGCTCCATTAATGGTGAGACAGTAGGAAATGTTACTCTAGGGCAGATTAACAGTTGCAGCACACCTGATGAAAACAAAGTAGGTTGCAGCTCTTTCAATCCTGCTTATAAACATGATCATGATGATAATATAACTCAAGATTCTTCTGGAGGGGACACAATCCCATCAGGAATTCCTGCAGTATCAGTTGTTTCAGCTGATGAGCCCTATGTGGGACAGGAGTTTGATTCTGAAGCTGCAGCACATGCATTCTATAATGCATATGCTACCCGTGTTGGATTCATCATACGTGTGAGTAAGCTCTCACGATCAAGGCGTGACGGATCTGCTATTGGACGGGCTCTTGTTTGCAACAGAGAAGGTTACAGAATGCCTGACAAACGTGAAAAGATTGTAAGGCAAAGGGCAGAGACTAGGGTTGGTTGCAGGGCAATGATTTTGGTGAGGAAAGTAAGTTCCGGTAAATGGGTTGTTACTAAGTTTATACAGGAGCACACTCATCCTTTAACACCTGGAAAAGGTAGAAGGGATTGCATTTACGAGCAATACCCGGTGAGTTAGTGTTCTTTTCATCACTGAGATGCAATCCGTGGTTATGTGCTACTTTATCCTTGATAGATAATAGCTAGATAGTTGCTCACTCACTTAGCACTAGCCCATCATACAAGAGTTTGAATTTTGCTTAACAGAATTCCCACCTTACACAAATTACCGAAAATTGTTTAAGGCCAAGCTTTCTCAAATGTAAAATCCTTGATTTTTATGCCTACTGGTTATAGATTGCAATTTTAGTTGATGTTTGAATTTCCCTATTAAGATGGATGGAAAATGTTTTGACAGCATCTTCTGTTTGGCCTATATGCTTGTGAGATCTTATGTGAAGAGTAGCTTGAACAATTTGAAGATCCTCTCTTTGAATTGAGTTTTTTCTCATTCTTACATCTTATGTTCTATGCAATTTCCAGAACGAACATGATAAAATTCGAGAACTGTCTCAGCAGTTGGCCATTGAGAAAAAACGGTCTGCAACCTATAAAAGGCATCTTGAATTGATATTTGAGCACATTGAAGAGCATAATGAAAGCCTTTCAAAGAAAATACAACACATAGTGGACAGTGTGAAGGAGATGGAAACCAAAGAACAACAGAGTCATAGATAGATTCAGCTCAGTATCCAGTTTTTTTAATTATTTTTCACTGGATGTAACGCAGAATCAACTGTCAGGGTCATAAGTGCCGCTAGAAATGTCGTGCAATAATACAGTTGCTGACCTAGATATTTACTTCTTCAAGCTTTAGGTGTCAGGTGAGTTCTGTAGTTCAGTTTGCTAAGTTCAATGGAACTCAATAATTCATTAGATTGCTTCAAATTCTATGATATTTTAGTTGTAGAAGAAACTAGTTCAGTCAATGTACAGGTCCTTTGAATCCATTCTTCTCAAGTTAAGCTAACAATGTGCAACTCATAACAGGCATGCACATGCCTTTACAGAATTAAAATGTTCCATTGTTGATGTTGTAAAGTTTTGTCTATGGTTCTCTTCTTTGTATAGCATTCAAATAATATTCAGAATGAACAATCCGAATTCAGTTTATTGTTGTCAAACTTCCATCAATGAATTCACTTTTTTATTGGCCGCATTGAATTACCATCCAACACCCCAATTTTTCTGTAATAAGAGGTGTCATAAGTGCATATGACTAAATCACAGGTATGAAATTTAAGGGATGTTTGGAATATATATATATATATATATATATATATATATATATATATATATATATATATATATATATATATATATATATATATATATATATATATATATATATATATATATATATATATATATATATATATATTTCCGAAAAGACAATCCCTATTGGTATGTACGAAGTTAGTAGTATAAGTGAAAAAGTCCCTAAATATTAAAAAAGTATGTTTCTTAAAACAATATATAGATGTATGTGTTATCTATTTATGCAAAAATATCAGTGAAGCAAGTGAAGAAGTCCCGAAGTATTTATAACTAACTGATAAAAAAAAACTGAGATATTGAAGACACTTGCCGATATGTTTAGATAAACTTTAAAATAAAATAAGTAATTCGAAAATTAAAAAAGTGTAGAGGAATGATTAAAAAAGTTATAATTAAAATACTTAGTGTGATATAATAAAAAAGTTAATTAATAAAATAATTTTTTTATGAATTAGAAAATAATACTAAAAAATATTTCAAATTTCAAATTTAATTTATTTAAATAATTAATTGTGGATTATATATAATTTTTTACATTTAATTGTTTCTCGTGTTAATTGAAGAAACATTAAAATAATTTACCTCACAAAAATATCAAATTTTAAATTAATTATGTTTATTATATTATTATTATTATAGTCTTTTTTATTTAAATTATTTGTAATAAACATAAATATTTTTTACATTTACTTAAAACCATTGATTACTTCCATAACCTAATCGATTATACACAAACATACACACATATAATGATTATGTCTTTAAATGTAATTAATTAAATAATAGATAATATGTCTCGATTTTCATGTTTAAAAATACTTTTGTATTCTTCTAAAAAGGTTATCTTTATCTCATCATGTATAAATTAATTTTAGTTCATAAAAAAAAGAAAAAAAAATGAAACTTTTCTTGGAAGAGCTTACACTCGCTAATTTGCTGGTTCTTACTAGATAATGATTCTAACAGTAATGACTTAAAATTATTGTGTATCTAATAAAAGGAACCAACCAATGTGATCACAGAATTGAAGACAAATGCAGTTGCAGTTGCAGAAAGAATGAAAGCTCCACTAAGATTCTGAAACACAACTCCATGAAAATAGGAACTGAATAATCCATGACGAGACTCAGTTAAGCAAAACAAAACAAATAAAAAAAATTGGTGAACAGTAAGTACTAATAACATGATCAGGTGTCAGAAGTTGTGTTGCAAGAAGAGCTTCTCTCGTGGAGAAGCAAGACCAATCTCTTCCTCAAGACTTTTGAGAGCATCACCACCACCACCACCACCACCACCACCTCCTCCGACATTGCCCAAATTCCTTCCTTCTACATTTTTTCCCTCAACATCAGCCTCCGAGCCTGATCTTCTCTGAGAAGAAGTGACACTGGGGAAAGTGATCCATGAGGGTGCTCTGAACTCAAACCTCTGATCTTCCACATCAGTGCTTTCTGAGGCTGACCTGTTTGAAGACCTTTGAGATGATTTTTTGTGCAGTCTGTTGCTTCCCAAAACCACCTCAGTTGGCAAAATTGGCTGCTCTATGCAAGGACTCCCCATCAACTGTGCAAGAGCTCTCTCCAAAACTGTTGTCACTTTGTCCATTGAAGGCCTATCCTTCCCTTTCATCCTCACACTTTTACAAGCCACATTAGCTATTCTTCTCAATGCATCAACATCAGAAGGAGCTTTCAAAACTGGATCCAGAATTGAACCTATATCTCCTGACTTTATCAGAGGCACTGCCCATTGAACAATGTTCCCTTCTTCATACTGCATGTCAATAGCTTTTCTCCCGCTCAGTATCTCCAACAGTAGAACGCCAAAGCTGTATACATCAGACTTTGTGGTGAGGTAATGGAGCCTGTAGTATTCAGGATCAAGATAGCCAAGAGTCCCAGCTGGTAGTTCAGCCAGTGGGGAGCTGCTATCTGCAGGACCAAGCAGGGACAAACCAAAATCAGCCACTCTCGCATTGTGTTCTTCATCGATGAGAATGTTTGAGGACTTTATGTCTCTGTGAATCACCGGTGGACAAGCATAGCCGTGCAGATATTCGATTCCACGAGCTGCTTGCACTGCAATCGTCACCCTTCTCACCCAATCCATTTGCTCTTTCATCACTTTGTTGCCATGAAGGTGTTGATGCAATGAGCCATGAGCCATGTACTCATAGACAAGGAGTCTCTCTCCACCCTCCTCACAGTAGCCTAGTAGATTGAGCAAGTGTGCGTGGTTCAGCCTAGAAAGCAAGTCAAGCTCGGTGTGAAACTCCTTGGAGTTCTTCTGCACGTTGGGATACACTATGGCCCTTTTAACAGCAACAACAGTGCCATCTTTGAGAACCCCTTTGAACACACAAGAGAAACTTCCCTTCCCCACTATGGACTCCTCTTTGAATCCACCGGTTGCTCTTTCAAGTTCCTCGTACGGGAACATCTGTGCTCTCCTAATCTTGAACTCCTCCAAGTCTGGTCGGACCTTGGATTTCTCCTTCTGGTGTGACGAACTCCCTCTTAGTTTCTTCCCCTTTGACCCTCTTGCTGTAGAAGAACACTGACAATCTCTTAGCTTGTAGCGAACATACAACACCGCAGTTATGGACACAATACAAACAAAGAAAACAGCAAAAGCTATCTCTGCAATAATCACGGGCAGTTGAAGTGACCAAAATCTTTCACTTCTCTTGCCAGAGGCAGCATTGGAATAGGAAGAGGAGCAATTGGAGAGGCATTCAGGCGAGGAACAGATAGAACAGTTATATTCACATAGTATGTCAGATTTCAAATTGCATCCACTTCTCTTGTACATCTCAGGAGGACAAGAAGCACTGCATGGCATGCAAACATGGGAATCTGGTGACTTGCATATACCATTTTGTGAGGTTTCAAAGTAACCTGGAGGACATGGAGTAGACCTACACATTCTTGGTGAGACAGGCAAAGGGAGAGAAGTGGGGAAGCCAACACCCCAACACACAGGCATATGAGATTTCTCAACAAGCACTCCACAGGTAAAGTAATTCCCAGCACCAATCTCAAAGGCCTTAATCCCACTAGGAACTCTGGTGCCTGCTTTGAAACTATAGCCCCAACAAACCACTCCATGATCATAGCTCTTAATCCCACATGCATGGAACTTCCCTCCCACCACTGAAAGCATGGGATCATTGGGAGCCAATTCAACTTTACCTTGTCCTTGTCCTGAACCTGTCAATGAAATTGAAAGTTCTTCACCCAAATCCAGCAAGCTCCTCCCCCAACAAACTGCTCTAGAATTCACCCCTTCCAAGATTCCACACACATGGTACCCTCCAGCAGAGATCTTCTGAAACCTCAAGCCCTTAGGGACCATATTAATAACTTGGCTACTTGTCTCGTCCCCCCAGCAGAACACACTTCTGTTCTGAGAAAACAAGCCACAATTGAACTGAGAGCCAGCTGAGATTGCTTGAACCTGCCCATCAAACACATAGTTATTTGTCATGTTGTAGCCCCAACAATCAACCAAAGAAGTGTTCCTGTGTCTTCCAGTCAATGGTTTCCTCAATCCACAAACGTGAAAATCCCCGGCACTGATCTCTAGGTACTGAGCTCCCTTAACCATAGGTTGTGGCACACCCATTTCAACATGGCCACTGCTACCCCAGCAATATGGTTGACTAGAACTCATCAAAAGCCCGCACACAAACCCATCACCGGCTGTCAGACCAAAGAACGGAAAATGTGTTGGTGTTCCATAAATTATGGCTGAGTTCATCCCGTAACAGTTTACAGTGTGAGATCCATCCGGTTTCAAGCCACAAAACGCGGACCCTTTGTCGCCGTAAGAGACGGCAATGGAAGACATGGAGCCAAGACTTGAAACTTGCAACCACAAGCATGAGAAAACCACAACCTCAAATATAGTAACAAATGGAACTGGCCATAGGTTCATGTTCAAAGTGCAGAAATGAAGAACTGAGACACTGGATATTGTTCAAAAAAAGTAGAATCCTCGCTAATGATGTCAGTTGGAAACACCTTTTGATCACTCAGCAAGAAACACGGTTTAAAAGGAGAGAATCAAGTCCAATATAACTATAAAAAAGCATCGTTACCTCATGGGTTTTTCACAGTTCCATGGATGCAATGCAAGAAGAGACCCCAAAAAATGAAAAAAGAGTGGAGGGATCATAAAATAACCAGTGGAACAAGGCCATTGCTGGTAGCAAAATCAGAATCTTGATTGTGGGTTTGTATGCATGAGTAAGCAACAATCAGCAGCACAAATGGCAAGGAGTTTGACTGGATCTTTTGTCCACTTTTGATTCTTACAATAGAGAAGATGCTATGCTTTTGTTGTTTGGTGAGTGAGAAAAAATTAGCAGAAGAAAAAGCAGCTCCATGTTGTGTTTTGAAAACTGACATGAAATGAAGAAACGGTCATAATAGATCAAGAATTGAAGGTGTTTTTGGAGGTTGCAAGAAGAAGAGAAGAGAAGAGAGAGTGAGGGAAAGAAGATGCATTAAATGACACAAAACTGCTACTTCTGAATATGTGGAAATGTAGGTGAAGGCATTAAATAACACAGTTAATGCTTTTTGATCTTTCCATTCGAAGTTTTCCTGAATTTTATTTTCGTTAACAGAGCTATATTTATCATCCCATGGGAACAAGAACAATCCTTTCCCCAAAAATATTTATCATTTCAATTCTTTATTCCATGCCTTCGTGCGTTTATTTTTCACCATGCACCACTCATATCTGTGTAGTAAACTTCCTCATGCATTTTGTCATTCTTTTTGGTGTAATATATAAAGTACATTCTTTTTTTTTCCTATCTTAATCGTTTCATTAACAAAGATCTGTGGTAGGATGAAAATGTAAATCGATCATTACAATAGATAACAAAATAATTAGTTACTAAAAAATATTAATATTTAAATAATTTTTATTTTACATAAAAAATTATAATTTTGATCTTTAATTTAAAATTAGATATTATTTTAGATAAATTACAGTAAGTAATTAAAATTTTGGCAACTAATATTGTCTAGTTTTTGTTTTATAATAGAGACTATTTTAAATTTAATAGTTTTTAGTTTATGTTTTAATTTTAAGTTTACTGAGTGATATTTCAAGATCAATCGATATTGTTTGTTTGAGAATATGTTTATTATGATTTTATTCTTAAAATATATTTTGAAGGGTGAAAGAAAAAGTATTTGACCTCAGTTTCTAAACGATTAAGAATGGAAGAAGATAGAATACTTTTGATCACAACTTCTAATTTCATGATTAAATATATCTTAAATTTTTTTTTAAAAATATTATTTGATCAGTGTATTTGTTAAG
Organism: Vigna angularis; assembly: GCF_016808095.1. Classification (NCBI taxonomy): domain Eukaryota; kingdom Viridiplantae; phylum Streptophyta; class Magnoliopsida; order Fabales; family Fabaceae; genus Vigna; species Vigna angularis. The sequence continues at coordinate 2,806,649 of NC_068980.1, forward strand.
AGTTTCTCAAAATAAATAAAACATGAAATGAGATGTTTTTAAAAATAAATTAATACAGTAACGAGATTACGTTTTTAATTAATTATTTTTAATACTTTGACCGATAGTTTGAAGACTCTAATCAAATTGGTGAGTCAAGAATTTGACTCCTTTAGGATGAGAGGAATACACTTCAAAGGTTTAAGTAGAGTATAATAATGCGCATTAATTATAAGATCAATGTTGATATTTATAATTAATTATAAGATCAATGTTGATATTTATAATTAATTATATATTTTCGATAAATATCTATTTGATTATCCAATTAACAGGTTTGAATTTTATCACAATTTTAAATTGTTGATTGATGGTTAAATATATATCTAGAAAAATATTTTTGTGGGGGAGTTTTCGAAACTATCATTTATAAAGAAAGTACCCAATCAAGATTTCTACATTAAGATTTAAAAAAAAACAAATAAATTTGAGGATGAGAATCAATAGATATTTTTAAAAAATAAAACATTAACACGATTAAAAAACTAATTCTCGAGGAAAATGATAAAAAGCCTATATCAAGTCTTTGATTAATATGATGCATATTTTTTATCAAAGTAAAATCTAGAAAATGCAATCACAATAAATTCATTAGAATTGACCCAAGCTCATTATGGTATATTAAGAGTTTTATTATTAGCCAATCCCCTCAAATTCTAAAAAAAAAGTCTATAAAACTTATGATTGTTTTTTAGAATTCCTTACTTTTTGTAGGATTTAATATTAATATTCTTTAGAGGTCTTCTCCTGCTTCCTTTCCTAGTAGTTTGAACTTGTTTATTATGTTTTTATGTAGTAGAATATTTTTCCTCTTCCACCACATTAACCCAATTAAAAGCTAATTTCAATTCTTCTAAGGCAGACTTCCTGCGTAAAAGAATTAAGGATTATCTTATTTGGAAGAGGTTAAATATGTAACTTTTTTACTTAATGGTGATAATGCTCTTGGTTCAGATGACTTTGGTAGATGTTTTTATCACTCTTTTTGTGAGATTGTTAGTGTTAATATTTGTAAAGTTGTCCAACAATTCTTTCGACGTGGTTGGATCCTCCCTAGTATGAATTCAAATATTGTTTCTCTTGTTTATAATGTTGAAATGTATAATTAACTTTCGTCCTATAACAGTAGCTAAATTTTGTTTCAAAATCATTACAAAAATTTTAGTTAATAGGCTTGCAGTGATTGCTGGTAGAATTATTTCTCCTAATCAAAATGGTTTCATTAAAGGGAGGAATATTAAAGATTATATTTGTATTACTTCTAAAGCTATTAATCTTTTATCTAAAAAGGTCAAGGGTGGTAATATAATTATTAAAATTGATATAACCAAGGTTTTTGATACAATCAATCGACATTTCTTTTCAAATTGTGTTGTTTTGGTTTTCATTAAGGCTTTTTTTACGTGGATTCTTTGTATTTTACAATTTTCTCATCTTTCTATCCAGGTTAATGGTGGCTTGGTTTGTTACTTTATTTATGATAGAGGAGTTAGGCAGGAGGATCCTCTTTCTCCTTTGCTTTTTTGTTTTGCTAAGGAGGTTTTGAGTAGGGACATCTCATAGCTTATTTCCAAAAAACTCATGCTTCCTATGGTTGATTTTTGGGGATACAATTTTCTTCTCATACTCTTTATGCTTGTGATATATTTTGCCTTTTGTAATTAAAAGAGACACCAACACCCCTGTAGCATTTGAAATCTTTCTTGCATGAGTATGACACTTTCTCTGGTCAATGAGTGAGTCTTGCTAAAGATAACTTTTACACTCTTGATGCTTGTGCTTCTTTTGTTAGATATCTAAAGAAGCTTCTCTCTTGTAATCAATGATATCTTCCTTTTATGTATTTTGGTGTGCCAATTTTTGTGGAGGCTCCTAAGGCGCGATTTTTTCAATCTTTGATTGATTAGATTCATAATAAGTTTACTTCTTAAAAAGGAAAATTTCATAGTACGATGGGGAGAATTCAACTAGTAAATTTTGTAATTGTCACTTATTGTTTGTTCAGCCTGTACTCACTGGAATTTTTCTTCTTTTATAACTAATTTATATAACTTTTATTCTTTAATGGTTACTAAGGATGAGATGTGCCTAATTGGATTATGGATGATATTGGTGTATTTTATCAACAAATTGCAAAAAAAAAAAAAAAAAAATCTCTTATGATGTGGAATGTGTGAAGGAGAACTTGATTTGGTTAAATGAGATGCCACCAGCTAAAACTTTGATTCTTTGGAAGCTTTTATATGGTCGTTTACCTCTTGATATAGAGGTTAAGAAAAATGAGTGATTTTATACTCTATGTGTTCTTGGTTCTATAATAATGTTGAATATTTCTCTTATTTGTTTTTTCATTGTTCTCTTACTGTATGGTTGTGGAAATGATTGAATGAAGTTTTTCAAGAATTTACAGTTTTCTTCTTTGGATTTAGTTGTTTAGTTTATAAAGTTTCCTTGTAGTCATTTGCTTAAAGTGATTGTTATTACTGCAGTTATTTAAATGATTTGAAAGATGTTGCAGTTATTTAAAAGATTTGGAAGATGAGAAATCATAGTATATTTCAAGATTCAATTGCATTTTCTTGTACTGTTTTTCAAATTAAGAAGTTAATGTGTATGATTAGGAATAAATCTAAGAAGCATACAAGTAATACTATCATCTATGATATTTTGATGTTAAAATTTTTCAATATTCAAACTATGAAAATTATGATGGTTTCACTTCTAGACATAATATGACAAGTTTCATCTACCAAATATATTTTGAAAACACAAACAATACAAGAATATCCAATAGAAAATTTAAATTTGTAATGCAACATGTTTCTTAGTTTTAAAAAAATGAGAATGAAAAAAATTGAAACCACTTATTTTTTACAAAAATATTTATATTAAATTTCACTGTAATAATATCACCCGAGAGAATGATTAAAATAATCGTAGTCCAAAATATGTATACATGTATTCGTAGATCGGTATTTCATTTTTCAGGCCTAATAAACCTCGTGATTACCACGTGGGGATCCAAAATTTCATATGTTTTTGTTGGTTTTGATCAATTTTATTCAAACTCATTGTTTTATGTAGTGCAGTTCTTTTTATTATTATTATTATAAGTTTCTTGCTAGCTTTTGTTTACTTTTCTCAGTCTTTGTCAGTCAACTATACTACATCTATTAAACAAACCCTATCAATTTAATATTAACCATTAATTAAATGCTAATCAAATTAGTTTACATATTTTGATATTGATTAGTCCTTCAACTTTTATAATACGTAAAAGTAGTTTTTCTTGGTATTTAAATTTAATATTTGCTAGTGAGTTTCTACTATTACAGTTAAAAAAAAGACTAAATTCACTTATTTTCTACAGTTTGAGAACTAATTTATTGATTTAAAGTATATAAAACAAATACAAAAAGAATAAAAACACATTTATAAACAATGCATGGTATTGTTAAGTTTAAAAAATTCTAGTAAGTGTTCTTCATCTAATAGATAGATTAAAAGTAAACAAAAAAATGTTAAAAATATTACAATACAGTTTCATCATAATTTTAATAAAAAGTCATTTAATGTTAACCCTGTCATTCTGCCTCGAGCCCACAAAGGAGCAGATTTATTAGAAGTTCAATTGAGGAATTCAAGGTAACATTAACAATTTCTTAGACGTTAAACAAAGAATGAATAAGAATTAGCTAAATTATTATGCAGGTTGATTGTCATATTTCCTAATTTAAATTGAAGTTTCATGTGGATAATTCTGGTTAATTTTCAAGGTTATTTTATCCTGCGAGTCTTATATAAATTTATGATCTTGATTATTAAGGAAATTAATTAGTAATCTTGATTTGGAAAGTCTTATATAAATTTAAATAATCTATATAAAAAAACACTAATTCTAAAATTGCTAAAACGAGTTTCTTAATTTATGATGTGAAATTCATAATTAAGGTATACACTTTATCAGTTAAAAGTTCGCTCTATTAACTTCAAAGTAATTCCCTAAACAATTTTCTCATAAACAAAACTAACCTATACTATGAAGTTATTTTTCGGATATGTACTAAATATATTAGTGAGTTAAAAAATTATGAATATATGAATTAACGGAGGTAGAGAGATACAACATACATAAATATTTCCAGGTAAGATATTGTCTGCAATGAATTAATGATTCTTTCACTTTTATAAGATACTGGATATAAGATCACACTTGGATTTCTAAAAGGGCTTGGATTACTAAAAGGGATGTATGTATGTAGGTACGTAGCAAAACAAAGCTAACAGCAGCAGCAACATACAAAATTCTTGGACAGAGAATTCATGTATATTGGTTTCAAATTTCGGGTGTTGTGTATGCTTCAAAAGAACAATCATGTACAACAAAATTTCGGCTGTTACTAATTATTGTAATTAATGCAGTAATTGGTGAAGCACCTTGGAGAATAGCCGTGTGGATCTTCTAGGCCGAACTGTCACAGATTTCTTCATGCTTCTTAAGAACATTCCAACAGGTTTATCAGTGCAACTTTGAACCTTTGAGTGTCTGTGTTTCTTCTTCTTCTGATGTTCCATTTTAGATTCCCGATCACCAAACTTTTTAAGCGATTCATCAAATCGGTAGCATCTGAAGGAAACACAGTATGATTATGCTCAAATCAGTAACATAAAAGCTTAATTAACTAAGAAAAAATGTTGCTGATGGGAGTAATTACTCTGAATTCTCCCTTCCCTTAACAATTTTGCCCACCTCCTGCAGATAAAGGGATGCTTTATACATTCATCACAAGTGAAATCATAAAAGCAAAGATAAGAGTTCGTCCTATAGAACAGTTTTTAGATTGTCAATACACACAAGTTTATATATTATCTTCCCCCACAGACCCTATACTTCATCCCCTTCTGCAACACGCACAAACATAGGATTATAAGTTGTTTTCACAGATATGTTACATAGGATTATAAGAATACTGTCGCAAAAATAGAGGATAAGATGCAAATTATTGAGAGCTGATTACACTAGAAAACAACTAGCAAATAATGAGAAAATAAAAAACCACACAAATCACTGATCAAACTACAGTGAAAAAGATACCAACATGAATAATAAGCCGAAGTTTACAAATAGAAAGAGTTAGGAAACTTCATTCAGTAATGATGAGATTACTGAATCTTTTAATGATGAGATTACTTTCATATATGTAAACAAAGATCCAAATAGGCCTTCCAAATGGAAAGAAAACAAAAAACTATACATTACAAATCTAGAAGGTCAGAGATAGCATAACGCCATACCCGTTCTTCAGCTAATGATGGGAGATTCTTCCCATGAGTATCCAAATTAATCTCCTTTGAATTGCCCTGTTCCTCAACTAAATCGTTCTTAGGATCAACTAAATCCGGGAGTCCACCATCTTCAAAAATTTCATCACCTGGCTATGAATCATTATGCTTTAGTATCAATAGCATTAAGGGTTTTCTCAGATACATCTTTAGCACAAGATTCAGCACCAGAAATACAATTATTTGGTGCAGCATAGCTAACTAATCTAAGGCAGTGGATTGCTTTTCATTTATACCTTTTCCTTGTGAAGAACACCCTCGTAAGCAACCAAGATCCTGCCGAAGACTCCCACACGCATTCTCACTCAAACATACCTCATTTCTATACCTGTTAGCCCAATACGATGGGGATGAATTCAAATCGACACAAAGGTTAATCCCCTCCTCTGACCACCCATGGTACTCAAAAGAAAGAGGGGGAACATCAGTAATTTCTATCAGTGAAGAACTGAAATCTTTCTCCTGTGAAGAAACACCAGTTTCTACATCTCCACGGTTATTCTGATGAAAACCTTGCTCTGTCTTGTGCCTTGTATTGCCTAAATGAATATCAGACTTTCCTCCAGACAACCTTGTCTTCTTTGAATCTCTATCAGACATTGTATACCCAAGTTGCTCCTGTAATTGATGAACACAACTTCATAAGCATCTTGTTCAAATGATTGTACAAAAAAGAAGAAGAAAGAAATGCAACTAAAGGTTGAAAACTCAATATACACCTCATGTCCCCTCACCCATATCCATTAACTGTAAGTTGGTAACAGACACCATGTGTAACTACTGTCGAATCCATAGTACGAGGAAGCATGAACTTCTTTAAGGTTTAGATCATATTCTTGCAACTTCCTTTTCTTTTCTTTCGTTTTCTTTATGAGGGTTTGTTTTCCATGGCTAAAAGAGTTTGTTAAGACACTCAAAAGCTCTCTTTGGTGGCAACGAGATTTAAGCACAGAAGGAATTTTGAGAAAATAAAGAAACATTTTTTATTTTACTATAAAGAAAGTGGAAAAAAGAAAGAGAAGGAACATGAGTAGTACCTGATCTCAAATCTTGCGGAGAATGTCAGACTCACCTAAAAATGGAAAATAAAGATTTGGAAAGGTTTACCTTTTATATATTTGTTGGCAGAGTGTAAAAGCTTTTTTTCAGAAGTATATTTATCCTGTTATTTTATTTTATTATGATATTTCACGTATTGTAATTAAACTTGTGTTTCTCTAATTAACTTTAAATATTTAGATAAAATTATATTTTAATATATTTATTTGAATTCATTTTCCATATATTTTTAACCTTTATTAAACTTTAAGCTACCTCCAATCTCGTCAAATGTCGCTTTGGCCGAGTGGTTAAGGCGTGTGCCTGCTAAGTACATGGGGTTTCCCCGCGAGAGTTCGAATCTCTCAGGCGACGACTTAATTTTTTATTTTTATTTTTATTTTCATAATCAACATTTTAAAAAAACCAATAATCATTAAGGGAGTGCTTGTAGTAAATAAATTTTTAACGATTTTAGTTTTGACATACAACAACAATAGACTAATTAATTACTGTAGATGTTATATATTCATTACGAAAACAATAAAATATCTGCAAGGAATTAAATATTATAAAAACTTCTAAAAGTTTATCATTAAGATTATCATATTTCAGATAAGTTTCTAAAAGGTAAATTCAAGTATTTAGCAAATAATGAATTGATTTTTTTTTAATATCAAACAAAAATCTTCTTTTAGGTGAGCCATTTGTTTGAAGTATAATTTATAACCAATCATTTATTTTAGAAGACTCTTCAACAAACTCAATTTAATAGCATGTCTTTTAAATCATATCTTTTTCCAACTAATTTGACCTTTTTGGAAAACTAATCACATTTAATTAAGTCTTATTGTGGAATAGGTATGTTTTTTTTTGTTTGCAAGTTTTTTGTTAATTCCACCTAAACATGATATTTTTTTTTCTTACAAATTTGGTGTTCCGGAATAAAATAACATCCAATATTTCATTTTATATATTTTTTTTACTACTTTTTATAATTTTCTAAGTATTTGTTTATTTATATATAATCACATCGCTACAATATACATTGTACATATCCATTTAATAAGAGAAATTAAAAATATTTCTATTTTCACTATTATACTTTCTTTGGTAATTACTAGAAGGCACACGCTAAAAAAAGTAGTATTCTATACAAGGTATTTTACATTTCCGATAAATTTACTTGTTTAATATTTGATTATTTGTGCACCTATTAAATAATGAAATTTGTGAACCAATAATTTAAAAAAAAATATTTTGTATTCTCTTGATTCAAATTGATATTCTTATATACTTTTTTAAAATATTATCATATTTGAAAGATGAGTTTTAAAGGTTTATTCAAAGTTGTGAAATTGTTCAAGATTTTTATGGAAGTGTTAAAAAAATGTAATGATGTTGAAGATTTATGTGAAGGTGCTGTAACAACCATAGAAATTGATTTTTTTAATAAAATATTCAAGGCAGAATTATTGTAGCTTCGGAAACGTAAAAAAAAATGGTGCATGGTCAACCTCATGCAAAATGTCAATTAAATCATCTAACATATTTCTTTATCATTTTGTTTTGGTATAACTTTTTCAATTATAAATTTAGTAGGAAATCAAATTATGTAAGATTTTAACAATAAAGAAAGTAAAACTTTGAAGGTCAATTTAATAATAATAATTTTTTTTATAGAAAATAAAATTCAATCTACAATCTAAAAGTTTTCAATAAAAAAAATGCAATACAATATAAATATAATATATACTAAATTTCAAATACAATTCAAAAGTATAAAAACACAAAATAAATTACTATCCAACATCAAGTAATTGTTGTTACTTATTCATCTATAATATTAGAGTTTTGAATGGATAAATCCATAACATAAGAAGATTTAAGTTTAGGATTTTTAACTTTTAATATGATTTAAAATTTATAGGTAGATTGGTAAGTTAACATGTCTTATTACAAGTTTAATCATAATAAATTAAGTTTAATTTTGTTCCATATCAAAATTTATAATTTTTTAAAATTCAATTTCACTAATATGAACCAAAATTACCTATGAATTTTAATTTATTTTGCTAATACTATTATTTTTTTTCATAAAATACTTGATTCTTTTACATATAAAATATTGAAATGAATACAATAAATACAAATATTACATTTCCAATAAAATTCTTAACTTTACGAGTGTCCAATGACTTCTCTTGATAGCATAGGTTTTTCTTTTCATATATAATAACTTTTCATCGATATGAACAATGTTATCCATAAAAAAGTTTGAAATTTGGATCATATGAAATGCCACCTCTTTCCAACATCGATAAAAAAAACTCCAATAGAATATTTGAATTAATTATTTTTTTAACATACTAATCTTATTTTAAGGGCCTAACCGGCATAGATTATATAAGTAATACACCAACTAAATTATTATAACAATCATTATCTTTATACAAACACTAAAGGCTAAGAAAAATAAGAGAGAAGACATTAAAGGATGCCACGTGTTAGCACCCTACCAAACACGCGGAAATAGGTGTTTGAGTGTAAGTCACTGAAAATAATAATAATAATAATAATAGTATAATTAAAGTCTCTCTTTATTTTATATTTTATATTTTATATTTTAGATCCGTTATCAACGCTCTTTCACTCACCCCATTGCTTTTTCAAACTCCTCTTTCTATGTTACATTACAACCTTATTTAACTCATCTTTTTGTTTTATTTCATCAATCTTTCTTTTCATGGTTCTTTTTCTAACCCTATTTACCACTTTATGTAACCATTATCCATTAGGTCACAATATCGATAAGAAAATTAGAATAGAAATTTCCCATCTGAAAGAGAAAAATATTTAATAAAAAATTAAAACCGAAATCTTTTACATATACTAATATAAATTATATAAATGATATTAGTAAGGATGACAAAGTCCTTTAATACTGGACGAGTTGGATTGATATTTTCAATCACTCTTTTTTATGTATTCTTTTTTATCCGGTCTATTTAATCCACTAAATTCACATATTAAAAGTAGGAATCAAATAATTCACATGCTAATCCGTTTTTTTAATTAAACTTAAATGTTAAATATGTTTTTTTTCCTTAATTTTTAATCAAAATCAAAATGAGTTTTATTTTTAAATTAATTTAGTCTCTTATATTTATAATTGCATGAATTTAGTCATTTTAATCAAATTTTGTGAAATTTATCTAAGATTTTAAACATGTTTCATGATAACATTTGAATTATTTAACTTTTTTAATACTTTTTTTTTCAATACTAGTTATAAAACGTGTTTGAAATCTTTAATAAAATTTGATTAAAAATATTAAATTCACACAATTCTAAATATGATAAATTAAACTAATTCAAAATTTTAAAAATAGATTAATTCTAATTTTAAGTAAAAATTAACAACAAAAAACATATTTAAGTTAAATCATTAACGTATACTTAGATCTCAAAAGCAGGTTTTAGAAGGATTTTACGAGGTCATTGGGTACTCTGGAAGAGAAGAATAATTCAAAAAAATGGTTGTGATTTGAAGGAGGAAAAAAGAATTAATACTTAGGCTCTGATCCATTCAGAGAGGAGAGAGTCATGATTGGCAGACCTACGTTTATTTATTGTATCATGGAACCTCTTCCACATTATATTAATCACTTCATTAATTACATCAAAATCACTGCAACTCAAATTACAGGTAAGCCAACACCATTCATGGCCCCTTCCAAACCCATTATTTAATATCAACGCGTCTTTCAACAACCAAGTCATAACCATCGTTATGTTTCTTTATTCAAACCAACTGCATTTCACTGCTTTCCCTTCTACTGCACTAAAAAATATCTACTTTCTATCAAACACTCTCTTGCATTGTGTCTCAATAATAAAATACGATTCCTTCGACAACATGAATCTGTAACAAAGCGAGAGATGACTGTAATGATTGCAAAAACGCGTGAAAGATAAAGTCACTGAAAGAACGTATAGTTTTGTTGGATATGTGAAAAAAAAGAGGTTCATTGAAAAATACAATATTAGTTAGATTTGAATTCAATCACATAAAAAAACTCATTATTTTCTATCAAAAACTTTAATCAAAAACTTTAAGAGAATGAATTATAAAAAACTTTAAGAGAATGAATTAATGAATCTTTCATCTCTTTATATAATATTCAAGTATTCAACTATTAATTTTATGAGTTTATCCAAAAACAAGTTTATTAAAAAAATACAACATTAATAAAACTTGAATATAATAATTGAAAATACTCTCTCCTCAAAATCGTTAAAACAATATTTTCAATTTTAGATGATACTCAGTGTATTCAATAAATTAATTATGTCACTTTATTTTCTCATTTTTACTCGGAGTTAGACTGACTCTGAAATTCTATAAAGCTCTTCATGAGAAAAAAAAAAGAAGCTTAAGTAAAGTGTCGTTGTAGTTGGAATTGGTTTATGTTATATGTGTGTATATATATATATATATATATATATATATAAATGCAACCAACGAAGCTAATTAGCTAACCTAAGAAGTCTTTATTTAGAAGCCAAAAATCTCTCTTCACCGAAGAAACGAAGCACCACAAACATCTGTTCCGATGCCAACTATTATGCTAAGGTTTTTTCTTCTTTACAACCTCCTTCGTCCATTTCTTCTGTGTCTGGTTCCTAAGAAGGTGCGAGCCATTCTCTCTCCTTCTTGGTTCCGATCCTCCTCCACCACAGCACCAACACCAACACAACCATCTTCTTCTTCTTCTTCTTCGAGTGCCTTCACCAGAATTTCACTCTCGATGGATCCCAACGAGCTGAAGCGCGTGTTTCAGATGTTCGACCGTAATGGCGACGGGAGAATCACGAAGAAGGAGCTGAGCGACTCGTTGGACAATCTGGGCATTTTCATTCCCGACAAGGAGCTGACCGTGATGATCGAGAGAATAGACGTTAACGGAGATGGGTGTGTGGACATCGATGAGTTCGGGGAGCTCTACCAGACGATCATGGACGAGCGTGACGAGGAGGACGACATGCGAGAGGCCTTCAACGTGTTTGATCAGAACGGCGATGGCTTCATCACCGTGGAAGAGTTGAGGACCGTTTTGTCCTCGCTCGGGTTGAAACAGGGAAGAACAGTCGAGGACTGCAAGAAGATGATCATGAAGGTGGACGTCGATGGAGATGGGATGGTCGATTACAAAGAGTTCAAGCAAATGATGAAAGGGGGTGGCTTTAGTGCTCTCACTTGATTTTTCTCCATCTGCTTCCGTTTGCTTTCGTGTTTCGGATCCGTTTTTCTGGAAGCTAATCATTGTGGTTTCCACGTTCGAGAAGTCATCGTTCCATTCTTCAATTCCCATGTTGTAAATAAATCTGGGGAGAAATTGCTACGTGATTTGGGATTAATCTTCAAATGTCAGGTACTTCTGTTATATATACATGTGTCTCCTGAAGATTAGTCCAGAGCATCAACATCTGTGATGTTTTTTTTTTTGTTTTTTTGTTTTATCATGGGAGGGTATAAGATTTAGACCAATCCCATCTCATTCATCTTGTTCTAGGTGTGTAATCTGAGCTCGTGCCTCCCACTTACCATGCATGTCATGTTTTTATGGTTTTGGAAGAGGCAAGCGTCCAAGATTGTGTGCGTGTGTGTGTTATTTTTTCCAATGGACTTTTTGGAGGGTTAGCACCTGGCTTGATAAGCATAAATGAGATGAGCCTTGTTTAATGCAAGGTTTTTTTTTTTTTCTTGACTTTGGATGAAGGACATTGAAATCAGGGAACTACTGCTACTGTTACAACGTGTTGTGTTTGTTGAAGTTTTGAGGTGAGAGAATGAATGATTCTATTTTCCACTCTGCAACACTGTGCTGGATGATTCTGTTGAATTTTGAACACCTTTTTTTTAATCAAGTACAGCGTTAATTTGGGATAAATTCACAGAAAATAAGATGACATGGCTTTAATTAGTTACTTACTATTATTTGGCATGTTTGGTAGTTGGCAAAGCCCGCATATGCATGAATAATGTCCTGCTACAAGCTGCAAGTTTATTTGGCAGTATGTTCGTAAGTCAGCTTCAATGGAATAGAAAACAATGATTTGGACACATTTGCGATTAATGAGCTTACCCCAATGTTTAACCTTCAGGACTCAAGTTCATAGTATGATTATCTTTTAAGTGATATCTAACACGAATTGACAAGATAACAACAAATCATACCTGTACACTGACAATGGAGATAAATTTGACCTTATTAAAAAACTGAAAAGTGATGATTAACCAGAAATTCCAGCTATAATCAATAAATGCGTAAGCAGAATGCGAGCAGGGGAAAGTAGAATCGATAGTTGATGTAAACCACGATCCTACCAACTTGGAAAAGGTTGCGTGATGACCAAGGATCGAAATAGTTTAGTCAAAAGGAAGAATGAAATGGCTAAGTTATACTCACTGCTTTTGGGCAAGAGTAATAAATCATGTACAAATTATAATTTGAGAACCAACATAATCCACGAAATGGTGAACACCAGAAAATGAATTTCCGAGTAAACTATATGGTGCCTGAAGTTTAACTTGAACGGTACATGATCAAACACACTACTTCAAGCAAATCGCATCTAAATGCCGACAGAATAATGTTAGCCTTCAATGTCTAGAAGACGCTTTGACAATCTCAACCAGGATGTCTCCAATGAGGAAACAGGCTATAATAGCACTAATTACCCACCATCCGAATCTGATTTTTCCTCCTCAATCTCTCTAATACTTCGTACTACAGCAGCAACTTTTTCAGAAATATGTTCGGTGTGCTTCTCTAAATCATTCAGAATTATATTTAACTGCTCTTCATATGCAGCACAACGTCGTTTGCACTTTTGCCTTTCATTGTACAACTCAAGTGATAGCTCACGGATTCTCCTATCCTTCTCATCCTGCGGCACTAACAATGAAATCATCAAAAAACTTATCCAAGTAGCTTGAGATGTGCTTTCATTGTTATTCAACAATTTAATCAATCAGATTCACAGCTATTTTCTTCCATTTTTTCTCTTTCTCAATAACGGTCAATGTCATGTAATAATTTACTAAGAGGAGAGTAGCAAGACACTCAATTATTGGTTAAAATTTATGAAAACTACAAAATTATGGTTTGACTCATTTATTTTTTGAAAAAAAAGTGGGACCTAAAAAAGCTTTCTTTAATAAATTTTAATCAAAATAGTTTGTTAAAAGTTACTGACATATCTCATTTACCGATTATCATATCTTCCTGATGCAAGACTGACAGAACTCCCTTATGGTCTAAGGAACATACTGGAAGATGTTTAGGAGAATCAATGGTAAACACTGCCTTCAAATAACTAAAAGCCTGCATGACAGGAATGCTAACAGGAAGGTTTTGCTTGGGCCGGTGGAAGATATAGATAAAAACAGAGACACCAGTAAAAAGGCAGCAAAATATGAGAAAATGGTTGAGGCCAAGACATAACAGACCAAAGTGATAAATGTTTTGCAAACTCAGGGACTATAGTAATTGGCACTCGCAATTTCAACCCAAAATTAAGAATTTACTTGCATTTTGTTAGACCCCTTATCTTAATATGTCTATTTCAATCCCCCCAAAACTGATGTCAAACCACGACACTAGGAGTGAAGATCTTATCAGTTCAATCAAAACATACTTAAATTGTTCATTAAAAGTGCACTGTTTGACTGACCTTTTTGGATTTCATCCGTTTGACGACAACAGAATAACAAATAACAAAGAAAAAAGGATTTGGGAACTGTGCATTCAACTATAGATCACAAATCACTCTTCTTAAGAATCATCTAGTCACATTTGTCATTGCCAAGGAAAGACATACCTCGCTAACCAAGTGCTTCCCAGATCCTCGCCATGGAACTTTACTGGGACTCATTAGCTTATGATTATGCTCCTTTACAAATTTGGTGACAACCCACTTCCCTCCATCCCGTAAAGCCAGCCTTATCATGGCTTGACAACCTTCACGAGTGGCTGGTGGCGGAGGCAGCACCCTATCTTTTCTGTGTACATACTTTTTTGCACGAAAGCCTTCTTTTGAGCAGACAAAATCTTGACCAATAACTTGGTTATTTACTCGTGAACGACGGTTGTGGTGTATTCGTACCGTAAACCCTATTCGCCTACCATAGGCAATGTAGAATTCTCTCGCTTCCTCTCTTGAATTGAACTCCATGCCTATGAATGGTTCAACAGCTTCTATATCTGTTGGAATCTCTGTTGCAGGTGGTTCGACAAACTTCTCATCTTCACTTCCACATAATTCTAGGTCTTTTGAAAATTCATCTATTTTCTGGTGTTTCTCACTAATTTCTGCTTGCATTTCAAGGTCACTATCATCCGAGTCAAATCCTTGGCCAGATTCGTGATCCATAGCCTCACTATGGCAGAAGAATTACTCAATAATTAGATTATTCTTCCAAACCAGTTTACCTAATATAAAAATATATTAAAAAAATCCATGGCATATGCATAACTTTAGTACTCTTGACACAACAATCATGTAACATTTCAATTCCATAATAAAACAAAGTAACAAACCAGTGAGACAGTACGTCATTATTGAAGAAGGTCAAAATACACATGACCAAATCATATATAAATTCATAAAAACATTAGTTCTTAAAGTGAAAACATTTCAAAAAGAGTTATTTTCTTTACATCATTTAAGTCATATTAAAATTTTACTATATGTTGCCTTCAAAAACAGTCATAGCATACAACACTGACCTTGGATTCAATGAGGGGAAATTTGATTTCAATGCCGCTAAATTGCTTCTTGACTTGAGAGTTTATACAATATTCATAGTTCTGCAAGTTTACCAAGATTCTCCAAAAAAGAATTTGGCAAGTTAACTCATTTTCTCAACACATTATTGTTAACTCATAAGAGTCTACGCCTTAACATAAAAGTTTTAGACAAACAATAGCTATTTGATTATCTAACCATAAATACTGATAATAACGTTCAACCAGAAAAGAAAACAACAAAATCTAAGGAGAATTTGAAAGAGTTTCTATGAAGGATTTCTTATAATATGAGGAGTTTGACAAAGCTTGTGAAAATAATAATTAATCCTCCTTCAAGCTTTGTTTAGTTTATAAAAACAAGTGAAGTTAGTATTTGACCTTATTCCTGTTTGACTTCCTATCTCCTTAGAAGAAGCTCCTCCAGTTATACTCTACTTTCCAATTTCAACTTACCAATCATAAAAAAAAAACTACTTCTAGTTTTTATAGATATTCTTAATTTGTCTTCAGCCTAACTTTCCCATTAGAAAGAAGAGAAGCGTAAAAGAAGTTGGGTCAAACATTATCTAAAGGAGCTAGAAGGAGCGCTTGTAACATTAACCTATCAAAGTAATCTCATTGGATTGAGCAATCACAAGTTGAGTCCTCATAAAATGAATTTCGGTTCAAATGTGCAGTTTGCACCTCAACTTCCCAAGGCCATTAGGCGCTAGACTATGTGAAATGAAGGGATAAAGGGCTTCGAGTAGAATCTAATAGTTCTTTATGGGCAGAGAACTTAGGTTCTCTGAAGGAGCTTAGCTCAGTGGTAGCGTGAAAGTTCATTCCCCTGAAGTTCCTACGGTTTTCAGAAATAATATAGACCTTGTTTTCCATAATCGATCTATTTTCTTTGTTAATCGCTATCGTGGCCTTTGGGTTCGTAACATCATCCCTGAGGTGATAAGCTCTTACTGAATAAGCATACACTCAGTTTTTTTATCCAAGCTTCAAATCTAGTATGCTTGGGTGCTAACAACAAAATATAGACTATATGTGGATATTGTCCATCCTATTTATTCAAAATTATTGAATGAATATAAGATATTAGTAGCCTTAATTAGAGCTTATAAGCGAATAGAGATACATATTTCACTAACAAAGATCCCAATCTAGATAAGATACCTGTCAAACCCTAGACTAAAAATAATCTCGGACACGGGATGAGTGTATATTAAGAAAGTACATTGATGAATCTAATTATTATTACTTTGTATAAGTAAACAAACAAGAGCATGCTAAATTTCATTAACTAAGAATATATATATATAGAATTTTTCAAAAATTCGAGAAGATTAAGACAACAGCTTACTACCTGTCCAGCACAAGAACTAACCGAGATAAAATCAGCCAGATTTCAACATTTTACTGTAAAACCTGCAAGAAGAACATGCAAGTTATTAACATTGCATTACAGTTTCCCTTTCAACCATGAACCCCCCATCTAAATTCTGAATTGTCTGTCAAATTGACTGCTCACAAAAACTAGTATTTCCTGATGGAATGTTTCTAAATAGCCGAAAAATTCAAAGCACGAGGTCTAGAAAAAAAAAGTTGGTTTTCTTGATGAATACAAATTCGGAGCAGAAAAATGACACGGGGAAGAAAAGGTTGAAGAAGCCTTACTTACCCCTCCTCCGATTAGGTCCGCCAACCTAGAGTGGTTAATTTGGATCGGGTCGGGTTTATCAATTTGGGTCTCTCCGAATCCCAAAGAGTCGCAAACACTCAGTCACCATTGATGTACGGACGCATGACCAACAGTGACACCACGGACTGATGCAGTACACGCTCGCAGGTGTCATTTATTTATTTCAAAATTAAAAAATAAATAGGGACAGTTCAAATTATTATTTCCACCACCTGACTACTATTTAAAGACCCACCTACATCTATAAATGACCTTTTTACCCCCACACGACCCTTTCACAACTTTTTCCGGTCACCTGCGCTAACATTCTTTACTCCTCTTGTTTAATAATTATTGTATGCACTGCGAATATAAAAATTAAATTTAAATATAATTTTAAAAAGCAAGCAAAATTATATGCACGAGTAAATTAAAGAACAAACATATAACTAGTATGAAAATTATATTATTTAAAATCATGTCTATATAATAAATAAAATTATAAAAATTAATTATTATGCTAACTGATAGAAATAAGTATATAAGGACAAATTTTAATAAGTTGCGATTGTCGATGGAATTTGATGATGGTAAGGTTTTAATTAATAACTTGTGTTTAGAAATTATATGTTAACAATTTTTAAAAGAATATTAAGTGCATAAAACTCAGTAACTTAAGTGTTATAACAACTAAATCCCTTGATAAAAAAAAAACATGTAATTTAGTAAAAAAATTACGTAATTTAATCTTATAAATATATCATGTTCGGTTGGGACAAACTTTGATGTATAGTTTTGTTTTCCTTAATAGAAGAAGGAAAATATTCTTTTTACAAGATAAACATCTTTATTAACAAATTATTTTTGTTTCGGGTAGAGGGTAAAGTAATTTCTATGAACATTTTCATAATTTCCTTTTAAGAGTCGTAATTTGACTCTATCTTACCTTCGTTTCAATTGATGGGGAGTATCTGTCAAAGGTATTTCAATATTTAAGTCAGTAAATAAATAGTCCATGTTCAGGGTTAGAGCAACCATCTTAAATATACAATAAGTTGGATCACCTACTTCTTTATTTATAGTTTTTGAGGTTAGCCTAAGATTAACAGAATGTTAGTGACGGTCCAATCTTAACCTATTATACTAATTAATACTTATGTTTAAATTTGTTTCTTAATGTCTCTTTTACTCATAGCAGGCCGAACGAGTTCTAAGTTTGTTTTAGTTCCATCTCGAGTATTTATTAAGTTGGGTCGTTCGTCCTTTCTTTCCATATAGGGTCATCCGACCATAATAAAAGATTTAAAAGTATGGATAATTGATGGAATATACACAAATTTCATTATCCACGTTTATTTCTAAAGTAAAAATATATCATTTTTTATTCTTATATTTAAATTAATTTCCCATCTTTAATTTTTTTGTACAATAAATATATTCTATGTGTATTTGTTTTTTTTATTATTTTAATATCAATTTATTAATTTTTGTAGTGAATAAAAATTATAAAAATAAAAATAATATTATCAAATAGTTAATGTTAAAACATTACATTTTCATTTTTTTTATATCATAGAAAATAAAGAAGATATTTGTTTTATATTATAAATTAAATAATGAAGGAATTTATATTACACCATTAAGCACTTAATTGAGAGTACAAAATTATTATTTATATAAAAAAATAGTAAAATAATTAAATGTGAAACTTAAAATTTATTTGATTCAAAATATACCATTTAAACATATTTACACAAAAGATGTCTAACCAAAATAGTGATAAGAAGAAAAAATTTAAGTTGAATGGTGATAAATCTGATTCATAAATATTATATTATTGTATTATAATAAATTAAACGTCTTTATATAATTGCAGTGGTAAAATTATAATAATTTTAAAAGTAAAAATAATCACATAAAAAAATCTCAAAATTATATTTTTCATTATAATAATAGATAATAAATAAAAATAGAAAAAAGAAATGAATATCCAAAAAAAAATTAATATACTGTTTATAATTAAAAATATAATAAAATTGAAAATACTCTAAGGATCTAAGCAAAAATTATACTGATATTAAACTTATCAAAACCATTAGGAGATAATAAAAATTATACTAATGAAACCAAAAAAATTTTAAATAAAACAAAAATTCAAAATGAAAAAGTAAATTTTGTATAGAAGTTTTTTAAGTTAATTAATAAATTAAGAATGTTTTAATAATTTAAACAAAGATGAAAATATAAATAAAAATTTATATTGAAATAATACAAAAACAAAAGACAAAGTAATACATGTATATCCTATTTCCATATTCAATTAAAAAAATTTAATACTATTCATATTTACATCCATACTAATAAATATGAAAATTCATGTTAGAATGGATATATATATATATATATATACTGACTTGCAATCGAAATGAAACTGATTTATATTTATTGGGAGAAATTTGTCTAATTATATTTATTGAATATATTAGTTTGGTTAAATTTAAATATTGATTGCCAAATATTTTATTAATATCTTAACGTATTTTACTAATATAAAAGGTTACTTTAAAACTGTAATCATTTTAAATTCCAAATAATTTTTTTTAGGAAAGTATAGTGTATATATTTAAAAAACTTACATTAAAACTACTTTTTAATTAAGAGTTGATTAATTTTTTTATATAATATATGATTACAAAATGTTAATATTTACATCATAAATAGTGTGTAATAATATAATACTTAAATTACTTTATAATATTTAATAAAACAGAAGGAAATAAAATAAGCATGTGAAGGTGTTGTGATGTCCGCAAACTACCAAAAAGTTGTCGTACCGTGCGAGAGAGATGGCGGGTACCTACCATAACCAACACCGCCACGTGCTGCAGCTAGTGCTGTCATGCCGGAAAGTCACCGCCCAAGTCACCAACACCACCACCTCCTCCATAATAGCCATGGCCTCCTCGTCGGAGCAGGAATTCGCGGCTCACTACCGTGCACAGCTCAACCGGTTCCCCAGATCCCAGCGCTACTGGGACGGTAAAGTGGCCTCTCGCGTCGGGGAGAAGCTAGGGTTCCGCCTCAGAGAAATCGGTGTCACCACTGTGCAAATCGATCCTAGCGAGGAACAATCCCGTCCACCACACTACCGCGTCATGGTCTCTCCCTTGTTCCATTCCATCAAAAACGCCGGCGTCCACGTTTCTGGCGTTCACTGATTAATTTATCCCAAATTGTGAGTTTCAATTTTGAGGGTTTTTCATTGTTGAGCCAATTCTTCACCACACACAATAAAATTTTGACTCTGAGTCACTATTCCCTAATTCTATTATTATTATTATTATTGGGATCACAAATTGTTCAGAAATTACTGAGCGTTGTTGTTTTTTGCTCGTATCAACATCGATTGATTAATAACTTGGCCGCTCCAGTTGCCAGATTTTTGTTTGTTTTCTGATTGAGTTGATGGTTGCGAAGTTGTGTTCGGTATCCAAATGGCGTTTGGCATAGTCGTAGAATATTCTAAATAAATTCATAATTCTCCATTGCGGAAAACTGAATGCTCACATAATTTTTGTGGTTTGAATTGAAGTTTTTCTCAATACTATAACGTTATTACCAATGTAGAAATGTGGTTACCAATACAAGAAAAGTTGGCTTGCAACATTGACTAACCATGAAAATGTAAACAATTTGGGGTTGTTATGAACATCCTTCATACTGCACCATAAAAATTAGAATATATAGAATATATGCAAACCACTGTCTAAAACATTATGGATTGAGTCCAAATTGTCAGTTTATTTTTTGTATTTTTTTATTGATATTAATATATTAAAAGAATTTTTAATATATTTCAAAACATTAAAATCAGTGTGTATTTTAAAAATATAACAGAGGAAAAACATTAAGAACTTAAAAAGCTCAAATTGGATAAACCATCCTTTGAGTTTGTATTGACATGATAAAATATATGCTGAATAACGTTAGACACACTTTTATTTGACATAATTTATGCAAATAAAATAAAATAAAATTATATATATATTTTTAAACATTTAATGCAATTCTAAAGCGCACTTCACTTTTATTCTCATGTACATTAATCAAAATACAAAATACTTGTACACTTGTATTACAATTATCACATATTTAGTGAGCATGCACTTCTAAAAACCCATTTGAAGCCTCTCACGTCCCATCGATGTTTTATATTTTTCACTACAAGTTTTTAATAATATTTGGTCAATTTCTAAATAAAAAACCACTTCCAATTTAATTATGCGACTCACATAAAGAATAAAACAAATTTAATTATTCTCACTTTAAATTTAACCTTAATAGAATTTAGTGTGATAATATTTTATTTATAATGTTTTATACAAATTGGAATAATTATAGTATTTTTTTTCAACAACATTAGATGGTGTGATTGATCGAGAGACATGTGCAACTAAGTTGGCAAAAAGATGAAAGAAATGATATGGCGTGAGAATATAAAAGTAAAAAGAAAAGAAAAGAAAATAATGGAGTCACTTTCCTTTCCTTCTTTTTCAATTTTACTTTCTAAAAATCAAATTCCAATGTAAAAAAAGAAAAAAGCACCAACCCATAATTTTCGGACCGTTGGAATGAACAACTCCATTTCCCTTTAACCTATCAAGCAATAATTTTTATCCTTCTTTTTGTAAAAAATAAAATAACAAAAGTTCCATTCTTGTGACAAAATTGACACCATATGATGATGAAGCATTGGGTGTAGTCAACTTTGTACTACTCACCACATCAACGTTCCACGGTATGCGATGCTATAATAGCGTAATTTTTGTAATAAATAATAATTTATGCAACATTGATATATTATATGGAAATTACTAATATTGATGATGATAAATGACAACTATGGGTTCATGGTGGTTTGATTATACAACACATTTTGTTAGTAAGAATTAGAACGTTACATTTGATAATAGTGCCAAGGGTAGGGGAAGAGTTGCACCCTGACTCTCTGACTCTGACCCTGACCCATTGCCATTTTTCCTGGTATTTTTTTTTAATTTAATTTTATATGGTTTTGTTTTGCGTTGGATTTGATCGAGTGCATACAAAGATTTTAAATATTCGATTATTTTTTCTTTTCCTAAGCGTAATACACCCCAATTCTCTGATAATTTTGCTTTCTGCATAGATCGCGATCGGCGAAGCTTCATTTTGCGAAGGAGTGGAAACTATATAATTCGAATAGGTTGGGTAGGTAGGTTTCTGACGTTCCTAGCTGCGAATTGTTGATGAGTTTATTCAGTATATACCGCTCGTTTGGTCCTCAATTTTCGAGCGTTTTTTTTTTTGTTATTGGGAAATTCGTTAAACCCTGTGCGGACTCTTGATCGAGCTGAATTGCATTCGGTTTGTGAATATTGCTTGTGAATTCGTATGAATTTGAGTTCTGATCACTTCAATGTGAATGGTTGAGGAAATTTGGGAAGTGAATTTTGTTATGGACAATGTTGCAGGGCAGGGTTTGTGAATTCATTGCAAAATGGGGGTTATGTCCAGGCGGGTCGTGCCCGTCTGTGGTAACCTCTGTGTGTTTTGTCCTTCTCTGCGTGCAAGATCAAGGCAACCGGTGAAACGTTACAAGAAGTTGATGGCTGATATATTCCCGCGTAATCAGGTGAAATTTTCAGCTTATGTTGTTACACAGACTTTACTTGGTAGCTATTAACGGGACCCAAGAATTATAAGTTGACTTAGTAATTTTAGCTAATGTATCATCGGATGGTTATTTGTGTAGTTTTTAGACTAAGTAATACCATCTTGTGTATCATTACTGTTGCTCTTATTGGCTGGTGTACTGTTATGTTAAGATGAAAAATGATAAATGCAGGCAACGGGGTGACAAGACCTGTTTCTTGAACTGGTTTAGGTTATTTGAATTTAGCAAACAGAGAATGTTTAGAAGCCCTTCTTAGCCCTATTCCGATACTTATCAGGTGATGATTACTGTGATTTTCAGGTTGCTGAGCCTAACGACAGGAAAATTGGAAAGCTATGTGAGTATGCTTCTAGGAATCCAATGAGAATTCCTAAGGTAATAATTCTTAATAATCTCCCCTTGTTTTCGTCTCTTCTAGTTTGTTTCATGCAACCAAGAACATCATGATATGGTGGAGGAAATTTAAAATAATCATTCTCGTAAGAAACTGTTAGATTTGATTAAATTATCATTGTAGAAGTTCCAGTTGGATGCCATTCAATAATCACCTGTTTGATAAAAATTGATGTTAGAATATATG
This sequence comes from Vigna angularis, assembly GCF_016808095.1. Classification (NCBI taxonomy): domain Eukaryota; kingdom Viridiplantae; phylum Streptophyta; class Magnoliopsida; order Fabales; family Fabaceae; genus Vigna; species Vigna angularis. Next base: position 2,829,850 of record NC_068980.1, read on the forward strand.
AAAATATTATATCATATCTTAAAATACCTGTTAGTAAATTAAGCATTTCTTTAACTTAGCACTTGTATCCCTAATTAACTAGGATTATGATTAGTATAAGTAAGGGTTATTAATAGGTTTTATGAATATAATAAATTCATCAATACATTCAAATACATCTAAATTATCAGTTTACTAAGTTAATATCAATTTACTATACAAGATTTAGTACTATAGTGTTTCTTATATATAAAACTATATAATTTCAATTTAAGCACTGAGATGTCCAGTGATCAAATTTGAAGCTCTGGTCCGTAATGCTTCACAATATTTTCATAAATTCTGAATATTTTGTTGAAGGAAAATTTGATTATTTAATATTTTGAATGAGGCTAAACTAAAGGAAATCTTGCTATTTAATATCTAAATAAAGAAACTGCTACTGAATGCATTAATAACCCTTCCATGTGCTCAATGTTTTCATTTTTTCTTCACTCAATCTTATTTGGAATTTGTTAAAAGTAAACAAACACCATCGAGTCACTTTAAGTACTGGATCTTTTCATTTTGATTGCTGATTTCTGATCGCTGACATATCTAAATATATTTGGTGTTTTGTCTTGGCAGATTACTGACAACTTGGAGCAAAGATGTTATAAGGATTTGCGTCATGAAAACTTTGGTTCGGTGAAAGTGGTCTTGTGCATATATAGGAAACTGTTATCGACATGTAAGGAGCAGATGTAAGTTTTCCACAGTATAAGTTAAGTGCGTGTTCCTTGGATTTAATTATTATTTGATCCTGACCAAATTCATTTAAACACATTTGGGTGTTGGGGGAAGGACCTATGTTTCGAATTCGTACATTCAGGCACCATCAGTGTATTACACTGCGGAGGCCATTTTGAAATTTATGGACATTTATGAGTTCTTTATGTTCAGGTTTCATTCTTGTAAACACTTTTGGCTGTATGGGTACTTTTTAACACGTGGTCATGCTTAGAACGCTGTTTTTTTTTTTTAATTATTTTTCTTGGTATTCTTGAGCAGGGTCTTGCAGTGTTAATTTGTCTCCTCTAGTCCTATTTGCTATTGTCTAAAGCATCATACCATGGAGTTGTTCATTTGATTTATTTCCTTATTGGATGCTACCCTTTACTATAGTGGTGAGTAATAGTATTCAAACATGCTTCTTAATCTTGCAGGCCGCTGTATGCCAATAGCTTATTAGGGATCCTTCGAACGCTTCTAGAGCAAACTCGTTCAGAGGAAATGCGGATCTTAGGTTGCAAGACTCTTGTAGAATTTACAGATTGCCAGGTATTTGGTTAATGAACCAATTGGACTTGCTAGTGTTAAAATTACAGTATCATTGCTTCAATTTGCAACAGATCTCCCACTGATTTAAATTTAACTTTAAACTTTGTATTATTATACGTTATTGTCTTGATATATTGCATTTGGTAGACCAAGTATTATTTTTCTACTGTTTTTTTTTTCAATGCCATAAATTTAGTGATATTGACCCTTTGAGTTAAAGTAGACAAATGGTACATACATGTTCAACTTAGAGGGTTTTATACCAAAACTATGTCAATTGGCTCAAGAAGTGGGAGATAATGAACAAGCTCTTCTTCTACGATCAGCTGGCCTACAAGCGCTCTCCTACATGGTACTTTTCTTTGGTCCATTGTTCTTGCAGTATTTGCTTATGTATTGTAAATTTATAATTGCAAGGACTTCTCTATTCTCTTTTTATCAGTATGTTCAACTATCTGCATATTTTGATTATTTTTAAGTAAAACAACCCTTTGAAGAGTATGTCAAGGATGGTTACTAACAGTTTTAATTATTTCTGATTAATAGTCATTAGATATTAAACTTCTTCATACTGATTGGAACTTTGTTTTAACTTAGTAATATGTTCTTAAAAAAATTGAAGCCATTGTAATTTAAATATTGAAATGAAATTTACTAAAATTAAAGAGTGAAAGTGGGTTTTTTAGTAATTTAAACTGCAGCAGGATAAAAGCTTTATTTTGGGAACAAAATTGTTAGAGTGGTACATTTCAATCATTCAAGTTGTTTACTGGCTACCCTGTTTCAACCACAGTATCTTTATTTAGTTGTCTTTCAAGGTCACTTATACCTTCAGTTTGCCTGTTGTTCTTCCTCCCTATGTTTGTCCAGGTGCAGTTCATGAGAGAGCACTCACATCTTTCCATGGATTTTGACCAAGTGAGTATTATTTCCCTACTCTTCTTATTCCTTGATTCTGTCAGAGACATTAAGCAAAGGGTTGCATTAAACATGTAAATTTAGTTTGTAAGTATTTATTTATAACCACAATTCAGCTTTTGACTTTAAGTTAGTTTATAATTGTCTTAATTTGTTGGGTGGGTGGGTGGGCTGTTCAATAGATTATATCAGTGATTTTGGAAAATTTCACGGATCTCCAATCCAAATCCAATCTTGCCAAAGTAGAGAAATTGAATTCACAATCTCAGAGCCAATTGGTCCAACAATTTCCCAAAGGAGGAGACCTACATTCTTTATCAGATATCAGTAAGAAGAATGCTTCCTTACTTAATGGTGTGACAGGAACTGAGACAGAACCCAAGTTGTAGGTCTTTTCTAACTGTTCTCCCATCTCTGTCTTGGTATAAAGCCAACATATGACATCCGGACAACCATTGTGTTCACTGTTTTTACAGAGATACTGCTAAAGATCCTGCTTATTGGTCAAAGATTTGCTTGTATAATATGGCCAAATTGGCCAAGGAAGCTACAACTGTGCGGCGTGTCCTTGAACCATTTTTTCATAACTTTGATGCTGAAAACTACTGGTCTTCTGAAAAGGGAGTTGCTTCTTGTATTTTGCAGTATTTGCAATCTCTTCTAGCAGAATCAGGTAGCCTTGAACATTCAATTTTATAACTTTTCTTACATATGAAGTTTTTATCTAATTTTCTATAATTGATTATCACTTTTTGAACACCAGGTGATAACTCCCATCTTCTGTTGTCCATTTTGGTCAAGCACTTGGATCATAAAAATGTTGCTAAGCAGCATATCCTTCAGATTGATATTATTAAAACCACCACGCAGCTTGCACAAAATGTGAAGCAGCAGGCTTCAGTTGCAATCATTGGTGCAATATCTGATCTCGTTAAACATTTAAGGAGATGCCTGCAAAATTTAGCTGAAGCATCCAGCATTGGAGATGCTACATATAGGTTGAATACTGAACTTCAGTCCGTCTTAGAAATGTGTATACTACAACTTTCAAAGAAGGTATTTGAACTAACTTTATGTATAGCTTCTTTGTTTTCCTTTCAAAATTTATATTATCTCGCACTTGGCATCATACTGGGGGGCCTTAGATGTGATTGAGTAAAGTTTCCTGGATTCTAGATATCTGTAGATCCAATTTGTTATCTATTCCACTATAACAACAGGTTGGGGATATAGGACCAATTCTTGATTTGATGGCTGTGGCACTGGAGAATATCTCAGTTACTACCATTACAGCAAGATCGACAATCTCTGCTGTCTATCAAACAGCAAAATTAGTCACTTCCATTCCAAACGTGTCATATCACAATAAGGCAAGTGTTCCTACTTGGATTGAAAATGGGATTTTGTGCTTAGCTCTAGTAAATGTCTAAACTTTTGGGCCACCTTTTGATTTATCCAGGCTTTCCCTGATGCCTTGTTTCATCAATTGCTCCTGGTCATGGTTCATCCTGACTACGAAACACAAATTGGAGCACACAAGATCTTCTCTTTGGTGCTTACGCCATCCATGGTGTCTCCTTGGTTGGACCACAAAACAATGACTGCTCATAAGGCACCGAATGATTGCTTCTGCAATCCGCCTGAAACTTTTTCTGGAGATGAAAACTGGAACGGAAAACTTGAAGAAGAAAAGACAATATCTGGTGTCAAAGGGAAGAAATATGCAATTCATCCATATAGGGGCTACAGCTTTTCTCCCAAGCTAACTGATGGAAACGAGGTAAGAATTTTATTTACGTATCATTATTAATTGTATGCATTTAATAGCGTGTTTTTGGTTCGAGAGGAAAAAGAATTTGCAATTCATATTCATGGTAATTTAGTTTTAGTTATTCTTTTTTAGTTTAATTATGTTAAATACATGGTTGAGCTACTTAGATTGTTTCTTTTTTCCTTTTTCCAACAATAGAGACCCTTGATCCTTCATTGTTCTGGTTCCAGACTAAATTTAGAGTCTGAAATTTTCAGGATCAAAGTTCTCTTAGGCTAAGCAGTCATCAAGTCAGTCTTCTGCTTTCTTCAATCTGGGTCCAGGCAACATCTGTGGGAAATGGCCCTTCAAATTATGAGGCAATGGCACACGCCTATAGCATTGCTTTATTATTTACTTGTTCTAAGGTGAGTATGGTTTGCTGCGTACTTGGTGTTCTCATTGCTTATAAAGATCCATGTCGGTAAAGACTACTGACGTTACTTTACTTATTTTGTTTAAATGTTTCTCATTTATAATTCTATAAAGACATATGTCGGTAAAGAAATTGTATTGTATTATTGGAAATTAAAAGCCAAAGTACAAGAATGATGTCAGTTATACATAGTTGATCTAGAGAGTCTAACAGAATGTAACTGACTAAGAAGAATATAGTAACAACCTATAACTAACTATGTTAGGTTTCTAATCAAGAAACCTAGAGAATTCCCCACTTACACACGCACAATACTCACTGAACACTGAATAACCTCCACTTCGTATTATTAACAGTAAGAAAGTCAGAAATAGGGTATCTATGGGAGCCTAACCTCCCCCACAGGAATAACGAATCCTGTACAAAGAATACAAGTAGTCCAAAAGTGACTTTTAGCAGATAACTACTTCCCATATATACAAGTCTAACCCGCGCCCCTTTCTAACTGTTAAGACAGTTAGAATAACTAACTCTTCCTTCTCCTCTCATAGACTCTTAGTCTCCTATCATTACCCCCTCCCTCATCAACAATCTTGTCCCCAAGATTGAGCTCCGGATATTGGTCTTCGATGACCAATCTATCTTCCCATGTAGCGCCTTCTCTCCCACCTGCTTGCCACTCAACCAGGACTTGGTGGACTACATCTTCTCCTTGCTGTAGCTGTCTTTCCTCGATAATCCGGAGTGGCCAAAAGGTTGGCCCTTCTGCCTGTAGTTCTACAGGTAATTCCTTCTCCACCCATTGATCACCCACCGCTTGTTTTAATTGAGACACGTGAAATACAGGATGTATACGAGCTGAATCTGGTAGCTGGAGTTTATAGGCCACTTTTCCCACCCTCTGCAACACTTGATACGGCCCAAAATACCTGGCTGAAAGCTTGGGATGTATTCTATTCGACATGGAGGCCTGTCGATGAGGTCTAATTTTCAAGTAGACCATATCCCCTTCCTTAAAGCTGATCTCCTTTCTTTTCTTGTTGGCCTGTTGCGCCATACTGTCTTGGGCCCGATTCAAATGAAATTTTAATTGTTTAAGTGCCTCATCACGCGTCATCAAATCTTGTGCCACCGCTTCCACAGCCGTTTCTCCGGGAATAAACCTGCTGAAAGATGGGGGGGCCTACCATACACCGTTTCAAACGGTGTGCAACGTGCTGATATCTGGTAACTGGTATTGTACCAGTATTCGGCCCAAGACAACATTTCATACCACCCCTTTGGCTGTTCCGAACAGAAACAACGTAGGTATCCCTCAACAATCCTATTCACCACCTCTGTCTACCCATCCGTTTCAGGATGGTATGCAGTGCTCATTTTGAGCTGTGTTCCTTGCAACTTAAACAATTCCTTCCAAAATATGCTTAAGAATATGGGGTCTCGATCACTCACAATCGACACGGGGATCCCATGCAATCTTACTACTTCCCTTGCAAATATTTCTGCTACTGTCTTGGCCGAGTAAGGGTGTTTTAACGCGATGAAGTGGCCGTATTTGCTCAATCTGTCTACGACCACAAGGATCGCGTCATGGCCGTGTGATTTCGGAAGTTTAACTATAAAGTCCATGCTCACCTCTTCCCATACCACCTGTGGAATAGGTAAGGGTTGTAGCAGCCCTTGGGGGGAAGCAACCAATATATGCTGCTGACACACCTCACACCTTGCAACGTAATCTGTAACCATCTTCTTCATACCCACCCAATATAATGAGTGGGCGATCCTTCGATAAGTGCGGTAAATTCCAGAGTGGCCTCCTGTTTTAGTTATATGGAATTCAGCTAGCAGCTTAGGGATCCATGCTGAACTCGCAGATATCACCATTCGACCCTTGTAGTGCAGCCTATCATTCTCCAGTGTATAAGCCAGATGACTATCGGGTTTCTTCTTAATATCATCAATCAGCCTTTCCAGTAATTCATCCTCCTCCACTTCCTTCAAAACGTCATTAAAATCTGGCCAGAATGGCCTGGATATCAATTGCAACTCCCCTTCCTCCGTGCTACCCTCATCTCTCCGAGATAGAGCATCTGCCGCTCTGTTTGTGCTCCCCTTCTTGTAGAAGATTTCAAAATCATACCCCATCAATTTAGCCAACCAATTCTGTTGGTTTTGGGTGACTATCCGCTGCTCCAAGAAGTATTTCAGACTTCGCTGATCCGTATGAACAATAAACCTTCTTCCTACTAAGTAGGGACGCCAATGCTGAATGGCCATGACTAAAGCCATCAATTCTTTTTCATAAATTGATTTGTTCAGTGACCCTGCGGATAATGCTTTGCTATAGAAAGCAATGGGTCTGCCCTCCTGAGTTAACACCGCCCCTACGCCCCCACCTGAAGCGTCACATTCTATGTGGAAAGCTTGCTGGAAATCGAGTAATGCCAAAACTGGAGCCGTGGTCAAAGCTGCTTTTAACTTGGCCATGGCGGTGCTTGCTGGTTCTGACCACGCAAACTGACCCTTCTTCAATAAATCGGTCAGTGGTTTTTCTATCCTCCCATATCCCAACACGAAACGCCGGTAGTACCCTGTGAGGCCCAGGAACCCACGCAACTCCTTCAAACTCCTCGGTTCGCCCCATTCTAACACCGCGCTCACCTTATCCCCATCCATTTCGACCCCCATTTCAGAAATTTGGTGGCCAAGATAGCGAATTCGTTGCTTCCCGAACTCACTTCTTACGGTTGGCTACCCAACGTTGCTGTTCAAGTATTCTTAGCACCAGCTCCAGCTGCTCTAAGTGATCTCTCCACGTGGGGCTGTACACCAGTATATCATCGAAAAAAACAAGCACGAATTTCCTGAGATAATCCTGGAACAACTTATTCATCGCTCCTTGAAACGTGGCTGGCACATTCATGAGTCCGAAGGGCATCACTAGGAATTCAAAATGACCCTGGTGAGTGCGGAACGCAGTCTTGGGTACATCGGCTTCATTCATTCTGATCTGATGGTAACCCGCTTTTAGATCAATCTTGGAGAAGTACTTCGCCCCCTTCAATTCGTCCAAAAGCTCTTCTATGACTGGAATGGGAAATTTATCAGGGACGGTGGCCCTGTTTAAGGCTCGGTAGTCTACACAGAAATGCCAACTACCGTCCTTCTCTTTCACCAATATTATGGGACTGGAAAATGGACTCGAACTGGGTCGGATGAGCCCCGCCTTCGTCATGTCGGCAACCTGCTTCTCGATCTCGCTCTTCATAAAGTGCGGATACCTATATGGACGGACATTTATAGGATCCACACCCTCCTTAAGTGTAATTCGGTGCTCCTTGTCACGTGATGGAGGTAACCCTTCTATTTCTTGGAAAACGCCATAGTGCGCCTGCAACAGCACCTCCATCTCTGCTTTTTGTTCTCCCGTCAAATTACCTTGCCACCCGTCACCCCTCTCCTGCTCCACCACATTCAGGCTCCACACTAATGCCCATGACTCAGCATCCACTATCTTTGATAAAGTTCTGGGCTCCACCAGCTGTCGCACCAACGTTGGGTCACCCCTTATCTTAATCTTCCTGCCTTCCACGTTGTATATCATGGTCATCTCCCCCCAGTTAACTCTTACTTCACCCAATCTTCCCAGCCATGCAACGCCCAAAATGACGTCCACTTCCCCGAGCTCGAAGACAAAAAACTCCTCCTCTACTGTGGCTTCTCCCAACTCCACTCTGATTTTCTCACAGCGGCCACGCGTCACCCTCTTGTGCCCATCCCCTAAACTGACCGAATATGGCCGCGTATCAATCGTGGGCAGTTCTAACTCCTCCGCCAACTTCCGGCTAATGTAATTGTGGCTTGCGCCGCTATCTATGAGCACCACTATTTCCCTTTCTCCAATTCTTCCTCTTAGCTTCAGGGTCTTGGGTGTTGTTAACCCTTCAGCGGAGCATGCGGACAACTCCATGGGTTTCTCCTCTATGCTATCCACTTCTTCGAACACATCTTCTTCCTCATCCTCCGCTAATAGCAACACTCGCAGGCTCTTCTCAGTACACCTATGGCCGGGTGCAAACGGCCCCCCGCAACGGAAGCACCGGCCTTCCTCCCTTCTTTTGAGAAATTCCGGATATGGTAGATTTCTCACCATTCGTCCTCTGTTTTCGTTCCCAACTGGTTGCCCTGCTCTCGCATTTGCATTCGTCGTCGCACCATCCCTTCTCACCGATCCGGTACTCTCCGTTCTCCCCGTTTGTGGCATAGTGTTTCGACTGGGTTCCGATCGCAGCACACTCCCCGTTGATCGTGTTCCCAGTAGGTTAAATTTGAACCCATTCGTGTATCCTCCTTGTGCTTGCATGATAGCCCCCTCGACATCCCGAGCAATCCGCATCGCCTCCATCAATTCCGATGGGTTTTGAATTCGCACCTGGCTCTTCACATCGTCACGCAATTCCGCAAGGAAGTAACCCAGTACCTGCTCATCAGGTATGCCCCTCGTCTGACCCATCAACACCTCAAAATCACGAACAAACTCCTCCACCGTACCCGTCTGGCGTAAGGTCGCCAGTCCCTCGAACACCGTTCCCCTAAAACCTCCTCCGAAATGGTTGATCATGGCTGCCTTCAGTCCCTCCCATGATCGATTTCTCGCTTTTTCCTTCCAAAAGGTGAACCAATACGCCGCACTCCCCTCCATGCTGACATACGCAATTTCAACTTTCTCATCGTCGCTCGACACCTTCTGTATATTGAAAAATCTCTCGGCTCTATGGAGCCAACTTAGGGGTTCCGCACCGTCAAAAGTGGGTAACTCCACCCTTTTCCTCCATGGTCTCTGTTGGTCACTCCCAACGCCAGTTCCTCCGCCTCCGACCTCCCTCACTACTCTTTGCCGATTGTCATTCACGGAACTATCATCGGAACTCCCTTCTGCCTGATCGGCCTGCTTCCCCATGATTTGTTGTAAGTCCCTTCGTACCGCCGCCGATTTCGCCTTCATCCCTTCCATCGTTATCTCAATCGCTTCCAACCTCGCCTCCGTCGCACTCTCCATTTCTCGCCTCATCCCCCCAACTTGGATCCGGTAGGTCGGACCAAATTGTTAGGTTTCTAATCAAGAAACCTAGAGAATTCCCCACTTACACACGCACAATACTCACTGAACACTGAATAACCTCCACTTCGTATTATTAATAGCAAGAAAGTCAGAAATAGGGTATCTATGGGAGCCTAACCTCCCCCAAAGGAATAACGAATCCTGTACAAAGAATACAAGTAGTCCAAAAGTGACTTTTAGCAGATAACTACTTCCTATATATACAAGTCTAACCCGCGCCCCTTTCTAACTGTTAAGACAGTTAGAATAACTAACTCTACTAACTCTTCCTTCTCCTCTCATAGACTCTTAGTCTCCTATCAAACTAGGAGTTCGTTTGCTAAGTACAGCTATCAAAGTAGTACAGCTGTCAAGAGTTGAACACAAAAGAAAGGGTCTATTTACAATTAGTTATACTATATTCCAATGGTCGTTAACAATAACCTTGTTTAAATTGGTAATTGACTTGATGACAGTGGTTGTATTTTGACAGGAAATTTTATCGTGTCAGAAATGAAGAAAAGATAGTGCATATTACATATGTTAAAATTAATCTTAATCACTTTTAAGCCTTGTAATATTACATGATTGATTTGCCTAAAGTTCATGAAGTTCTAACTGTTTTCCTCAGGTATCCAGTCACATGGGTTTAGCAAGAGCCTTTCAACTGGCACTTTCCCTCAGGAGGGTCTCTTTGGACCAACAAGGTGAGATTTACAGACAAATTTTCACTCTGGAGACATTGAGAAATCTTGTCCCTATGGAGTCAATGCTTGAGAAGTGGAATAATCATTCCATGACTTTTTTCATACAAAACCGAAATGTTCTTTCCTATGGAATGAAGACAAGAATGGAATCAAATTCCAGGGTTCTGAAAATGTTCTGCTACACATATATAGGAAATTCTCTTAATTGAGAATAATATTTTCTCTGGTGAAACTTTTCTGACATTTTCTTACACGCTTGTTAAAGGAGGCTTACAACCATCTCGTAGGAGGTCCCTTTTTACCTTGGCTTCATATATGCTAATCTTCTCTGCCAGGGCTGGCAATCTCCGTGATCTAATTCCAATAGTTAAAGCTTCTCTGACCAAGGAAACAGTTAATTTCTTTACCTTACCTCTGGACTTGATCCACATTTTTCTTTCCTTCATCTTCCTTTTAAAATTGAGTGTCACTATATAATTTCCCTTTTCACTCATGATTAGATTGACTGATTAAAGTTCAAAATCCACAGGTAGATCCTTTTCTTGAATTGGTTGATGATATCCGACTGCTGGCTGTCTGTAAGGAAATGGAGAAGATAACTTATGGATCTGAGGAAGATGAGGCGGCTGCTGTGAAGTCTCTTTCAGCTGTAGAATTGGATGACAAGCAGTTGAAAGAGACCGTAATATCGTACTTTATGACTAAATTTTCAAAACTGTCTGAGGTAATGTGAATTTACTTGGGTTGACGAAGAATACTTCGATATGCTTGGGAAATTAACAGTGTAGGTTTTACCTATATTAATAGTCAGTTAATGATTTTCTAAAGAAATGTGGCATTGATACTCTTTAATATGTATTACAACCCCTCCACATGCAATAAGGAGTAGGGAAAAATGAAGGTTAATAGTGCTGAGACATGTATTTTGATTTGCTTCACTATGTTGAATGTAGTGGGGGAGAACTTAAAGGAAGATATAACACAATATATCAAAGAGAATTCAGAGAAAGGAAATGCTTTATTATTATTCAGTAGAGTGTAACATATTGCATAGGTTCTGCATGTCACCCATATTTATAGTCTCTTGAAAAATACTTGGTTGAGGAAACTATTTCCTAGGCTGCTATTTGATTGTGCAACTTCGTAGACGCTAATGCCCGTAAGTGCTAAATGTTTTTTATTGTGTGATACATGAACATAGTAATTACTAGAGTGATAAATACTATGTGGTGTATAGCCATTGAACTTCTGAGTAGCAAGGATGTGGAAACTATCAAACTACATAACTTTTTAATTTAGAAATAATACTTGCGAAGCATGCAAAAAATGTGGACTGTTTAGCCGAAGTTGCAGTACTGTATAAAAGTATGTGGGTTGGGGGCTCAATTTGTGGCTCTGTACTGGTGTCTAAAAATGTGGAGATAACTAGAATTGTTTTCCATATTTACCAGGATGAACTGTCTAGCATAAAGAATCAACTTGTACAGGGATTTTCCCCCGATGATACATATCCATTAGGACCTCTGTCATTTATGGAGACATCAAGACCATGTTCTCCTCTTCCTCTGATTGAACTCCCAAGTTTTGACGAGGTAAAATTCTCCAAAGTTGCAACTACATTAGTGGCTTGTCAAACTTGTGCGTCAAAGGTTGTAATTGTTTTTCCAGATGATGATTCCGGATGATTTGACGGAGATAGAGACTGGACCTGAGCATAGTGGAAGCCAGTCAGATCGCAAAACATCACAGTCAACCAACCACCCTGATGTTCTAAGTGTTAATCAACTATTAGATTCGGTAAAAACTTGTGTGCTTTTGTTTGTATAGTAGAGGAGAGAGGATATTTTATTTCTTCTTTCCTTAAACATACTGTGGGCATCATTGTGTATAGGTTTTGGAAACTGCACGGCAAGTTGCAAGTTTCTCCACTCCCTCAACTCCTCTACCTTATGACCAAATGAAGGACCAGTGCGAGGCACTTGAAGCAGGGAAACAACAGAAGATGTCCGTCATTCAGAGTTTCAAGCATCAACAAGAAAGTAACGCCATAATTCTTTCGAGTGAAAATGAAGTTACAGTTGCCCCTCTACATGCTAAGGTTAGCATTTTTTACAGAAGTTTAACTTTTCAGTGAAGAAAAAATTGTCGTATATTTGCCATTGAATTTTACGTACATATTTTGAAGAAAAAAAAATCAGGATCTATATTTTTTAGAAGTTTGTCGTATTGACTACCATGGTTGGGTGATAAGGTAGGGTTTGAACTAGTTATTAACGATTTTTATTTTTTTGAAAATTGAAATGCTCCCATAAACTTAAAGTTAATGAATTCTCATCTGTGATAATATATCCTCTATAAATTTATTTTCTTGAATTCTGTATTTCTATTTGAAATTTATTACCCAGTTTGTTATAACTAGCTACTTAATGTTATATTTTGAGTATGAACATATATTTGTTTGTGACTAAGACCGGAAATGATTATTATTTATTGGCACTGTTCATTGTGCAGGCACTGGAATATTCAAAAAGTGATTTGCAGTTAGTAACTCAGGAAACATTTAAAGCACAGGATCAAGCACGCAACCATTATCATGACTACGGGCTGCAGCATTCTTTGAGGCTACCTCCTTCGAGCCCCTATGATAAATTCTTGAGAGCTGCGGGATGCTAATGATACTAACCTGCAATAGATGCCATTTTTTCATTCTTTGCAATGCTGGTAAAATGTTTCTTTAGATGGTTTCTACCATTCATGCCCCAAGTACGTGAAATATGCTTTCTTTTGTTGGGAGAGGTGAATGTTTGTTTCCAGCAAATGTAGGATTTTCCAGCAAATATTTGTTAATATTTATTTATTTTAGTTTTTTCATTTGTGAATAAAGGGTGATACTTTTGTTTTGCTGAAACCGTTTTCTCTCGTTCTCTAGTGTGGACCAAATGCTAGAAGCTCCTAATGAATCATGAGTCGTGAAGAATGAATTCCTGTGCGGCTGCTACGCTTTATCTCTACCAAATTCCTGTCAAAGCAAGCTCTGGGCGTATTACCATACGTATATTTTATTTTTAATTTTTCATGCATATATTCATATCAAATATGTATACTATTCCACGTGGAACACGTACGCTTCATTGTTATTGTGTATGGGTGAAAGAACAACTTTTATAGATGTGAATGTGATAATGTGATGGAAAGAAAAATTTAATACATGTTGATAATTACTCAATTGATATATCTCTCTTTGATATTAATATGCTGTTATTTTAAGAGAAAATACTTTAGTATCTCTTTACTTTGAAATAATTACTACTTATATTGTATTTTGGGATATTTGAAATTTAAATTGTTTTACTAAATTTTATTATTTTAAATATTTTGTTTGATTAAATAATTTTTTTTATTGTTAACTTGACAGAGTAACTTAATTTTTTCATATACAATTTTTTGAAATTATATATTTAAAAAGTTCCAAATTTTAATATTGAACTTATGAAAGGAAAAATTAATACAATGTTTTACAATTTTAAAAAAAAAGTTACTGGTAGACAGCATTATAAAAATTTAAAAATACTAACGTAAAAGAGGGGGAGGGAGTAGAGAGAGGAGAAGAAATACAAATAATAGACAGAAAAGAAATAAAAATGTCTTTAATTATATTTTAATTTAATTATTATAAGCAGAAAAGTTAATGTGGTAAGACATAAAAATGTAATCATACATAATTATATATCAAAATATACAATATATAATCACTTAAAATTACAATAAAATAAAAATAAAAATCTATCTGAATTAAAGAACCTTAAACAACTACAGAGTATACGCTTATTAATTATCTTACTGAATGTATGCATTTAATTTGTCTTCAATGTGTGGGAAGATTTTATAGAATTATTTTATACTGCCTTTTTCTATGATCAAATGTCAATAGCAGTTTTGCAATGGAAATGTAACCCCCGCGAATTTTATTTAAAATGTAGCCCTTTTTTCTCGTCATGCTACCTCTAAATCTTTGTAATTTTTTCTTTTAAATATCTCTTTTGACAAAAGTACTTCATAACATATTTCATTGAAAACGAAATCCCTCAAGTATAAAACTTTAACTTATTTTCTAGAAATGTTGGCGGCAAAGTGCTGCTCCAAATGGACAAAATCCTAGTTACTTATTAGTGAAATCCATTTTTTTATCATAATAAAAAAATAAAAATTACTCAAAAAATTAAAATTTATATTCAAATTATAAAAATAAATCTTTTTATTAATTTCTATGATATCATATTTACATAACATTATTTTTTCTCATTCTCCAACAAAATTGAAATACTTAACTCCTTAATCCTTAATCTTCTTAAATCTTGATTGGAGAGTCTGTTTGTGTATATCCAATAATTTTATATAGTTTAGAAATAATAATAAAAAATAATTTAATTATATATTTTTTTCTTTAATTTTCCGAAACATTTTTTTAAAACAAAATAGTATGAGTTTTAAAGCAGATACCACCTTTGGTGCAAAAATATTGATTTTAATGATAATATGTCATTTGAGAGTATGAAATAGTTTTAAAGATGAATCATGATTTTCTTTAGATCATAAAATATATTTTCTTCTTACAAAATCTAACGAAGATTACTCCTTTCTCCTACAAACTTTTAAAATATCTTTTAAATACAAAAGTATAATAAAAGACTTAATGTCAAAAGAGAGAATAGTTGAATAAAAATTTCATATTTCATATATTATATTAATTGAATTTCAATTTACTTCTTTATATTTTTAAAGTGATTAAAAAAGCAATGTGACAAATTTTAACGGCGCGTATAACTAACAAAATCACGCACTCTTCTCTCTTCACACCGACACAAACATCTAAAAGACAACATTTTTCCTGAAATGTTGGGACGAATCCATGTCTCCATTCCTGCCAAAACCACTCAATTTTTTCCCTCAAAACCTCACCCAGGTTTTGTAAGAATAACTCTTCTTCATTTTTGCATCTCCATCACTAATAAACTTACTACTTTCTTTCCTGCTTCAGTGTCTCAACTTCGAGCCTCTGTCACCACCAAAACAACCAGAAAAAGCTTGCAGCTTCATCACGTTCCCGAAATTGAAACGGAAAATCATCAGAAAGTAAGACTTTCAGTTTCATTGTCCTTTGGGCTTTTCTGACCCCCGGAATTTCAATTTTCAATCAGAAATTTTGAATCTTTTAATTGGTCCCATTTATGAAAACGCTTTCACTTGTGATGCATCTTGAAGAGTAAGTCTCATTCCGATGACATGTGATGGGATTTTACCCACATGCAGGGGATCCCTGGATTTTCACTTGCACGCGCAAGATCAAATGAATTGGTTCAGAGTGGTGAGTTTTTCTTGCGTCTGGGCTGCGTCCTTGGTTCAGGAAGCTTACATTTTGCAGTTCATGTATGTAGGTGAAGCCCCTGCCAACTGGGAAAAGGTTCTTCAAGGAATTCGCCAAATGAGGAGTTCTCCAGATGAACATGAACCAGTTGCACACGAGGAAACTGCTGATAATACTGTTCTTCCTAAGGTCTAGCATTGTATCTTGCTAAGAATTGGTCTAAAGATAAGATCAATTCTATTGGATGCAAACCTTATCTTTCGAGTAAAACTTAAAGTCAACAAGAAACAGTATTTTATTTTTGTGTTTTAGAAATGGATTGCTTATTGCCTGGGCAAAGAAAATACAGTGTCTGTATGTATGCGCTTGATTTGTTGAACAGTTATGCTATGTTTATAATTGCAATGATGGATAGAATGAGATTAAAGTGAATAAACTTATCATGACTTTGTTTTGATATTGTATGATGAAAAATCAAGGGAATGGTAAAGAGATTAGTGAAAAGTGGGGGAAAGAAGGATATAGGTATTCCATCATATAATTTGGGTCAACCATTAACCATTAAATGCATTGCTTATTCGCATCGAACTGATCTATAACCTATTTTCTGTCTCCTATTAGAATTACTCATTAGTACAAGTTTTGAATCCTGAATTGGTTGGATTGCCAGAGACTTTGTATTAACTACTGTGATTGTTGGAGCATTATTTTCTTCTAATTTCAGCATACTGTTTGAAGCATGATGTCACTGACAAATTTACCCTTACGCAATTTCTGATGATTACAACTAGGAAAGAAGATTTGCTGTCCTTGCATCTTCCCTTTTATCAAGCCAAACTAAGGGGCATGTTTCTCGTGGTAAGCATTCATGCCTTCCAGAGTCTCTTTTTGTTGTTAGCTTGCAGTATACTAAGACTTATTCTGAGGACAAAGATATACTAATATTGTTTTTTTGTTAGGAATCTAAATGTGAGTTCTAGAAATTGAATAGAAATAAGAAAGTTGATCATCATATAAAAAAGAAGACTCACAAATATATTCTTTTAAGGTTTTTATATGTGATTAATCATGTTAGTCACCTGCCTTCTTAATGTGATTAATCATGTTAATCAAGTTGCTTATTTAAACTGCTTTAAATTTTTAACAAAAGTGTACTTTTAAGAATAGGAGCGAGTCAATGTCTTCATGAAAATGGCCTGCTTACCGCAGAAGCAATGAACAAAGCTGATGAAGAAACCATCAAAAAGTTGATTTACCCTGTATGTCCTTCGCCAAAGTATCTATGGTAGCTTCAGGAAACCAAATTCTCATCCATTATTTCCATAATACCCATTCTTATACTCTATAGTGTTCTTTTCCAAGGTTGGATTTTATACAAGAAAAGCCAGTTACTTGAAGAAGGTTGCTAACATTTGCCTCATGAAGTATGATGGAGACATACCTAGCTCAATTGAGGAACTACTCTTGCTGCCAGGAGTAGGTCCTAAGATTGCTCATCTGGTACGTACAAAATGCTTTTCTATTTTAAACAGCATTTTCCTTTAATTTTTTGTTAAAATAATCACTGGTTCTTGCACATAACATAAGTCTTAGTCCTTATAAAGAACTAAAACTTACGTTTTCTTTTCATAGTATGACTGATTCGTAAATGAGTGTCACCTACAGTAACAAAAAATGATTATTTATACTTTTTTAAGCTCATTCTATTAGTGATAATAGTGTGGCTTTTTTTCCTCTTTAAATTCACTTTGTTAGTGGCAGTACAGGTTATGATTCGTGGATGGAACAATGTCCAAGGGATATGTGTAGATACTCACGTCCACCGCATTTGCAATCGTCTTGGGTGGGTTTCGAGATCAGGCTCAAAACAGGTTCATACTAGTTTGCTGGCATCACATATTTTGCTTCTTCTCTGATTTTCTGAAATTGACATTCATATTGAAAAATTTATACTTACTATGATACTTTTTTCGCTGGTCTTACAAAATCTTAATTAGTTTGTTTCTTATTCCAAACTTGGACGCCTGAGTGTTATGCCAACTGTCTAGTATTATTGGACTTTGCTGCAAGGTTTCATTGTCTCCCAGCATCTAGCCATCTAGTTTCTGACACAGAGAATTCCTAAGATGTGCCGGTCAAGTAAACATTTGCAAAGAATTCCTAAAATTTCAAGGCTTACATATCTTATGTATGTTAGAACAAGGGAATGTCACTGATATTTATCACACCATATCACTTGTTTACCATGATATCTGAAAGTTGCTGCAATTATGAGTCTGTTCAGCAAATAAAAATTGCTTGCTTCTATGGTCACAATTTGGAAGTTATTAATCCTCTTCTATTTGCTAGAAAACTTTGACACCAGAAGAAACCAGACAAAGGCTGCAACTATGGCTTCCGAAGGAAGAATGGGTTCCAATAAATCCTCTTTTGGTATGCTAAGCTCATTTCTTTTGGCTGATAAAACAAAAAGGTCATTTCTTTTTACTGTATATCATTATCAACAGATGCCCAGAATGGTTACTTTGGTTGCCACACTATTCTGTTTTTACTGCATCATAAAAATGCATGTTGGAGCTTGTTTATCCTTCTATTTTTATATTACAACATTCTCTGACTTGAATACAAACAGGTAGGATTTGGACGATCAATTTGTACTCCTCTACGACCTCACTGTGGAGAGTGTAGTGTGAGTAGCTTCTGTCCATCAGCATACAAGGAGGCTTCAAGCTTTTCATCCAAGTCCAAAAAATTTACATTGAACAAGAAGCCTTGATCTAGTCTACTGGAGCTGATAAACTTTTTGAGGTTCATTTGGAAGGATTTGACTCCTTTGAAAAGGAGAAAGAAAAACATGTAATTTCAGTGTTAATAAGAACATCAAATACTCACCTTCTAACACATGCATGTACATGTAATACCAAGAATTAATAAGATATGATCGACGTTTGTAAGCTGAAATATTGCTTTAAAGGTTTAAACTGATGATCTTCTGATTATAAGATAATATAATAACACTATCATGTGAAGACTGCAAAATCTTCATTTTAAAAATAATACTTATTACATCTCACATAACTTTATTCATGCACTTGATTTATTAGATGATTTTTTTGAGATTAACTTAGACGAGGATGGAGACATTGTTTCGTAAACTGTAATCATAATTCCCATTATAAGTAGGCTATAAAAAGACAGTCTTTCCTGTATCTTATAACTAATTTTACTTCACATTTCTCCATCACCTTTACCAAACACCACCCAAATATATTTATGCTGTTTAGACCCAAATCTAATTATAATTAATAACCTTTTTATGGGTATGTTGTAAAAAAAAAGGGTAAAGTACCAATTTACAACTAAAAGAAAAAGTAATCTAGAGTCTTATATATTATAAATATAATAGCGAATGGGCATTTGGTCTAGTGGTATGATTCTCGCTTAGGGTGCGAGAGGTCCCGAGTTCAATTCTCGGAATGCCCCCTTTTTATGAAACTCTACCTTGAACCTTAATTTATGTTTGGTTTTTGTTTCAGGTTTTCAATATTTCTTTTTATTACTACATTAATTCTTAATTTTTTAAAATTTAATTTTAGAGTTATTTTTCTCAACTAAGTTTTTACCGTAAGAGTCTATATTTTTACAGAGAATAGAACTTAATATATAGTATTTTCTAATATGTATTTCAATTTAATATATGTAATAGAACTTATGCAAGTAATAGAAAAGACTTAAAATAAAATTTTTAATTTATTAAATACTGAATTTAATAAACAAGCGTCAGATTTTTCAATCTATTAACAACCTCCATACAAAACTGAAGACTTAAAGGTCATCAACCTTCAATCTTGTAAGAATGGATATGGTGAAGGAAAATATTGAAATCTATTTTCCACACAAACAAACTTACCTTAATGATGCATGTCTCTTGTCCCTGTAATCATCACGATGATTTCAAAAGCTTTTTTAATTAAAAAAAAGGTATTCTTAATATTTAGAAATACTCACTTCATGTTTCATTTATAGTTATCGTTTATTATAATGTTTAGAAATACTCACTTCATGTTTCATTTATAGTTTTTATGTCTTGTAATAATTAAAATCTCCGTTCTGTGTTGTCATGATGGAGTTTTATTCACTAAAAAAACGAATAAAAGAAGAAAAATAATAAAACAAATGAAATAAGATGAAACATCTGCAATAGTGACTGCATAATAGGGGGGAAAAGTAAAGTAAAAAAAAATGCTATAAATGATATTACTATTTGTAATATGTTGTAGAACGTAAGATTTATACCGATTCATAATTTTAGAATTGGGCAATACAAATATAAGGTACAAATTAAAAATATAATGTCCATTCAATACATTTTTATAGTACGGTTTTTTATGGCAAGAGGTTTAAGAAGTAGAATTTAAATTGAATGCACTAAAAGTATAAAGATGTTTTACATTATTCTAAAATTCCAAATTATTATATATGATAAGACGAGTATATTAAATTTTAAGATAACTAGTTTAGAAATTATTTATCATTTTATTTTCCTTTTCTAAAAATTACCACTTTTCTCACCAACATTTATCTAGTTAATTCAACTTGTTCACACCACATTTAAATATTATATAAAAAAATTTCAACAAAAATATCTTCATTAAGATTTCAAATGAAGAAAAAAATTACAATAATGCATTTCATCTACATGTTATATATCTTAAGACTTTTTTCTACACATCCATATCCTAATTAAAAAAATTGTTAATTTTAATTTTTAAAGAGTCAACGTATTTATTAAATTTATACATAGATAAGCTAGGGATGATTTATGGATCCAATTTGAACCCAATCATGCCCCCCAAATAAAAAGAATTAAATTTCTTATTTTGCAGAGACTAAACTATATTTGCTTTTCAATCCATACACTCAATGACAGTAATGACATGACAAAAATAAATAAATCTGCACCAAAAGAAACAACATGGCAACATCGCAAAAAATCAGGCATAACTTCAATGAGCTTTGGTACACACGACATAGTTGTCCTAAAAAAACTTTGGTACTAGGCCGAAAGAGGAAGCCTACTCTTGCGCCAAATCCAATAGTTGGTTCTAATTGGATCAACGTGTTCTAGGATAGAACAAATATTTCGTGCTATATTTAAATTTTGATTTTCCCCTCTCCCGTCACCTTCTAAACCGTGTTTATCCATATCTACTGCATTTACAGCCTCAATGGCATTTCTCATGTCTTCATTTGGTTGATAGCCATAGCATATGAGATCCAAAACAGTGCCAAGAGCAAACATGTAGTTGCTTTTGGTTCTTAAAATCTTTAAACACACAGAAGAAACTTGAGGATCATTTACCCATGATGTGATTTCACCTTTATAAAGTCCTCGTAAATATCTCCACGAGCTTTCATTTTCAGGCTGGGATACAATGGCTTCAATGGTATAAAGCACTTCAGACTCTCTCATAGCTTTTAGCCCCCCCAAGAAAGGAGACCTTGTTATGACAAAATATCTCTGCAAAACTTATTAAATGTTAATTTTCTAAATTAAGAAAAAAAAGAAGAAAACTTTTTAAAAGTAAAATACATTTGTCATGAACATTAATAACTTTACCCCTGAGCATATCATATTACTCAAGGATTTTACTTACTAGTTAATTAATTAGGTAGGGTAAGAAGACAACAAGGTGTCAAGCACAATATGTGGCACATCTTTCCCCTTTAACAATTCTTATAGCAGAACTTAGTTGATTCACACCCATATATTCAATTTGAGACCTCATTCTTGTTTCTCACGAAGTTAAATCATACTCTTTCTTCTAAGGAAACCACATCATATGTAACTCTTTCTTCTTACGAAGCTACATCTTACATGCAAATCTTTATTCAGATAAAACCACGTATTTATTGTAACATGTGTCATTAGTTATTCAAATAAAGAAGATTTTCACTTTCAATAACTCTATTAATCAACACTAAATTTTCTTCAATTAACAGTAAATATAACAATATGTTTTTGAATCATCACTAATACCTTTTTACTAATTAGAATAGTTCAGAGATTTAGAAATTTAAAAAAAAAACCATGTTTATTAGATATTATCATTGAAATAACATTTATCCATTAATTTAATTTCTTCCATTTCTATAATATGCCTGTGTATTGCGCTGAATTCTTACTGGCTAAATTATATTGAAGATATTGAACCTCAAATCAATTTACGATTAGAGACCTTTAGTTCGTAAAGAGCCTATAAGAGAATAACGACTCTCATAAGCTAAAATTAAAGTTGATACGGAACTTCAACAAAATACAAGGAAAATAGTTACTTCTCAATTGTAATTATTGGAAATGTAAGATTAAGGGTGGGGGACGTGTGAGAGAAGGCGTCTCACATCAATTAGTTAGGCAACAATCAAGCAAATCCATGATGAGTATTTATGATGTCCTGTATAGACTAAACATAACAGGTAACATAGTTGCATACCTGATTCCAAGCAGAATTATTAAAAATGTCTTCTTCAAGAAGTTCTGAGCAATAATTAAGCTCATCTTCCCATCCTCCAAGTGCTTGAAGAACCCACTGTTCACGCAACAAAAGAAGGGTTTCAATAATTAAACTACGCCTCAGATAGAGATACAAATACTAAAATTGAGAGCATTTAGATTTGTGGTGACAATATGACAAACAAACCTGTCTATGCGACCATGCATGATAATGTTTGGCGTCATTTGAGAATATCTTTTTGGTGAACTCAAGCTCAACCTTTCTAGCTTCAGGTCCTAACTTCTCAGCAACCCATCGTCTATGATGCCTACAAAACATCTGGCATGAAGATCAATATGATGGTGTGTGTACAAAAGTTGTATTTATAAGCACTTCAATTCACGACGATTTACATAAGAAACGACTGTCAAATACCAAACATAGCATACAGAAGAATCATGGTAAAAATGCTTTTGTGCAACTGAAAAGGCTTGTCATCATGACAAAGAAGAATTTCAAAGCACCAGCTTCAGAGACACCACAGTTCATAAATTTTCACATTGTAAACCCTTTTTTTAAATAAACTTCTTTATAAGCATTTTGTTCCTTTATAAGCATTTGATAGAAAAGAAAATATGAAGGTAAAAATGAATTGTGCTACTCGTGTGAACTACAATCAACTTATACCCCTAACTTTAATAACATTCTTATTTACCTTAACTTATCCAAAAACTATAGTGCTTATAGAGTGAGCCAAAATCAACCTATGCCTAAGTTGATTTTAGCAAGTTCTACCTCTTATTTTCTTCTCATTCATAAAGAAGTGTATTAAAACAAAGTCTACGACCAAATTTACTTAAATGAAAAGACAAATATATATTTATTTGATTCCTAACTAATAACAAAATCCTTATAAGGTTCGCGAGAAGTCAAACAACCAAGAGCAGAGCAGAGCATCTCACCACATCTGATAATTTTTGGAATTTCCAGCGGCCATACGCTCCACAAACTCCAGTTCACTGCACAAGTCAACTTTTAGCGACTCAAGTAACAACCGCCGGAAATGCCACACCTGCAAAACAAACCACATACAACTCACTTCAATCGAAAAAAGATAATAACATTAACTTCAAATATTATAATACCACACATATTGGTGAGGAGTGAGTAATGAAGATTTATAGCAGAAAAAAATTGAAGCGCGATTTGAATTGATTTAGGTTGTAATATCGAGAGAGGGGTAGCTAGATAGTCATACAGTGTAATTGCCGGAGTTGAACTGGATAACTTCCGCGGTGAGAGCTAGGGCGCGAGGGGAGCGTTCATCAGCGTGGTAAACGGCGCGAAAGTAGTCCATGACTTCGGTGAAGTCTTGCGTGTACTGGATCGGAACGACGGGGTTGGGGCCGTCGTTTTGCGGAAGAGGAGTAACATCTGACCACTCCGGTCTCTCCCTCAGCGGCACGCGTGTTTGCTCCTCCTCTTCGCCTTCAGATTCCATCCTTCGATAACCTTCTTCACTTCGCTTTACTCTTTCCCACGCCCTCTCTATTTAGACTGGGGTCTTAACTTTTGCTTTAAGCCTTGGGCTTATGGGCTTGCTTTTGTAGGCCCAATAGAGTTTCTCTACGATGAAAAGCCTGTGTGACGTTTCATGTGAATGTGATTCCTTTCTTTTACCTTTGACAAAAGTGAGGGTTGCTTCACTTTTGATATTTTCTTAAATTTATTTAATCTTAACTATTATAAATTAGTTAATTGGTTCTTATTAAAAGAATTAGAAGAAATAGTATTTAATATTTTCAACACATCCTTCAATTTCCACACACACTTTTTTACTTACTATGTTCAGCCAATAGATATGACTCATTTATATGATTCTATTTTATTATTAAAAGTATATGATACATTGATACAATATATACAATGTGTTTCAAATACTGCTCAATTTTGAAAATAATATATATATATATATATATATGTGTGTGTGTTATGTCTGTAAAATTCGCACCTTCTCACTCAGCCATGCAACACAGTACTACTACTTTTTCAATACTCTACCGTTTGTTTGATTTACAATTCCAATATCTTAATTTCTTTTCCATCGATATAAGTGTGCAAAATAATTTGGAGTAAATCTTCACATTAATTCTCGAGATTGTAGAATCATATATTAATCTCTAAAATTGCAAATCACTTAACAGATTTCTTTTTTACTTTATTTTCTGCTATCAATTTACATTTACAAAGACTAATGAATGTCACCTTGTAAAATCAAAGATCTACAGCTTTTAAATACCAAGGACTAAAATGTTCAACCCAAGCAATCTCGAGGATTAATGTGCGATTTACTCAATTAAATGAAACAGTATCACGGTAAACATAAACTGATAATTCAAATTCAGACCGCCATTATTGTTAAGCTATAAGAAAAATGAAGAAATTATAGATTTAATAAACAAAAGAATGCCTGTGATTCATATTATAAAAATGCATGGTGTCATTAGAATTTTTTTATCGTATGTCTACCAACGTAGTATCTGATTTCCAAATTCTCGTTTACTTGTGAAAGAACTTCCAGATATCCCTATCAGCCAAATCCTTGACTAAATGTGCTCCAAAAACGCCCTCCTCGTCTAGGAGACTCCTTAGTTGCCGCACTCCATTACTGAATCCAACATAGTGCCTCTTGGTTGGAGCTATATATACCACACCATATGGCGGCCTCAAGCACTGATATAAAAAGGAAAATACAAAAGATGAATTAAAGTTACGCGGTTACAATTTGGAACTCGATTAAATATTAATAAATGAGTAAAAATAGAGGAGAAACTTCGAAAATCAGGACAGAAACATAGTTACAGCTGCATAATAAATATGCTACTGCCCAAGGCTAAAAATAAATCAACAAATGAGGGTGGAAGACACAACCCAAATCCAATCACATGATGATCAGCCAATTGTGTAATAAACATATGCCACATGTGTGATGTTTACCAGAACAACAGAATAAGCAAAGCACTTACAAGATTTTCAGTAAGTATAGACAACCAAGCATAGGAAAACAAACCTTCTTAATAAGTGCATACAGCTTCTTCAAAGAGGTAACGGAGTATGGAATCTCTGTCATTAAGATAACATCATATCCACCCTCTCCTTGATCCGCCTCACTGCCTCTTTCCCATGCTCGACTTCCTGAGAGCTTCCTAGACCGTCTTGAGTAAGATTCCTGACCAATGATGCTACCATCTTGGCTGCTACACCCTTCCATAAAATCTTCCTCAGAAAAACTCAAACTCATTCCAGGCATAACTTCATATCCATCACTTTTCACAATGGACAGCACGGTTGGTAATTCTTCCCAGTCCCCAGCATAAAAGTTAACCGATGGTGCCAGAGTCTGTCTTGAAGGGGTAAGAGGAGATTCAGGCTGTCGACTCTGCCTGTCACGGGCTTGCTTGAGATTAGCAAGGACATTTGGTATGGTTGTGCATCTTACAGTTTCTGCACTCTGATCTTGAAAATGCACCACAGAAGCTCCCTGTTAAACAAAGAACCAAATATAGGACAATCCGTGTTATTTGCAAAGCTTGAGTGTATTTCTTTAAATATGCTGGTAAAAAGTTAACTCGATGCTATTTATTCTCCCCAAAAACACTACAAGTTTCTCGTATTGCTATTTACCTGAGTGTCTGACACTAATATTACCCTGAAAAAAAATGAAACTTTTGGCAATCACGCCACGAAGACAGTGTAATTCGAGCAATCAAATGACAAAAAACCACTGCCTACACAATTTAGATTTCAATCCATGTCTATCAATTGTATAAACAGCTTGCCAAACAGACTTTGCTTTAGGAAAACGTCTACCTAATGCATTCTTTCCAGCTTATACATAATAGACAAGTGACAAATGAACCAGCAAAAAAGATTAAGTGATACCCAACCGTAGACTGCATACCTTCAAGCAAGCAAAAATTCCAGGCAGTCCATAGTTGCAACTGAGCTGCAAAATACATGAAAGCAAAGAGATTTGTAAATTATGAATAATCAATAATACCTTCAGTCCTTTATATAAGAAATAAATTATAGTGCTTTAACACGATGACTTGGTTTTTATACCAAGGACCAAGGGGAAGAGAACAAACATGATTGAAAAAATAGGGATCAAGGAAGAAGAAAGGAATGGAATTTCATTGATGTAGCTGACATTTTGAGCATTTGAAAAGTGAGGAAAGGACCAATGAAGTGCAAGAACTGAATAAGATCAAGTTAAAAGTAGTATGCAATAGAATGTTCATTAACAAGATACCTCAAGTACTCTTTTTCCTCTAAAAGTCAGTTGCCCGTCACGAATCTCATGCTTAAGAACACTAACAAGATCAATGGAACTAGTCCAGGATTTCAGATAACCTACAAAGTCAAATGAGTAAATTTGATAAGATCAGTCCTTCATATTCGTGAGACAACAAATTACATGTATATAGCAAAGGCATAACTGTGAAAAGGCATTTTTCTCAACACGAATCTTGTCATTATTTTTTTTCTGATTTAATATGGATTAGGGGCTAGGTTAAATTTGTTAGGATGATAATAAGCTCACCTTAAAGATTTGTCACCTTCCTTTCATGCCAAATAATATTTTGGTTTAAGAAGTATTATAACATAATAATGATGTATGCTGTGTTAATTCTCAAGTATCTTACTTTTATGGATTTATGAAATTGGAAGAAAGTGCTTCTTCGAAAGAAAACATCAATCATGTATCCAATGCATACAAGTCTGAAACATCAATTGCATACCGTCAGGTTTCAAGGATATTGCCTCCGAGCCACTGAACCCAACAATATCAGCAACACTAACTAAACCCTGTCAGAGGTTTAAGAGAGTATCAGCGCTTAGCTATAAAACTGACTGATACAAAAAAATATCATTAAGCTTGCTGAGTAGAAGATTCATACAAGGAAATTTCAGAAAAATAAATGAGACAGTTTTCGAGAAAAAAGAAAAATATTAGGTGCTATTAAAAAATATTGAAAACCCATCGTGTAAAACACTTGAAAAGCACACAATAAACCATGGAAATATAACCAAATGATCTTATTTCAATATGACTTAGCAGACAAATTTAGTCAGCGAAGCATAACCTTTATGAAACCAATGCCTCTCATACGTCAATGTCAAGACATAAAACTTGCATCCATGTCTTGATATTTAACACAGAAAAGACAACAACAAAAAATCTAAAACCTTTTTCTTAGCACCAATCTGCCATAAAGAATTGTACACTCAGGAGTCAAGCCATCCTTCACAAAACAAATACTATAATACGAACCACAATAAGATGTACCTTAAAATGATCCATATTCTCCCCATTATCCTTGTCAGTGTGAACTGCCTGCAACGCACGACAAATCTAAAACAGCGTCACACTTTTTACCTACAACATTTTCAGGGAGTTGAGTGGTGATGATAGGATAGCTGATTGTAGAAACAGGAATTGTACCTTGGAAGGGAGAATCTCCACGGCCGGTGACGGGAGCTGAATATCTTTGTCAGGAACGGAAGATATGCTGAGACTTCCACGATCATGAGGCACAAGGCCAGGTAAGCACTGAGCAAGTAAAGCCGGTGCACGCATTGCAGCTGATATTATAAGCAATCGCCTGCAATAAATGTTAAGTAAGCCACTCTAACATATTCAAAATTTAAATATAATACATAAAAACAAAAGCAATAATAGCCAGTAGCCAGTAACATTCAGCGCGCTTTACTGCGACGGAATCGTGCAATCAAAAAGCAGGAAGCAAGAAACAAAGTTTGAGGTAGTCAATTACATACAAGGATAGAGAGAGACAAAAGCTTTTTCTGTCTCCGAGCTAAAAAGAGGGGAAAATCCACCGGTGGCTAAAAGGAAAAGACAGTAGCAGTTATCAAATCAGCACGGAGCTTCAAATCGAAAGTGCCACGACTAGTAAGAAAAGAAACTTAAGAATTCAAGCGATGCAAATTCAAATAGCGAAATTAAACAACGCGTGAGTAACAGAAACTGGAAGTGGAATCGAGAAGGCGGAATGATTGACGATCAGCAACATAAACCATTGATTAACAGTAATAATAAAATGAATTGTGGAAAAACGAGAATTGAAGGAGAATCGCGCGAGAGAGGAGAGTACCTGAAGAGAGAATAGGTCAATGGCAGTGTGAAAGACGAAAGCGGAGTTGGATTTGGTGAGAAACGAAAAAGAGCCAAAAGTTCAAAGCTGTGATTTCTAAAGCAGAAAGAAGAGCAGAAACAGGAAACAGAGAAGGTTCGACGTTAGAGGCCTGCACAGCACGAATTTCCCAAAATGCCCTTTCTATGTATGTATGTGTGTGTTTTGGTTGGACGATTACGGAGTGGGGCCAGATCATATCACACGCTTGTCTCTAGACTACGCCTTTTTCACTTTTCTTCTTTTTCGTAATTAAGTAATATTAACCTCAATAGTTTTTTCGCATTAATAATACGTTTCATTCCATAAAAGTGAGATATAAATCAAATTAAAAATATGTAATTTTTCTACTATTTTAGAAAACAAATTGGAAGTGGGAAAATGACTCTTTCATTTCTTTCGTAATTTCCCATTAAGTTATTAATCTCATTTTTTAATCTCTAATTCATTTTTAATCCTTGTTTAACGTAATAATACAAATTGCTATTTTGAAGTTGTTGCTTCTGAGATTCGTTGATTATCTTCTTTTTCAATAAAATATCCAATTTTTTTACTTTTGAAATTTAGGTAAGATCTGCGTAAGGATCTTTGGGGCACTAACCACATGATAATCATATATAAAATAAATAAATAAACTTTGTTATCTACTGTTTTGGTATAGAGCACGGCTAATAAGGGCTCAATTGACTGTTCACATTGTGATGAATTCAATTAATTGGAGACTTTGACGAATCCGTAACTATTTAAAAACTAATGCATGGAACATGTATATTTTCATAGAAATTATATACTGTCAAACATTTAGATATTATATTTATATGTGAAATAGGATTAAAATGTTATCTACTTAAAAAATATTGTGACTAGCATTTTGTCCTATCAAAAAATATTTATGTTGATAAAATATATCACATAGTAAACATGCTACCAAAGACTCTAATTTTCTCTAATTTTTATTTATTTTTTAATTCAAATACGACCATTCAAGTTTTTGGATCAAAGAATTATGATTTCTCCATTCATTCAATTTTATTTATTTTTATTTATTTTTTATTTTTTATTTTTTCATTTAACATCAAATGTTACAAATTTTAGGATATAGTTTGATAAAAATGCATTATTACCAGGTCAAAAAATTCTATTTAATTTTGTATACGAAAACCTTTTCAGGATAATAAGTAAGGTTTTGTAGAATTTATAACCTTTATTATTATATAAAATTATTAAAATCATTAATTATGGATTACATTTAAAAAAGTAATAATTAAACGGAATTTTTAAGATATATAATACAAAAATTGTTTTTAAATAAAAAAAATTAGTTAAATCTAAATAAATAAAAATAGAGGACTATAAATATGACATAATATTTGAAATATATTTTTAACTTAAATAACTAAACATATCCTTTTATATTTATCAATTGCTTGTTTTTAGTTAATTTTACCAAATAATGTTAATTCAATTGAAAAGCTAACTTATAAGCCTCCAACTCTTATATTAGCTATATTCTGAGCAAACTTTTAAATTACTTCCACCAAATACATACATGTTTGTTGTTATATTTAACATTTTTTTTATGCAAGTTGTTAGTTAACTTAATGAGTTTATTTTATGAAACATATATCATGTTCCTCAGATGGTTTGGTATTTCTTCACCTTAGTTTGTTTGTACCAACCATCTATAAAAGAATAAACATTAAAAACTTAATTATTTATCTTTAAACACTATATACAACCATCATTATTAGTTAGCATAAGTAGTAGGGACTTATGTCTCATAATTGAGTAACACAATTTGATGTTAGTTATTACTACTAATAATAATTAAAAAAAAAACTATATTGACATCCGACAATATATATTTATACATATAATTTTATAATTTGTAAGCAGTATTCTTATAAAGAAGTTGTACAGGTGTCATATGAATATCGGTTTAATTTGTTCTTAAAAAAGAATTTGAAAGATTTAGAAAGATGAAGATGTTAAATTGGGTCGATTTAAAAAATAAAAAGTTAATGAATATTTTATTTTTGAGAAAGAAATGGAAAGACAAAATAAAAGGAGGAGTTGTTGAGTGTTATTATTGTTGTGTTTGCATTTATTTACCTGCCGAATCCATTCAATTATTAAAAGGTGGTTTTTTAATTTTTGTGGCACATGACAGTGAGTTGACCATTAATATAGAAAAGAAGCTCGTGGGGGAGGCGTAGGAACGTTCGTTTCCACCTCATTCTCCCTCTCAGCATGAACAGTTCTAGAAAGGTGCAGCAATGGATCAAAATTAACCTGGGAGGTAAAATTAAAAATGGTGATGACAGTATCAGATACAAATGTCTCACTGTCTCGTGATGTGATAGATACCAAACAAAAACAAAATGAAGAAACTGTGAAAATAAGCATAAACATAAGCATAGTCAAAAGTTTAGCCAATAACCTAACTATTTCTGCTGGAACATGATGTGACCTATATGTACAACCGTGCCTAATTACCTGTTCTATTCAATTAGGATAATACATATTTGATTAAGACACAGAAAAACATTAGATCATATAAACAGGTAAGTGGGTTAACAGCCTAAGTAAGTATTCTGATACGAGGATTTACTGTAGTAAGTTGCAGTTGTTCTTCACAAGGTTAGGAATTATTGGAGATATTACACGCGTAGCATAAAAGCATCATTGAATTCAGAATCAAACCCCTCATGTCCATCGAATTCCTTGAGCCCCACCAATGTCTCAATGGTACTCAAATTCTCCTTTCCCACCAAAAGAAAGTCCTTTGCTGATTCGAATTCCTCATACTCTAGTGGTACTATCTTTGCTGAACTTTTAAGCCACATGCTTAACCTTGAAGTTTCACAGTTCACTCTGCATGGAGCCTCATCGCCTTTTTGTTTATTACATTCCTTTATCTTTGAAGTGGTTGGTGTAGAGTTCAATGCCAACCTTCTCCTCGGGGAGGTACAAAATGAGCTCCAGGGTTCCTCAGAATTCCATGCGAGTTTCCCTTCCAATGGCCAAAACAGTGGTTCATCAGCATCTACTCCTGCGGTTTCTAGTAGATTCTCCACTGAAATGCTATCTTCTGAGTTGCCAAAGTTTACTGCTGGGAAAAAAATACCGGTAGAGACTGAAGAAGGAACTGTAATGTCCCAACTAGTTGAATCTGAGAGCCACTCAGAGTCTTCATCTTCAAGAATGAGTAAGGAATCCAAGTAACTTGCTTTGTCCAAATCTGAAACATCATAGTAAGAATCGCACTTGGAGCTAAGAGGAGTTGAATTCTCAGATGAACATCCGCAATATGAATTATAATCTAAGAGCCGGTCGGAGTTTTCATCTTCAAGAATGAGTAAAGAGTTCAAGTGGCATTCTTTGTCCAAATCTGAAATATCAGAAACAGCATCAAACTCGTAGCTAAGAGGAGTTGAAGGGTTCTCAGATGAGCATTCAAAAGATATCGAATATGAGAGCCACTTGGACTCTTCACCTTCAAGATTGAGTAGCGAATGCATGTAACTTGCTTTGTCCAAATCTGAAATCTCAGAGAAAGCGTCACTCCTGTAGCTAAGAGGTGTTGAAAGGTTCTCAGATGAACATGCATGAGGCTTTGAATCTGAGAGCCACTCAGAGTCGTCATCTTCAAGACTTAGTAAGGAATGCAAGTAACCTGCTTTGTCCAAATGTGAAATTTCGCTCTTGTATCTAAGAGGAGTTGAAGGGTTCTCAGATGAATATTCAAAAGACTTTGAATTGGAGAACCACTCGAAGTCTTCATCTTCAGAATTGAGTAAAGAATGTATGTAACTTTCTCTGTCCAAATCTGAAATCTCAGAGAAAGCATTACTCTTGTTGGTGAGAGGAGTTGAAAGGTTTTCTGATGAACATGCATACGGCTTTGACTCTGAGAGCCACTCAGAGTCATCATGTTCAAAAATGAGTGCGGAAGGCAAGTACCTTGCTTTGTCCAAATCGGAAATCTCTGAAGCTAAATCAATCTTGCAGTTAAAAGGAGTTGAAGGATTCTCGGATGAACATTCAGAGTCTTCATTTACTAGATTAAGTAAAGAATGCATGTAAACAGCTTTGTCTAAATCTGAAATATCAGAAGCAACATCAAACTTGTAGCTGAAAGGAGTTGAAGGGTTATCAGATAAACATCCAAAAGACTTGGAATCTGAGAGCCACTCGGCGTCTTCATCTTCAAGACTAAGTAAAGAATGCAAGTAACTTGCTTTGTCAAAATCTGAAATCGAATAGTGTGAATCACTGTTGTAGCCAAGAGGAGTTGAAGGCTCATCTGATGAACGTCCAAAAGACTTAGAATCTGAGAGCCATTCAGAATCTTCATCATCAAGACTGAGTAAAGAACGAAAGTAACTTCCTTGCTCAAAGTCTGAAATCTCAGAAGCAACATCAAACTTGTAGCTAAGAGGCGTTGAAGGTTCCTCTGATGAACGTCCAAAAGACTTCGAATCTGAGAGCCATTCAGAATCTTCATCATCAAGACTGAGTAAAGAATGAAAGAAACTTCCTTGCTCAAAGTCCGAAATCTCATAGTAAGCGTCACACTTATAGCTAAGAGGAGTTGAAGGCTCCCCAGATGAACTTCCACAAGGCATTAAATCAGAGAGCCACTCACATTCATCATCTTCAAGGCTGAGTAAAGAATTCATGTAACATGCTTTGTCCAAAACTGAAATCTCGTAGTAAGCATCAGTGCATAGCTCAGTATAGCTGTGTGAAATTTTACGAGAACACCCTGAACTAGTAAGCGTATCACTTGCAGCAGTTGCATCATTCTTTATGCTTGCATTTGAGACAATACTGTCAGATGAAGAAACTTTCTCTGCATGTCTTTCTCTACAACTGCCAACAGTATTGACACTTTTGCACGGGAGAAAATAAGAGCTTGCCACCAAGAACAACCAAAAAGTTAACACATTGGTAAAAAGAAAAACTGAATTAGCAGGATAAAATTTGTCTTCAACTGATAGCGAAGGCCACTTTTTGCTGTTGTCTGATGATACTCGCAGGTTTCTAAGATTACAAAAGTGACCTGTCATTTTATGCACAGGTGCCATGCAGAAACCAGCCCCATTTGCAGTCAAATTCATTCCAGTTTCTATCCTCATCAGGAATCAATGGCACACTGTTACATTGGTATAGCAAGAAAATTTGTGTTAAATATGTTAAAAAAACTGATCTCAGAGATAATTTAACTCTTGAATTTAAGGAGGTTCAACCTTGAAAACCTTTGAACAGATATAAATAGAATCTTAGAGAAAATATAAATAATAAAAACTGATAATAAAATATCATAAGACTTAAAATAAAATCTACTTAATCTATCTATATTTTATATCAATAAAATAAAATAATATTATTTTTAAATAAAAAAAATCAAAACTACCTATATATTTTATGTTTATCAAAATCAAACTAAAACTAAATACTGCTGTACAACTAAAACTAATAAATAAGATTTCAATAAATTTCTAAAATTTAAGTTTATCCTAATAAAATATATTCAGAGAGGATATAAAAAAAAGAGCAAAGAAAAAGAAACAGATCACTGCCCTCAGTCACTAAATGGAACTTCGTTACAATGAATGTTTGTTTGAATTCACATTTCATCGTCCAAATTCACATCAATACCAACTATGTTATTTAGTTTCACACAAAAACTTGATAAAAGTCTTACTTTGATTTAATTAAAACAAGTTTAGATGGGTTTTGTTGTGTTGATTAAACACATTATACCAAATTTTAGCATTAATTTGTTCCAGGATAAAAACATACAAATAAACCACTCTATTAAAAAGTTAATTAATTTAAGTAAAGTAAATTTAATTCAAAAATAAAATCTTCAACCCCAATGAAAAACAGATATCAAAATGGAAAACTTGAAAAAGAAAAAGAAATTTACAAAACACATTTTTGTACCAAGATGTAAGCAAGGGTTATATCATGTTTAGAATTTGCTTAAAAGGAACTAAAAGATGTCTTTTTCTTCCAAAGTAAAAATTTCTTTTTTTTTTTTTGTGTGTTCCTTAATATAATTTCTCAACTTTAATCCAAACGTAACTCATATAATGATCAAGCACAGTGTTGGTCGACATTCAACTGTTGTTAATATTTAAAATGAGAAACAAACAAAAAGAAAATATCAAATATGCTATAATGAATGAGAAAGAAAAATAGTAGCACATCATATCATCACAAAAAAAAAAATAAGGACTAAAACCTAAGAAGATTGGACAAAGCTCAAGCAGCAATAAGTATATATGATATTTGGCAAATATATCTTTATTTTTAAAGACCTTAAACATCAATTACTTTTCTCTTTAACCAATAATAAATGTTCATCTATCACTTCTCTAAAACATGGATCCAATCGTGTAAATTTCTGCAAATTGATGGTTTCAGAGACTATGGTAACGGCAATACGCAGAATCGAAAACGAAAGAGAAAACAACGTAGAAAGATAATACACAAGGAAGAAGATGAAGAATTGAAAAGAAAAAGGGTTTACCTGCGATGATTTTGAAAGCAGTTTAACGCAGTTCTGATCATAACCAAGAGATTTTTTGAGAAGAAGAGAAAAAGGAATTAGAATAATGTATTACGTTAAGAAGAGCAAATAACGCCACTAACGTGGTGATGTGTGTACTAAAAAGTCATAATTGTCGTTTAATATCAATTAATTCAATCTTAAGTAAAATCAATGTCAAAACAAACATGGTAGCTTCGCATTTCAATTCCCATAATAGCTAATATAATTAAAAACATCAATATAGCGTTTTCAGAAAGACACTATTATTGCGCAATTTATTATATTTTTAAATCTATATTAGTATTTAATGTTTTATGCTTGAAAAACTCATTACAATTTTTATATTTTTTTCTCTCTTAAAATTACCACTACAACTTCTTCTTGCGGAGACTTTTTTTTAATTGATGTATATATAAAACTGAATTAATTTTATAAAAAATGTTTTCGTTAAGTTTTAAAACATAACGTGTTGACAACGCATTTTCTCTCTTTTTATTTTCCGTGTTGTAATTATTAAATTAAGAGCATATATAGAAAAAAAAAGTAATGCTATATTAATTATAAATAAGTTATCTAATAATCTTATAAGAATAATAATTCAAAGAATCGTATATTTATTTAATTAATAAAAATACTAAAGTCATAATAAGGATGCAACACTTGTATTACTAATATAAAAGTTGTTACATTAATTAAATAAATTCATTATAAAAATAAAAAGTAATGTTAGATTTATATAACATAAAAACCTACACTATTAAGTATTATTTATTTTCATATCAATTATTTCCATAGTTCATTCATCTTTTGATCTATGCTTTTTTCATCCCTCAAAGATATATTCAGTAAAAGGATACTGAATACATTTCATGGTTTATTAAAAAAGAGAAACTTATTTAATGGTTATAAGAATTGAATAAAAGTATACCATGGAATAAATGTTTAATTCACGAGAAATATATATCTGTTAAATAAAATCATTTTACTAAAACCACATGCTCACATCTTAATATTTATGGTTTACTATTATTTAAAATAAACTATTATATGATATACTTTTCGAATTGTACTTTATATATATTAAAAATGTATTATCTTGAATTAATATTAATCAAATACATTCTAAATTGATTATAAAATTAGAAAGTATGATATAGTTAAAGAAAAATATATATATTAAGGTGGATTTTATATACAAAAATATAAATAAGTAAATTATTTTCCTTGTATAGTTATTGTAAAGGAGAAATATTATAAATATAACAATATTATATAAACTAATATATAAATATAATGATATTTTTCCATATATCTTCAAATTTTTGTTATTTGTATGACATTTAGTAGGATTGAAAAGTATTAAAATTGAAGAGTAAACACACCAGGCTTCAAAGGAATAGAAACTGGAAGAGAAAATCTTTGGAGTATCATCTGTGTTATTCTTGGGAGGTTACTGCATGCATACAAATAATATATAAGAAATTGATGAGATGTTAAAATAATATAGTGTAAAAAAGATACACATAGGTTATGAGTGAAATATGTTTTCATCTCTTAAAAATATTATAAAAAAATGTGTTTTGTTTTTAAACTAATTAATTATAAATTATTTAGTTTCTGCATTTTATGAAAATAATAAGGGTTAAATATGTTTTTAGTCCCTAAACTATTGGTCGTTTCTGGTTTTCGTCCTCTTTCAAAATAAGGTACGATTTGGTCCTCAATCTTTAAAAAACGTCCGTTTTAGTCGAAAAAAAACGACCAATAGTTTAGGGACTAAAAACATATTTAACCCAAATAATAAAGTGTTTTGTATATGACAAACGGAATTTAACTAAGGATTATAATATAATATTTATATGTTATGGGTTGTGAATAATATTTTATATAACCTTTTCTATAAAATATAGAAAAAAAATTATAATTTAGTTTAAAAATAAAACATAATTTTTTATAATAATTTAGAAAAAAAAACATATTTATCCATATATTATTCACACATGATTTAACAATGATCATAAAGTATTGAAATTACCAAGCATATTCGTAATATGTTTATTTGCTAAAGGACTTCGAACACAAATTCAATGTTGTTATCAATATAACAAGGCTTTCTATTCATACTAATTCACTATTAATTTGAAGAATTTTCTTTCATATTATTTTTGAAATATAAGGAATGCTTGGATATATTTTACTTTTCATAAACTTACAAACTCTAATAAATGAAAACAAAACAAGATGATGAAAAAATATATATTTAATAATTACACATATAAGAAATAAATAAACTAATTAAAAATATTCTGAAATAAATTAAAATCATTTTTAATATTTTCTGACTAAAACATACATTATAATATTTTAATCATATATTTAAAATTGTTAAAAAATATAATTAATAAACTTTGAATATTTCATATACTCTAACCAAGATATTAATTATGTTATCTTTAAATATT
Source organism: Vigna angularis (assembly GCF_016808095.1). NCBI lineage: Eukaryota > Viridiplantae > Streptophyta > Magnoliopsida > Fabales > Fabaceae > Vigna > Vigna angularis. The sequence goes on from NC_068980.1 coordinate 2,867,159, forward strand.
ATATATAATTAAAATCGATAGTATTATTAAAAACTATATTTATTAAATTCAATGATATATATATATATATATATATATATATATATATATATATATATATATATGATAAAATTATTATTAAATAACTATATCTCTTCACCATTAGTTTTATTTTAGAATAAAAAATAACATAAATCACATTATTTCAAAATATTTGTTTGTTCAATCATTTTCAACACATAATTGAATGAGAAAGCCAAAAGATTGGACCAAGTCTATGCAAAAAAGTAAATTTATAATGTAAGTTTGATTAATAAGGTAGATAAAAAAACAATCGATTCGATTCAATTTGTAAATTTGTATTCATGAAAGAACAATCTAAGTGAAGAACAAACACACAAGGCTTACAATGAAAATATATAACTACTCATATAAACTCACAAGAGATGATAATTCCCAGTACAAAAAGAAATAAGATAAAAGCAAAAGCAACATATCAGTATACCAAAAAATTATTCTTTATTTTTTTAAGAGAATAATTAATATTTGAATTCACCATGGAAAAAAAATATTCACACCATAATAAAGAAGATGAAGAAATGAAAGTCAAGAATGGTTACCTGTGTTGTTTTGAGATGCAAGTGAAATTGTGTTGACCAAGAGATTTAATTAGAGAGAGGCAGAGAAAAAGGATTACAGAGAAGAAAATAAAAGCATAAACTAGGGCATGTCAGAGATACATAAGCAATAATAATAATAATAATAATTATTATTATTATTAATTAAATTTTAATATAAATTCAATTGATAAAAATGAAAAGTATAAACCTAATGCCATACAAGGTTTCGCGCCATATATTGAAATATTTATAAACAATATCAAGAAACTTTACTACCAATATTTTGAAGTTATAAAAGAAATTATTATTTCATTAAAAAAATATTTACTATAGTTAAATATTATTGTTTCGACCTTGAGTATATTAAAATGATATTATTATATTAAAGTATTGTTTGTTTTGAAATTTATAATTTTCTCGTGGTATTGTTAATGTATTTAAATTTTTTATATATTGAGTCTTAAATAATGTGAAATTATTAAATGTATCTAAATAGTTATAAGTTAATTTACTTAAAATTAATTTTACTTAATTTTAAATAAAAATATGTATAAATTCTTTGGAATGGACATGATGATACCGTAGATTTAATAAATATATTAGAGGTTGGAAGTTTTAATAGTATAATTAAAACTTGTAAACTCTTTACTTGAACATGTATCATTATTAGTTAATTTTAAACAATTTCTTCGACTAATTATTTCTAATAAATATATTAGTTCCAAATTCTTATTATACCGCGATAGAATCATATTCATTTACGTTTGATTCTTTGCCTCTTAATCCCAAAACAAATTAAATTAGTCCAAAAAATTAAATTGCACTAATATGGTCTTTATTTTTGTTTTATTTTGTGTTTTTAGTAAAATTGATATAAAAATTAGATAAAAGTAAGATGGCGTAAAGCATGACAATTTCTTATACTAATTATGTTTCATGCATATTATAGTGTAAGGCAGTAGATAGTAACAGAATATATTTAACATATTTTTGTCATATGTGAATAATTGATTCCAAATTCCTGGAAAAAAATTGTACTAGACATTCTTTGGGGAGGTTTTAGGTAGAAAGATAATTTAGAGTTTTATTAGAATTTAAAATGGAAAAACCATATACTTTATTTCCTAAATATAACGTTTTTAGAAAATATTGTTTTTTGGTAATGATACTGTCAAGCTTTTAAAAGAAAATATTTTAATGAGATATTTTATTGTAACTTTCCTAAAGTGAAAGAAAAAAATGTAGTGAAAAAACATATTATATTATTCTTATTAAATAATTTAATATGATAATTAATTAAATATTTTAGTAAAAATATCAAAATATTTAATTTCAGAAGATTTATATAAATATTTTTAGTAATATTTTTTATTAACTAAATATAATTTGGTCATTCATAAAAATCACAATTATCAAGATTTATGATTATTCTTATCTATGAAAAATTATTGTATTTGATACAAAAAGTTCTTTGTTGTATTTTTATAAATATATAAATAAATAAATTTTATCCTTATCTTGTACTATTATATATTTAATTAATAAATGTATCATATAATTAATTTTCATGATATTATTAAATATTTGACTTCTCAAAAAATATAATGACATTTTTTTTATAATATTATTAATGAGTGTATAAATTAAATTTAATATATATAATTATATGTAATTGTAATTAAATATAATTTATTAATTAAGTTTTAATTAAATATAATAGAGTATTTATTACATGTATAAATTTTCAGACAAATATATAAAAAATATATATTTTCTTGTTATGTTACTGTTGTATTTTGATTGTATTATTAGTCCTGTAAACATCATTGGAATTTTTTAATTCAAGATACAGTTATATCAATAATATGATTAAATATAGTGCTTTTATTAATTTTTGTAAATGCTTATATTAATATTGATAATATAGTATTTATTTATTAAATTAAAAAAATAGTGGTATGTTGTTTTAAGTTTGACTTCTTCGTAATTATCTTTAATTCTTAAGGAATAAAATCTTTGAATAATCAAGTTATTCTCTCATAAGGAAACAAATCTAGAGCATCATTATGTTTGGTAATAACACGAGCTTTCTAAGAAATTACAGATTTTGAAGTTGAATATTTTTTTTTTGCTGAAATTGTTGAAAGTTAAGCTTAATTGTATAATTAGAGTTTAAAAATTTAAGATTTGATCATTTTGAAGGATGTTAAATTGATAGAGATGTCGTTATATTTTTATATGTGCTGAAATTTGGAAAATATGATTGTTATTGATATTTGATTTGGAAATATAAAGATTGGTCTATAATGTGATTTTCATGTTCAATGATTATTATGAAAATGGAAAGTCATTTTGGATTAAAAAGTGATTTGGTTTGAATAAGAAATGAAAAAGGACGTATTTTGAATCAAATTTGTTGAGTTTTAATTTAAATTAAGTTTGTTTTGTATTTTTTTATACCTATTTATTTTGTTTAGGATGTTGCTTAAGGTACATGAAAATAGAAAATAATTAATTATGTGATAAAAATTTATTGGAAGAACAATGTAATATATTGTCTCTTTTCTATATGTTATTCCTTACTTCAACGATATTTTTTAGTGTTATAACATAGTTTAACCTTTGTAAATATTTTTTAGTGTTAATAACATAGTTTAACCTTTGTATTTCAAAGGGTAATTAATGTATTAAAATAGTTTGAATAAGTGGTGAGTATTATATTATTCTTGACAGAAAAATATGTAAATATGTAAATTATTAAAGTGATATGGTAAGATAAATCTGTAAAACCACTAGTTATCGAGGATGAATTGTTAAGTGAATATTAAGTTAAGTGATCCAATGATATATTCATATTTTATTGATAATTTAAGTCAACTTTTAAGTGTTTTATTACTCTTAAAGAAAGATGTCGGTCAAGCGAGTAAGTATTATTCAAGTGTCATTCTTCTGCTAATATTTTGCATTTTGTTTGACTTTATTATTTTAGTGCTGGTTGGTTGTTTAAAATGAATATTTAGTTATTTTAATGCTTATATTTAATTATGTAAGTTGGATATAACGAGTGAGTTAAAAATGTTAATGTAAAAGTCATATAGTCTAATGAATATATAATAAATGTATTAATGGATAGAGAATGGCTTTAAAAGGTATTATGGTATTTTAGTAATAACTATAGTAGTATCACATAGTTCAAATGATAAGCTATCTAAAAAGTAATAAAGAAAGAGTTGTTGATTTGATGATTTGATGTACAACATAAGTATTATAAGTTAGTTTAACCATACATGCGTAACATTAAAAAATAAAGCATAAAATCATATTTAGAATATTCACATGTAACAATATTACAATTCAGTTCTGAAAAGAAGAAATACAGTTATGACCGAACGACCTTACAAAAATACTTGAGAATTTAAACTTTACAAAACGATGATCTAGACCGAACGGTTTCAAGATTAAGCTTACACCGATCGATTATACAAAATAAGACCAATCCTAACGACCGAACGGTCCTATGGTTCCGCTTTCACTTCCACTTCTTCCAAAGCCTCTTCCAGCAACTCTTCTCCTTCTGCTCACATCCACAAGATGTTCATTGCAACAGGAAATAACGACCGAACGGACAATACAAACAAGACAAAAAATATAGGGTAATCTTATGTAATTTAATTAATTCAGTAAAACCTATACTTCACATAAATCTAACATAATTCAATATACAATCATGTAACATCCAATCATGCACTTCCAATCAAAATTATACGTCAAGCATGCAATGACCGACCACTTTACTCTGACTGTCCAGACTGTATGAATTCTGTGTAGCTACGACGTTTTTGCACCCGGGTGATGTAATAGTTGGGATGCCCTCAACAGCTGCCACCTGAGGTTATTCTGTTCCGTCCAAGTTCACCTTATGGACTAGGACCTCCTGCCATTCTCACACATGACTTACTCCTCTCTACTTGAGAATGAGTAATCACAGAATATCAGGATAACCGCTAGCTAGGCATAACCGCATTCATACTCTACCATTCAATAATCACTCATGAGATATTCCTCCCTGGAATACTCTTTCATTTCCATATTATTCCATTCATATACCATAATACAATCAAACCGAACCAATAGAAACAGATCCCATCTGAAACCAAAACTGAACAATAACATCCACCCTAGTGACAAGACCGAACGTTTTGAATACTTTCTAGACTAACACAGCTGGACACTCAGTGTAAGACCGAGCGGTCTTCCACTTATACACAGAACAGGACGGAACGGTCCATTCTAGATAAGACTCCTCATAAGTCGAACACTTTCATCATAAGTCGAGCACTCGTAGTAATATTTGGACGTTTACTGGTTACTCAACAGTTACTACAGAAAGTTATTTTACTAGACAGAACTTCTAAGAATGTACCGAATATTAAAGAATACATATATTTTAGACTTGACTGAAAATCATAATAACAATTGATGAAACCTAAGAACTTAAACCGAATCCTACAAGCTTAATCCGAACACTCTTAGTTCAAATATAGCACACAATGGAGTATAATATAAATACCAAGCGCTTGGTTAAAGACCAACCACTATTGAGATCGAGCGCTTGGTTCAAGACCAACCACTACTGGGACCGAGCACTTGGTTCAAAACCGAGCACTATTGGGACTGAGCGCTTGATTCAAAATCGAGCACTATTGGGACCGAGCGCTTGGTTCAAAATCGAGCACTACTGGGACCGAGCGCTACTGAACATATATTAAAAATGAAGGGGAATGTATATACAATTACACAACACATATTTTCAATGAAGGATAAAGATAATATCTACGACTTTAAGTATTATAGAATACTTTAATTAAACTGATTAGGGAACATAAAGGGAAACTATACTTAGACCGAACGCTTACTTACAAGTATATTAAGAGAAAATCGATCGGTCATTAACTGAAATTCTCCACAGAAGAATAATCCAGTCTAGACCAAATACCCAAGGATAAACCGAACGGTCAATAATGACTCTCTGTGATAACACAAAATTACGCAATATACTGCAGACTTAAAATCAAAACCCTATATCAATTCAGTTTCTCATCATTTATAACTCATACATTCATACAACCAAACATGCAGTAATAACCATACTTCATATTCATCCAACGATCAACAAACATGCAACCATCCAAAACAAGAATCATAATCAAATTATATAAGCTTCCCTTACCTCTAAACGTAGCCGAACGCTCACAGTTTGAATAGAATAGCTCACCACCAGAAATCTTAGAATCCTACGGGTCACGATTTGTGAAACTAAATCAAACAAAAGACCAGAAATGTGCTTATAATGAGATGATAAACTCATGCAATCAGAGTCTGGGTTTGCATGTGACAGAAAACGAACGGTCTAAGAAGGGAAATAATTCACCAGCTTAAACCACAACTTGATCGGTGCAAAATGTAGCTCTTGGCACTAGGAATACTCAGGCGTTGCCTAAATGATGATCGAAGAAAAAGAAAGGTAAGAATTGGTAGAGAGAAGATGGAGAAATCTAGAGAGAAGGAGGAGAAAATGGGGTTCAGCAGTTTGGAGAAGAAGGGTGCATGCAGAAAGTTGGACCGAATTTCAAAATTTCAGCTTATATACCTCTTGCACAAATCGATCGGTCCACTCTCCTACAGCCACCTGTCTTCCACTTTCTGAAATTCTGAACCCTTTCATTGACACTTGTACTCTACTAACTACTGAATTTAAGGGTCCTGACAACATGTATAAACATTAATCAATGTGAGATTTATGTGAATATCCACTTGAGAATCAATATTGTTGAAAATTCTACTAAAAATAAGGTCAATTTATAATATGTAAGTGAGTGCAAACCTACCTTACAAGCTGATTTTGTAAGATTGAATTAGATTTAAAGTCCACTTTTTAACCTCTTTATTAAGACTAACCTTTCTTCAAAAATAAATTTAAAATACACTTCTAACATTTCTTCAAAAATAACTAATTCTAACCATCATATAAAAATACTAGTCTCTTAAGAATCACAACTCCCATATAACTATTAGAAAAAAAAAATTATTATTCAGCATTAGACCTTGTAAACTCTCAATAAAATACACACAATCCAATCAATTCTTATTTTTTTAATAGTTTTCTTAGTCTCTATCAGATTTTGAAGAATAACCAATTAAGAACCAACACGTTTATCTTTAATCGTTAACTTTTAAAAAAAATGAATAATATATAAAATAAATATCTAAAGCATCTCTAAAATTAGCTATATCAATTAAAATATATTTTGATGTTATTTCTGAATTGGGATACATATTGAACAGAATTTTATGATTGAACTGAATGCATGAATTTGTTTGGAATTGGAATTTAGGGCAAGTTGCGCACGTGATGACAGTACATATACTTCCCCCCAAACATAGAAACCAGGTACACATAACCTTAATTATTAAAATATCTGTCTCATATCTTCAACTTGTATGCATATTATATATATATATATAACCTCAAGCACCCATATTCCTTCACATCGACTCTCTGTCTCTCTCTAAGTGTTGACCAATGGCTCAAGCCAGTTTCACAGAAGAGATGTATCTTTGTCTTGCAATTTCTGTATTGCTGGGTTTGTATATGTTTCTGCTCGCCTTGGATTCTCCACTCACCAACAAAGGACTTTCTTTGAAGCTGCAAGATTGCAGCTTCCCGATTCTCGCAGAAACTATGTATAACTCAGAAGAGGGGATGGATCCTGGAAGGACATTGCGGAAGCCATAGATTTCTTCAGTTCTCGATATTCTGCTATTTTTGTTTACTTCTTTTCTGTTATCTGCGAGATGAGTGTCAATACTGTTTATTCAATTGTAAATATATAATTTACACAAGTGTAACTAAATTGCATCTTTTTTTTTAATTTGAGGATTAACTCGAGAGTTTATGTTTAGTTTCTTAAATTCTACGGTGATGGTATAAGCAGAATACATGTTTTGAACTTCTGCTTTTGTCGGTGAGGGAATTGAAGATCATCGCATTCTTTTTGACTGAGAGATTATTAATTGAATACTTAATGCTAATTACGTAATTAAAGGGACTAAAGCGGCGTCAACGGAGAAAACTAAATATTGACACTGAAAACAGATGTAATATCTGTTATTATATCATATAAAATTTGAGCAGATTAAAAGGATGGATTTTTTTTAAAAATAAAATATTTATAGAATCCTCATTTAGTCATTGGTAGGTCGAAGTCTTGCTCCTCCAAGTCAACGACAACTTCCTCTTGCTTCCTTCTTATTGTGGAATCTTTCATTATGCTTTATCTTGCTGTCGTTCTGTCAGAGGATTTGCGTCGATTTGGTTAAGCAACATAATAACATTATCTTTATCTTTATCACTACAGGTATCATTACTTCTAGAGAGAGAAAAATTGAATCATAATAATAATTTGGCAAAATTTATATCATTTTTAGAAAAAAAAAAAAGGCAGCTCTATAACTAGTATAATTTAATCCATATATTATGTTTATCTTCATTTATATTTAATTATTTTAACACGTAAATTTAAATGATATTGTTTACTAGAATATTAAAATTATATACTGACTATTTAAATATTTTTTGAACATTGTAATTTTTACAATATAAAAATGTGGGTTTATAAATAAAATATTCCTTTATAATCTAGCTAAAACTATATTTTTATGATTTCTGTAGGTTGAAAGAATATAAATTTACGCAACTTAAAAATTATCATATAAGTATAACAATAATTACATTTTAATATTATCATTTAATTTGTTACTTTTAGACACTAAACATTGAATATATTTATATTCATTGTTATTTTATCTTCTACTATCATATCACATTATTTAAACAAGATGAGATAAATAGAACAGCTACAGATGGTTATGTTACAAATACAAATTACGAGACATATTTTTGATACCTTAAAAAAATATCACTCTAGCAGTGGGAGTTCAATGTCGGCTTTAGATTCACACGATACATATCGAGAAAGACCAAGCCAAATTCTCAATCCAGTGAAAGTTCAGAGGTGCTATAAATCTGCGTAATACTTGTGTATTTCCTGTCAAATGGTCCCTTATTCGTGGAATTCAAGAAAGAACAAGTGGGGCTTATACATAACTCAAGGTAAAATTAAAGAAGCTGCAGAGAGATTCAGAAGAAATCAGAGGACACAAACAAGCACATTTGTGTTCATCTCCAGTATGTTCTGTGTATGATATTCAGTTACAGAAGCCTGTTGCATAAACCCAACACTGAAAGTTTAAGATAAAACATTATATACATTAAATTGTGGTGTATCCAATAGGATAGGCGTGCGAGGAGGATAACCTTTCTTACGCGACTTAACCCCCTTTCACATTAAAACAGCCTTACAAAAAGGGAGCCAGTATATGATATAACAGGAAGTAAAGACTCCATTTCAGCTTTCGGTGCATTGGCCTGAGGCAGAAAACATTTGTTTCTAATGGAGGATCCAAGTCATCGCCGCTGTTGATTGCACATCTGGCATGTGGTGGCAGACCTAACATTTGCATAGGTACAATGTTCACAAGACCAATGATTATCATCAGTCATTCTGCTGGATATGCTAGTTCGGATAGTTGTTTTTCCTCTTCCTCCTCTCCCTTTGCTGCTCCCTGCTGCATTTTTGGAGCTCGTTGCTTTGCTCGAAGCAGCCCCATTACTATCCACATCAGATAAACCATTCTCCAATGCCCTCACCAAATTCTCGAAGTAGTTTCTAGTCACACTGCCAAAACAAAATGAATTAGAAAACATATATAACTATATTCATACTGGAACATGAGCATCTATACAGACAAGGACATCTACCTGGTCAATCCAGCTAGTTTGGTGCGGAAGTCATTGAATTCTCTGGATGGCCCATCGGCATTTAGGAATAGCTGTAGTTCCTTTTCAGCACATTGATGAAGTCTCTCCAAACCAGATTCTGCCTCACCTGGTGGGAATAAAAACATCGTTTGTAGGAGAACCACCACAAATGCAAGACATTTCAATGAAAGTTAAAGTTGACTAACAAAACCTTGTAAGTACTCAAAGAACTGCTTTTTAGCATGTTCATGCTCCGGTAAATAGTACCCATATGCATATGTCCATTTCAGCACCCTCCTGCATTCAACAATCTGCCAACATGAAATTCAAATTAGAAAGCCTTCCAGTTTACAACATTTGAAAACAATCTCATCATAGGACTACCTTCAGAAAACAGTTCAATTAATAGTGAATTATTAGTCCTAAAACTTGTTTGAAAGAACTTTTGCATGAGCACTTCTAGGAGAAAAAATAAAGAAATATTAAAATTAAATAATGCATAAGTAAATTTGCAGAAGTTTTGCTCATATAAGTTTTCTTAAGTTTGTACTTTTGAATTGTTCATAAACTAATTTTTGCTTCCTATTTTTCTCTCCCATAAATGTTTATAAAGAAGGTCGTCCAAACAAGTTCCTAATAAAAAACTACTATGCAGTCCAAAACAATCGAAAGTTTCGTAAAACAACCAACAAATTTAACAATTCATTATACCAAGTTCAAAACTATTAATATTCATTTACCTGTAACCAGGCCTCCGTTATGAACTTAAGCTGTGATTCAGGCTGGCATTGTGTGTCACTAAGCTTTTCAATCTGCGAAAGGAAAAAAAAAAGACAAATAGTACACAATTTTAGAGTTCCTGAAAAGCAAGATATTAAGCCCTAATTATAAGTAAGAAAAATGCCAAAGCGATACAGCAAAAGGTATATTTGTCTTCTTTTTTTGTTCGAGAGTTTATATTCACAGACTCCTGACAGTGAAATAATTAAAAGGCTAAGAAAGAAGTAAAAAATAAAATAAAAATTGCAGCCATGAGGAATGCGGCAAAAACTAAGACCTTGGCTAGTTATTTTCAGTTTGTTGATTTCAACGTTGAATTGTTTTTTATTGTACAATGAAAGGATGAATAACTTAATATTTTTACTGTGTCAACTTGAGGGACTACACATATTTTTCCCTTTGCAATTTCACTTTCCATTATTCCTAAACTTTTCAAAGCACTCTTAAAAAGTCAGCTTTCCCAGCACAAAAAATTAGATTTCACTTCAGTTGTCAAAGCCCCTTGCAAGCTAATTGGAGGGAAGAAGGTGGGAATAAAATGGAAGAAAACAAAAAAAAAAAAAAAAAAAGTATGAGTAACGTACATGAACAGTTTGCATCTGGTGTAGATCTGCAAGAGCCTTTTGCCTTGACTGATAGTTAATGAAAAATAAAATTAGTTATACGTCACTAACCCAACCGAATTCAAGCAAAATAAATATTAAACAGTGGATGTGGGAATTGTAGATAAAACATCATAACCATAATGGACAGAAAAAGTGTCAAGTCGTGCATACAGATTGGTTGCTGGCCCATCGCTCATAATAATGTGTGTACCTCTCCAGCGAATTCTTTGCCATTTCTCTTCTTCTTTCAGTTTCATCATACTACATGTAACAAGATTAAGGTCATAAGCAGATATCATTATCAAAATAGATGCCAGGGGTAGTCAGATAATGCCAGCCTGAAACCTGAATCAAGAAAAGTACAGCATTACAAGGTCCCTTACCACTCCCTCTTGTTTAGCTGCTTCATAACGATTGCAAGCATAAAAACCACCCGTCCTTTCACCATGGTCTGACCACGCACCAAGGCATAGCCTATGCAGATAAAAGAAAATATCAAGATTAGGTAAAATTCACATAAGCTAAAGTTGTTTGGAAATAGATAGACATTAGACGTGTTATATATGTGTGAGAAATATCGTTTCTACCCTTGTTTTGTTATGTTTATTTGCTTTCTGTTACTGTGGTAGATTTTGGTAGATATTTCTAGCATTCTGTTATTGTGCTAGACAGGCTGTAATCCTCTTTATATTCTTCTTTTTATTTTGTACAATGTGCTGAATATATATTGAGCACTTTCAGACTTTATTAGACAGGATGAATAATGAGGATTAAGGTTTATCTTTGATTGCTTGGCCATTACTCTGTCATGGTATCATCGCTAACACCCACTGCTTCTTCCGCCTGAAGCTTCTTTTTCTTCTTCCTCATTTTCTGAAAATGGCTTCCCTGAGCCATCCTATTACACAAACACCGGATCACCTTGTGAATCCGGCAAACCCACTTTATCTTCATCCTGCAGAAAACCCAGCATTGGTGCTTGTTTCCCCTCTCCTTACGGAGAGCAATTTTCATCAATGGGAACGTGACATGGTCGTCGCACTGGAGACCAAAAACAAGGAGAAGTTCATTGATGGTACTCTTCCTTGTCCCCCTCTCTCAGATCCACTTCACGAAGCTTGGCGTCGCTCAAATCGAATGGTGATGTCCTGGCTCACACGATCCATGACTTCTTCGATCAAGCAATCGGTGATGTGGATGGATACAGCATCAGAGATTTGGAGAGATCTCAAGGATCGATTCTCCCATGCTGATAAATTTAAGGTTTCTGATCTTCAGGATCAGATTCTTGCTTGTCATCAAGGTGATTTACCTGTTTCTGAGTATTATACGAGATTGAAAATCCTATGGAAAGAGTTGGAGCTCTATAGATGTGTTCTCAGCTGCAATTGCTTAACTCCCTGTGCTTGTGGACTTCTTGCGAAACTTCAAAAAGAAAGAGAGGATGATTATGTGATTCGATTTCTCCGTGGTCTCAATGAGAGCTATGCCCAAGTTCGTTCTCAAATCATGATAATGGATCCCATGCCTTCGATTGTCAAAACTTTTTCTATGGTTCTTCAGCATGAACGTGAGTTCATTGGCACCAATCCTAAACATCCTGTTTCCGATTCTTTGGCCTTCACTGCAGTTTCGAATGCTCAACCACGGTTCAACTCTTCCAACAAAGTCCCTTTCAATGCTAGTAAGAACAATTTCAAGAACAACAAATTCTGTGAAAAATGCAAGAAGACCAATCACACCATTGAAACCTGTTATTTTCGCATTGGTTTTCCTGCTGGTTATAAAAAGAACAAGCCCAACACCAAAGCTTCTGCCAGTTTGGTTGAAGTAGATTCAGCTGCATCTCTACAGCACCTTGATTTGAATGGTAGTCCTCCCAATGACCAATTCACTTTCTCTAAAGACCAGTATCAAGCAATTTTGGCTTTGCTTCAACAGAGTAAGGATCACTCTTCCTCAGTGAATCAAGCCTCTGTTAAACACTCAGGTATATCTTCTGATTTTATTCCCTGGATATTTGATAGTGGTGCCACAGATCATATTTGTCCCACCAAATCCTTATTTCATAACCTTCATGCCATAACACCCATACACATTAAATTGCCTAATCACACTACTGTCACTGCCAATTTCTCTGGGAATATTCACATCGGTGACTTATTTCTTCTTGATGTTCTTTTTGTTCCTGACTTTTCTGCTCATCTCATTTCTATTTCCAAACTTGTTTCCACTATTGACTGTATGGCAGTATTCTGTGATTCTCACTGTCTTCTTTTCCAGAAATCTCACTTCAAGATGATTGGAGCAGCTAGGAAGATTAATGGCTTGTATTGTCTTGCAGAATCAAATGCTATGTGTTGCAATTTACCTTTCCAAACTGATGTTATCAATAAATCAAATGCTTTCATTGTAAATGCAGTCAATACCAGTGCACTTTGGCACCATAGACTAGGCCATACTTCAAATTCCATTTTACAATTGTTATCTTCTCAACATGCTGATATTATATACAAGAATTGTACTCCTTGCGACACTTGTCATTTTGCCAAACATAAGAAATTACCTTTTTCTCTTAGCACCTCCAAGAGTTCTCAATTTTTTGAGTTGTTGCATGCTGACATATGGGGACCCTTAAGCACTGTTTCTATTGATGGTCATAAATATTTTTTAACACTTGTTGATGATTTCAGTAGATTCACATGGGTTTATCTTTTAAAATCAAAAGCTGAGGTCCAAATTGTTCTTCCCAATTTCATACATCTCATTGAAAATCAATTTGACACTAAACTTAAAAGACTAAGATCTGACAATGGCAAGGAGTTTTTCTTAACTGATTTCTTCTCTTCTAAAGGCATTTTTCATGAAACATCATGCATTGAATCACCCCAGCAAAATGGAATAGTTGAGCGCAAACATCAACATATTTTGAATGTAGCTCGCGCCTTACTTTTCCAATCACATCTTCCCTCTGTTTTTTGGTCTTTTGCTATAAGACATGTTGTACATCTCATAAACAGGCTCCCAACTCCATTTCTCAAAAACCAATCTCCTTATGAAATTGTTTTTAGCAAAACTCCTGATTTTAAAACGCTTAGAGTCTTTGGTTGTCTAGCCTTTGCAAACACTATTACTTCTGGCAGAACCAAATTAGACAAAAGAGCTTCTAAGTGTATTTTTCTTGGTTTCAAATCAGGGGTCAAAGGTTTTCTGTTATATGATATGACTACACATCAGCTTTTGCTCTCTCGTAATGTCATTTTTTATGAGTCTCATTTTCCATATTCTGTTTCTCATCATCATCACACTGGTACTGCTGCATCCCAACAATCATTTGATTCTTTGATTGCTTTTGATATACCTGGTTCACATTTTAATGATTTTCGTCTTATTTCGGATGTTATCTCTAGTAATAATGATCATAATGTTGTTGAACCAGTTATGCAATTTCATAGTGATTCTACTGATATTGTACAACCTGTTGATCCACCTGGTAGACTTTCAACTAGAATTAGGAAGCCACCTGCTTATTTGTCTGATTATGATTGCTCCACTGTTTCTTTTGCTCCTACTTCTAGCTCCACAGCTTATCCTTTACAATCATACTTGTCATATTCCAAATGTTCTAACTCTCACACTGTTTTTTGCATGTCTTTATCTGCCTTCATTGAGCCATCTTCTTTTAAAGAGGCTTGTCAACATGCTCATTGGCAGCAGGCCATGCTTGCGGAAATTAAGGCTCTTGAGAGGAATAGAACTTGGTCATTGGTCCGATTACCACCAAAGAAAAGAGTTGTTGGTTGCAAATGGGTCTATAAGACTAAATTGAATGCAGCTGGGGTTATAGAAAGATATAAGGCACGCTTAGTTGCCAAAGGGTTCACACAAACTGAAGGCATGGATTTCTTTGATACTTTTTCCCCTGTTGTGAAGCTTACAACTGTCAGATTTCTCCTTTCCATTGCTGTTTCTCATAACTGGTTTTTACACCAGCTTGACGTTGATAATGCCTTTTTGCATGGTGATTTGGATGAAGAGGTTTATATGAAACCTCCGCGGGGCTTGATTCTTCCCGAACCTCATTTGGTTTGTAAATTGCACAAGTCTCTCTATGGTCTTCGCCAAGCTTCTCGACAATGGAATGCTAAGCTCACAGCTGCCTTACTTTCTTATGGATTTTCTCAGAGTACAGCTGATCATTCATTATTTCTTCGACAGTCTGCTACCTCTTTTACTGCTCTTCTAATATATGTGGATGATATCGTTCTAACTGGTGATAGCATGGATGATATTGTTGCTGTTAAGAAATTTTTACATCAAGAATTCTGCATCAAAGACTTGGGAAATCTCAAGTATTTCCTTGGTTTTGAAGTTGCTAGATCACAACAGGGTCTTGTCTTGAATCAACGCAAATATTGCTTAGAAATTTTAGCTGAATTTGGTCTCACTGGATGTAAACCAGCACCTTCTCCTTCAAATCCTACCGATAAGCTAAATGATGATGATGGTGATCTTCTTTCAGATCCTACTTCTTATAGGAGATTAATTGGCAAACTACAGTATCTAACAAACACACGGCCTGATATTTCTTTTGCTGTTCAGCAAGTTAGTCAGTTCATGTCCAAGCCCAGATCCTCTCATCTCAATGCTGTTTTCAGGATTTTGAAATACCTCAAAGGTTGTCCTGGATTAGGCCTCTTTTATCCTTCCAGCAATCCTCACAGACTTCAAGCTTTTTCTGACTCCGATTGGGCTACTTGTTGCATCTCTAGAAAATCCATCACTGGTTATTGTGTATTCTATGGGAATTGTCTTATCTCTTGGAAATCAAAGAAGCAATCCACCGTGTCTAGGAGCTCTACTGAAGCTGAATATAGAGCTTTAGCCTCTGTTGCTTGTGAATTGCAATGGTTGAAGTATGTTGCTGATGATTTATGCCTTAAAATTCCAATTCCTTTTCCTACATTTTGTGATAATCAGTCTGCCATTCAATTGGCTAAGAATCCATCCTTTCATGAACGCACCAAACATATTGAAGTGGATTGTCATCTTATTCGTGCTAAGGTTCTTGATGGGCTCATTGTTCTTTCTCATGTTCCTTCGAAGCATCAATTGGCAGATATGTTTACTAAGTCACTTTATCCTGGACCTTTCAACATCAATTTATCCAAGATGGGATTGCTAAACATTCACCACCCATCTTGAGGGAGGGTGTGAGAAATATCGTTTCTACCCTTGTTTTGTTATGTTTATTTGCTTTCTGTTACTGTGGTAGATTTTGGTAGATATTTCTAGCATTCTGTTATTGTGCTAGACAGGCTGTAATCCTCTTTATATTCTTCTTTTTATTTTGTACAATGTGCTGAATATATATTGAGCACTTTCAGACTTTATTAGACAGGATGAATAATGAGGATTAAGGTTTATCTTTGATTGCTTGGCCATTACTCTGTCAATATGCAAATATAAAAGCATCATACATACCAATAAACGGAAAAAAAGGAAGTGGAAGCATGCAAAATAATCAGGTGGGAAAATACATACCAGCAGAATTCAAATTTACAAGGTGGAGTACAAGTCATATGCATGCACCCTTGGTTTTTTTCAATTGGTCGCTTGCACTTTGGACATGGCTTTGAGTTAGCAAGTATCCTGAAAAACACTAATTAATAGTTGGTTTGGTGCGTCAAATCTTGACTCTCCAAAAAATGACACTGTAGTAGTGTATAAAATGGACATTGGTTATCATATATCAGATCATTCTTCAATCTCTGAATTTTTAAGTGTGAATCGTAAATTGTAACAGATCATATGATTCAGAGAAGAAATGAAGACTAGCTTGAATTACATTACAAATTTTATGAATAGCTACATGTTATTAACAAAATGTACAACATCTATCTCTCAAAAACAAAATGAGGATTTATGTAGAGAATGAATTGAACAAAAATTAGAAAGCAAAAATTTACAATGATTTGATGTGCAAGTTAGTATCTGAAATTTAAAAAGAAAACATCGACCCCTATTTATACTCTATAACCTAATTAAATCAAATAAGGAAAGAAATCATGAAAGAGCTAGAAAATATGAAAGTCAATCCTAAGATATCACTAAGATGCCATACAATATTGTAAGATATATTGATAAGAATATTTTTCATGTACTTTTAGCTCGTAACTAGTAGGTGGACAAGTAGTCCAAATCTGAACTCTAAAGTTTGTTCCTAGCTCTGTTCTCAGGTACAGTTGAGGACAAATTGGCAGAAATAGATTAATTATATAGGTTTTTTCCTACATATTAATGTGGAAACTGCAAATTATGCATATCTGTCCATTTTTATTTTTAGTTTAAGTGTCTTTTCGTTTCATCAGATCACATTGAATCATATTGACCCAACTGTGTGGCCCACACAATTTACAAACAACCCACACAGTCAGTCATTACACAACAATTCTGATCTGTATCAAGTAAATCCACCAATTTGTGACACAATTTCAGCTGCCATGTGATTGTCTCCTCAATTTGTATATTTTGCATTGCTAATCGTATTGAACCATTAAATAGAAATCATGAATAGCTAGGTTTCTACACTATGAACTTCACTGCTCGGAGCAATGCAATACATCAATATTCCATGGATTAAGAACTGATTCAGTACAGTTGCAAATAGAAAAAATAAAAACACAAAATACACAGTTTTGTGCGGTTCTTTTTTTTAAATTCTTTACACTCCTCCAGCTGTCATTTAACCAAATTCAAGTATAAAAATCAAATATTCACAAGGGATCACCAGTTTCTCCCTTTAAAGTGGGATTAAAACAAACAAAAAAGAAAAACAAAGTCTACTAATGATATTAAAATCAGAAAAAAATTAAAAAGAGTAGTGGTGATGGGTGGGCTAAACGGCATCCTAACCTCTTTGGAGAGAGGAGAGGCAACTCAGAGAAGATGACAGTGCCAGAGAAGAGCAACAAAACAGTGGTTGGAGACATTATCGTGATGCCAAACGTTGTGCAAAGCAAAGGTGACTCAACAACAATTGGAAAAACAATAGAAAATAGACAGGAACATCACCAAAGAAAAAACGACTTGAAGTGGTGATCACCAGAGACGAAGCATGAAATCTAATTGATCACGTGGAAGTACATTTTCTGTTTGGAGAAGCTAGGAGGACCCAATCTTATCATTACTAAGTGTTTTCAAAACACATAATTGATTTTGTTTTCTAAAAACAACAACATTTCATGTTGTTGTGTCGGACTTAGTGACTCAGACTCGCGAGTCCACCAAGAGTGAACCAAGTTTGGTCAAGTCTACTCCGAGTCCATCAAGAAACAAGTTTTGAGATCAGTTAATTCATAGCAAGAGCTACTCGTAGATTCGTAGAAGTTTGTGAGTTGACCTGTGGGTTTTGATAATCTTGCTTTAAACAAGTTTTGAGTGAATCAAATTTAGTCAAGTCTACTCCGAGTCCACCGAGAAACAAGTTTTGAGATCAGTCATTTCATAGACAGTGTCACAGTGAGCATAGTCAAAAGTTCGTACAAGTTTGTGACTTGACCTGTGGGTTTGATAACCTTGCTTTAAACCCACCCACAGGCCACAACACACTCAAGAAAAAATAATCTCACCCTTCCATTATTACTCCTCAGTTCCTTTATCCTATTTTTATAATTGAATGTGCTTAATTTCAAAACAATAAATATAGAAATATATTTTTATATAATATAATTAAACACCAGGAGTATTTTTTTATATTATAAAAGTGTTGTATAATGCTGCTCCCCTTTGGTGTTCTGTGATGTGTTCATTATGGGGAAACTGCCTATGCTAGATGACACTCACGTTCCCTCTAGTATTAAAATAGGCATCCCCCTTTCTTATGTTGGTAATAAAAGGGCATTTATATCCCCTCTATAATAGACATTTACCCCCTTATAGTTTTGATAAAGGATACTCAACTCCCTTATTGTATTTGAAAATACCATACTGACTAAAATATAGCAATTAAAGTTTCTTTTATAAACAAAGAAAACATATGGAATGTAAATGTGATTTATTAAAATCATAAAGGAGGTGAATGCTTATTTAAAAATTATAGAGGGTGTGAGTGTCATTTCATTAGAAACACAAGAGAGGTAAGTGTCTATTTTAAAACTAGGGAGGATGCAAGTGTCATTTAGTATAACCTTAAGAGAGGAAAGTACAAAATACCCTTTAATTAATATTGTGTTATCAACTCCTATGCACACCCAGATGCAAAGATTTTCAATAGAACAAAATGATTGGAATGAGCATTAGTCTTCACATAAATGAGTTTAATGAATACTGTTTAATATATTAAATAAATTAAAATACTATATAGATACCAGTTCGAACAAGGTTGAGCCCTTGAACCTTGAACCTTGAACCAGTTTGATAATTGGTTCAATAACCAAATTTAAAAATTAAAAATACGCATTAATAACAAGGCATTGCTAACTATACATTTATAACTCGTTGACCTTGACATAAATGAGGCATCAAATACTATAATTTTTATTGGCAACTACAAAAAGGGACAATCAGTACGGAACAGCAAGAAACTAACATCTACATATTTCAAAATATATTATGTACCAGTTCATGTTCTCGGATTCTGCACTATTTTTCAAAATCCACTTTGACACAGTGCCACAGTCCACTGGACGGTGAGCCTCCTCTGTGCACTGTAGATCCAACACACCAATTAGTGGAATATGAAAATTCTAAAATGTAAGGCTATAAAAATCTAAAACAGATTCTAAACAACTTACATTCCAGCAAAAGCTATATGAACAGAGGCAAGATACATCATAATTTCCACTTCCAGCATCAAAAGTAACTGCATACTCACAACCTGGAGCAGGACACCACTTGGTCTACAAAAAACACAGAGCAGGATTAGACGATGAGAGTAGGATGTCAAAAAGTGTAGAACATCAATGATCATAAAAAACAAGCATGATTTAAATAAGAAAGGTAGGGAAACATTACATATTAACTTATGGACCATTTATCACAAAATGTAGAAATTTATAGTCATTTGTAGCCACACTACCACTTAAATCAACATGTGAAGAATTATGAATGCATAATTTGGACATAAATTGTAAACAAATCAATACAAGATTGCAGTTGGCAGAACAAAATGCATAAATTTTTTTTAATATTGTCACTAAAGCCCAGATTAAAAATCTACAACATACCTTCTTGTTGTCTTCAATATAGGACCTCAGAAGGTAACGGTCATACTTCTCTTTATCTTCAAGAGATGCTAAAAGATTAATCATATCTTGACCAACAGCAGCACCACAAGTGGGATCAGGACATCTCAGCACCAAACATCCCGGACCATCATTAATTGATGTGCCAATATATCCTAGCATGTAAAAAAGAATAGAAGAACGTGGTTTAACAAAATTTTAAAAAATAAAGAAAGAATATTGATGATACATGTATTCTCACTAGTCATACAAAAAAATACACAACAGAGCAAGGCATGATTTAATAACAATGTCAAGACAGACAGGTATCCGTGACAAGCAAAGAACAGAAGGATGGCACACAGCTAACCTGCCCAGCACAAATGGCAGTAAGGATGACCACAAGCAGCAGATTTAACTCGTGAACGAGGATACATCTCAAAACAGATGCCACAAGTAAGCTGACCACAAGAACGGATAAATGTGAGATAATTCATGCAGTGAAGATTAAATGAAACCCAGGCAGCATATAACAAGAAAATTCAAAATTAGTCGACCTGTTTTAAACCCCAAACAACCACCACGCCTCACCTCTCTAGCATTAGAATTTTGGAAAACTGGCTTATCCAAGAAACCAACTGTCTTTCGAACTTGTTCTTCATCAGCAAACCAGGCATCATGCACCTTACTAACACTCCTGCATCACCAATTCACTCTCCTTCAGTATATGAGTAAATAATAAAAGAGACAAAACCTTATCAAAGGAAGCCGCATCATAAAACTGCAACAGCAAACAAAACCAATACAAGGTAAAAAAGGTAACAAATTTACCAATTATAGTGACGAAGTAGGATGCTTGCGGAAACCCGCGGTATTGAGAGAACTGTGGATACTCTTGTGATGTCATCCTCCTGCCTTTGCCGGATGTCCAATTCCCTCAGTATGGTAAAATTTTGCTGAAATCCAAACAGAGATCAGTCAATCGGAAAGGCATAATATAATTCCAGAAACAAACAGAGACACCAGTAACACAATAGCTCCCTAATTAGAAACCAGAGCACTCATGATTGTATCCATAAGACAACCAAGAAATTGCATGTTATAATTTATTCGATAATATTCATCCAGAGCACTCATGATCGTATCCATGAGACAACCAAGAGATTTCATGTTATAATTCATTCGATAATTTTCATTTCGAAGAAAACAGCAGCAGCAAAATGGAATGAAAAACGTCTCCACCGTCCCCGACTCCAGGGATTGACTAATATTAGCCAATCGAGATCAATTGCGCACAAGTTCCTGCCCTACCAACCACACACTTCGGTATAGTTCCAGAATTTATTAAAACCAATCACGTATTGGTATTGGACAGTATCCTTTTCATATACACCCACCACTCTCGCGTGCAACAAATTACTCCGCCGCAAGAGTAGCCTTATCAGCCTCCTTCACTCGAATCACTTAATACTTCACAGTCGGCAAAAGTAGGTGATAACTACATTCACAGCTGAAAAAGTGAAATGAATCAGAAAAGTGAGTCGAAGAATAGACTACCTCCGGGCGACGAGACTCAATCCGGTCAGAATCATCAGCGTCTTCGAAATAGTCGTCGGCAACGTCATCGTAGTCACTGTAGTAATCCATGGGAGCATCCTCGGTCTCACCACTGTAGAAATCGTCATCGAGTGACTCGATATCGTTGGCGTCGTGCATATCGTCCTCGGAATCCATAGGAACCCTAGCGGAAGAGTGAAGGGTTTTGAATTTAGGAACGATCGAAAGGGTTAGAGAAAATCTAGGGCACAGCACGGAAGATTAGAGAGGAAGGTGAAGACGAAGGAAAAAAGTGTCTTGCTTTATGGTTTCTGCCTTCGATCCTTTCTCTTCCTAACTAACGAGAGGCTTGGAAAGTGGAAGAATAATAATATAATTATATCTTTATCTCTATATATATTTTTAAATAATAATAACAATAATAAAGATTAAATGTGTAATTCCTTTGTAGTGGTTATTTTTTACTACTTAAAATATTGAATGATACACTTTGTCAAATGGTGCATCCTATTATGTCATTTTCTAAGATATCACAAGGAAATGTTGTGCTATTTTATCACATGTAACTTGTAAGGATGTCTTCATGTGGAAGTAGGTGAGTGTTTAAATAGATCATTACTCTGGTTAATAATAAGTTAAATTATACTACAAAAAAAATATCTATTTTAATTTATGAATAAAACAGTTTAGTGCCAAATTTATGTTTTCAACAATGAGTTTAATTTTTTTTAAATAATATTATAAAATAAAATAAAAATCATCAAACTTTCTATAAATATCATTTTCATAAAGAGGTATCAGACTAATATTTTCAAAAGTTTTATTAATATTTTTAACAACAACTTTTTATTGACGCATGTAAAAGTTATAATTTTAAGAACTAACAGTTCTTATAAACCGTTAATTTCTATTATAAGCACACACAGGAAAGCGTTGCCCTAGTATAACTCACAAAGTTATGTTGTTAATTTTATTATTTTTAAAGCATAATGATGTGACGGTTTAAAAAATTAAAATATATTTAATTTTACTAACAGTTTAAAATTATTACAAGCATTTTCAAATATTTCTATACTGCTTTTTACTACAATAATAACAAAAATAAATAAATAAAAACATGTGATAGAACGAAATTTCTTTTATCACTTTAATTCAGATATATCAGCTATACTAACCATCAACTAAATCTTTTTCTCATTAATATTGTTAATTTGTTATTGTTGGTTTGTATTTTAAAAATAACAGTATCAATTATACTTAGAAATAAATATTGAAGGGATTCAAATAAACATTCCATTAAAATATCATATATACACTTTTAGACCAAACGAAGAGTATATTTTTAAAATGAAATAAAAAATATAGTAATATTGACATATCAAATTATTTTTAAATTTATATAATTTAACACAAAGTGAACTTATATAATATAACTCATTTTTATATTCTTTATTAAATTATTAATGAATTATTGATATTTCTTGTATAATTTGGTATAGAAATCTCCTTCAATTCTTACATTTGATTTGAACTTAAATGCACAATAATTGATGTGAGGAAGTAAATTTCATATACATTCATTACACACAACATTAATTTACAATATATAAATAAAATAAAACTAATTTTATTGAATTGATTTTTTAAAATTGACTTAAAAATAAATTTTATTATTTTAATAATTATTGAAAATATTAATTATATGTAAGGTATATAATATAAATGTGAAAACCTATAAAATATATAAGAGAAGTGGTGGTTTTAAAAAAAAAGTGACACCATAATATTTTAATAATATAAAATTAAAGTTATAGATAGATTTTTTATTAATAAATTTAATTTTATAAAAATCATAATCCCTGTATTTTTTTAACAATTTCCCATATATCTTCTTTCTAGATTTTTAACATTAATTTTCATTATTTTGAATATCAAAATAATATAATTATTAGCTTTAATATCCAATTAATAAAAAATAAGATAAATTCACTTTTTAAATCTTTCATAGTTTTTAATTGTTTTCATCTTTTTAGAGTTTACATGTGGAATTGTAAGACAATACATGTGATTCAAAAGTATTATAAGTGAAATTTTGTTACTTTGTGATTATGGTGATATGTTTAGATTTTTAATTAGAATTTTTTCTATCTACTAAGTTATCATGTGATAAATAAGGTTCTAAAATTATTTTGTGAGTCAAATAGTTGTTTAGCCAAATTAAAGAAAGTTAATTTTAATCTTTTCATATTTGAATTATATGGTTTAAAATGATTGTTTGGTACTATGTGAATTGAGTTTAGAATTGGTGGATTTGTTGAATTGGTTGGTTTTGGAGGAAATTAGGAATATATTGTTTGTATGTGTCAAATGAATGTGGTGCTTTTAAGGAAAAGTGCAAAGTTAGTTAATGTAGTGTGAAACATTGATTAATAATATTTACGTTGAAATTATCCTAACTCTACTAAATTCTCATACTCATATAAAGAATGAAGTTTATGAGGTGAAAGTTCTAGGAAGTTCCTATAGCGTGATATAGGATGAGGGACCCGTTTTCTAGCAAAACTATAATGAGTTTATCTTGTCTTGATGAGATCAAAACCTGGTAAATTTTAGGCGTTCATGACATCTCTTTCATGATCTCATAACAAATGCATACCTCTATTGTCTTATTTAATACATATAGTCATATTTTAGTTTATGATAATATATTTATGAATCCTTTATGACGTGATCATTGTTGTTATGAGTGCATGGTCGATAGGAGTTTTAGTAGCTTTTGCATAATGTGAGATTATAAGTATTGTAGATATTCAAGTTCATCATTAGCTCACCCTTTCTATTTTGTATTGGTTGTTATACTCTTTTTTGCTATGATTGCAAATATGACGTTAGCAGGTGAGACTGCAAGTGATAGTGAGACTAGATAATAAGGATTTGATATGATGTTAGAAGTCAATATATAGTGGGTGTGTGTAGATAGATTTTATATATTGTGTATTTACTAGTCTTTTCTATTTGTATTAACTTATTTAAATATCAGTTTCTTTTGAAAACTTAAATAAAAGAGATTATAATATTTCATTATTGTCTATGATGACCTTTCTTGTACAGACATATACTTAATATAACAAATGCATAGATATAGATAAAATCATTATATTGTGTGATTGTTTAACAAACATCAAAATGTACAAATGAAATATTTGTTGTCTTGATTCATTATGGATTATGTTTTCTATCCACATTATTGCTTATCTAAAAAGGATAAATTTTGTAATTCAATCATAATTTAGCAGGTATGATGAATTTATTAATTTTGATGTTAATTATCTCAAAAAGTTAAGCCAAAATTGTTTTGAATTAGGTACTAGAGCAAAACCTTTTATACTAGCAATGTATATATATAGTTGGCAATTTGACTCTCTCACAAGGTTTGACCCTAGCCCACAAGGCAAAAAAGTGTCTCATTAAGGAAATCCATAAACCCAAAAGACCTTGTGAATTAAGGCTATTTCATGGGTTTTCTTTTTTAAACATAAAAAAATATCAATTTATTTTTTAAATATATTATTAAATATTTGATTTAAGTTGATTTATCTCGACTTTCAATCCAGACCGAATCATCTCAAACTTCAGCCTAAGTTAACCTTCAGCCTTAGTTGAGCTCAATGATTTTGACCTTCGATTTGGGTTGGTTCGTCTTGATCATCAATCCAATTCGCGCATATCGACATTTAGTCTAGAAAACCTATCTCGACCTTTGGCTAAAGATAGGGCCAAAATTTGGTAGAGATAGACTCGACCGGATTTCAGCTAGGACCAACTTGGCTTAACTCAATCAAATTTCAGTTGGTGCAGACTCGAACGGATTTGAACAAATTTTGACAAAAACTGACTTAGTTGAATTTCGACCGAGGCCTACTCGCTCAATTAATCGTGATTGATTTAGTTAAATTTGATCGAATTTCGACCGGAACAATTTTGACAACCGTTGAATCCAGCTGAAATTTGACCAACCAAATTTGATCAGGAAGAGGTTCAATCTAATTAGATTTAAGACATACACATAATTAGTATTTTTTTTTAAATTCAACCTATTTTAAAACATATTTATTGTTTATACCTTAGTCTCTTTTCTTTTTTTCCTTTTTAGTCTTTTTTTTTCCTTTTCATCTTTTGACCTGTTCACTTAGAAAAACGTAAACAAGAGTTGGTAAAAGGAAAGTAGTCAGAACATAACCACACTCAACTCAATAACAATAATAACAAAAATCCCTTACAAAAGCTAAAAGGAACAATTGGTGATGATGTATCATGAAAGGAGAAACAAGGTATGGAAAGGGACCATGAAAATAAAGTCATTGAAAATTAAGATATCGTTGAAACTTTTTGATGGAACTGAAATGATTTATGCTTTGGAATTGCTTTAGGTGAAAAACTAATTTCACAATACAAGATTTTGCATTAAAAAAATAATTTGAACAGAGTGTAAGGAGAAATTGAATCTTGAAGTTGAAGCCGTGAGTGGGATGAATTGGTTTGATGAATCGAAGAATATAAGTTGGTGTTTTCCATTATAGTTTGGAAAGCATATATATATAGCTGTGGGAATTTGTGTCATGTGGAGGATCAAAAGTTAAAAGGATGTATGTTGCATTGTAGCGAGTGTAATGGAAGGTTTTCTGGTGTCTTTGTCGTGGACAAATATTCCGCGATTCTTATGTTTGATGAAATGGTTCTGATGCGTGTGTTGGGTGCTTTTGATCGATTTCAGCATATAAAAAATATTTTAATGATTACGACAAAATTATAAATACATGTCCAATCATGTAATTGCATACCCCTTTTCACTGTATAAAAGATGTAATCTAATTTATTTGTTTAAAATACTGTTAAACCTACCTAGTTAAAAAAATAATAAAATTATTATTATTATACTTATGAAAGTATATTTTACAATTTTATTACAGATAATATCTTAATTTAACAGAATTATTAAATTTTAAAAATAGTCAAATAAAAAATATCAATTTTAAAAAGGATCACTTAAATAATAAAATTGACAAAGTAATCATTTTAATTTAAAAAATCACAAGAAAGCTTAATTTTTCATTTTTAGAATTGTTTACAATTGGTAAATTTGTCGATACAATAGAAATAGAGATCGTCATTATTTTATAGGATAAATTATGTATTATGTATTATGTACTGAGTAACTATGTTAAGGTCTATTAAATTTCAATTTAAGTAATCTTTTAATATCTTCTAATATCTAACTATCTCCAGTATTTGTTATGGTTATTAATTTTTTTCTAGGACTACTCAACTCCTTAATTAAAAATAAATAAATTATATTTACTTATAATTTATGTACCTTTGGTGACATCTAAAAGGCAAACATGCATGTTGAGATAACTACACTTTCTGTGGCATATTAACACCCTTTTTTACTTTCTTAATTATATGTACCTTCTTTTCCCTGCTAAATCTTCTCATTTTCACCACTAATGTTTTTTCTCATCACGCCTTTCTCATACTCTCTAGATTCAATGAGGCAATTTTCAATTAGTGTAGAAACATGTGAGAGAGATTAGACACACTTGTAGTAATACAATATGCAAATGAAGGTTTTGGAAATAGGTTAAGAATAATAAATACGACATTTGTATCGATTTTAAGTTTGTCGAGACATCACGATAAATTTATCTATTTTGAAGCATAAAATTATATATGATTTTGTTTTTAAAAAATACATCAGAACATGGAAAGAGAAAAAAAATATTTAAATGATTTTGAGTCTTGATTTTTAAACGATAAAAAATTATTAAATGTGATAAATTTTTTTAATATAATAGGTTTTTTTCTATAAAAATAATGTAATTTTAATATGAATTTACATGTTTTTCTTTTTTTTTATCTTTATAAAATCTTCATATAATCGTAATAATATGTAACATAAACTTATTTAAAAATAAAAATTTATTTTACTAAAAATATCTTAACCTTCTAATTTATCATATTTAAAATATAATATACTTTTAGAAATAATTTAAAGAGAATATAAAGAAAAAAATATAACAAGATTACGTTTTCATGAAATAGAAAATGAAGCTGTGATAACTTATTAGCAATATTTTTATTGATTAATTTACATATTTAAAAAGACATTCCTGATCTTCTGTCACATATCGATATGTAAAAAAGAAGTATATTAAAACTTTTATTCTTTAAGATTAAGTCATCAAAAGAGGAAAACTTGAATAGGAGTGATACCAATTCTAGATACCAAACTACAAATATATTTTCTCAAAGCCTTAAAGGCCAAAAGATTTAGACTAATATTATATTTTTTTACCAATATGAATCAAAGTGATTTTTCAAAGCGAAATTCAGATAGTCAATATGGTTGAAATCTATATAGTGTTAATTAATGAGAGCGAGGTATAAAAAGTAAAATGCACGGTGTCTTAAGGTGCCGTGATTGTGTTTCTTTCTATTATATAAAACTTTGGTTGCAACAGTATAAATACACAATATATAATAGTTTGTGTTTTTTAATTTTCTTAAAGAAATGAACTGATTTAATTTTATGTGGAATATAAATAAGAATCAAACAAATAACACAATTTCTATATAATACCATTTAGACTTCCTTAATAAATCATCAACAACTTGATTTGTGTCTTCAAATGAATTTACGTGTTTTATTTGTTTGAACCTATTTATGGATTTTTTTTTCTTTGTGATTTTGATGGATCGATATGTTTTACCAATCTACAAGTAATTTTCTATTTAAGCCTATAAACTATTTTTTTTTTCAAAAGACTTAAAAATTTCCTGTGTAATCAGGAGTACAATTTTTTTTTTCGTGCAAATAAGTTTTTGAGATTATAAAGGGTTTAATACTTTAACCGGGGTATATATTTAAAATACAAGAAGGAGTTGTGTTGCTCTTTTTTCCCGAAAAATGATACAATTTTTAGTTTTTAAATTCTATTCAACAAAAAATTATCTTATTTAGGAAAATTTAACACATGAAAGTTTTCCTTATGTTTGTATTTGGAAAATGAAAAACAACACAATAGAAACAAGTTTATGTTATGTTGATTTTAATTAGTGAAAACGTATTTTTGTCGAAAGTATTTTAACCATGTACCAAAAGTATATTTTTGTCTTTTCATTTCTCGCCAAGACTTTAAGACAAACTTGGGGTGTTAATAGCAGGGTCCAAGAGTTAGTTTTCAGCTCGGTATTTTTTTACTCAACTACAAAAACAGACAAAAATAAACTTAGTACCAACTTGGGAATTTTTTGTGTGTATGATTCACTTTGATTAATATAATCACTTTATTCCGATGAGATTTTTTTTTTCACATATGGGTAAGTAAAATAACAAAGAAAAATTACAAATTCAGATGATAAATACTCATACCAACTAAAGCAAACTGAAACAAAAGATATATTGGACACAAATCCAAAATTTTCAAAGCTTAATATATATATATATATATATATATATATATATATATATATATATATATATATATATATATATATATATATATATATATATATATATATATATATATATATATGTGATTTTCTTTTACTGTTGAAGGATTCGAATCTATTTCCATTTTAGTTTTCACTCTTAAAACTTTACTTTAGATGATGTTTAAAAGTTTGCGCTTTTAATTATTTTGTGAAAATTCTTGAACTATTTTTATTGTTACTCACTAGGGTAAAAATAGCTTATGATGTCATCATGTTAATATTTGAAGTAAATTTTTTTTAATGTAAATATTTTGTTTAAACTAACATCTGATTCATTCATAATAGATGTCGATTTGTCTTTTAAAATTTATGAAATAATGTTAACATTTTTATCTTTCTCTTTTATGTTTACACGAAACCTCCTAACAAAGTGCATCGACAATGTCAAACTTGCAGGGGCAAGTTTTTCAATCCCTTTTCTTTCATTTTGCCATTGTAATGCTTGTTTGGACTGAATCTTCATTCTTCTCGATTGCATTTCGCATGTAGGTTGGTGTTTTCATTTCTTAGCATGGTTGTTTATTTAAAGTTGTTTTTTAAGTTAATCTTGAATATGTAAATTTTAAATGGTCATAATTTTTGTTATGGATCTTGGATGGAAACGTTTCAAAAATGAAAGATGTTGAAAATGGAGTGACGAGTCTACTAGTGGAAACCCAATGGGGATTGGAGTTCTAAATTTGTAAAAATTCATCGTTTAAAGCATGTTTTTTTCTTGGTATTTTTCATTCTTTTTCTATACTTTACACTTTTATTTTAAATATCTATACTGGTTTTAAAATTCTGAAATTTTTTGTTGTGTATTCCTGTATTATTATTGATTTTTCATAGTTTTAATGAAAAAAAATATTACTAAAAAATAAAATAAAAACTATAAATTGATGTTTATTCTTACAATATACGTCTTTGTTATAAATGTAATGTACATTAATTAACGTTAGTCTAGAAACAACAAAAAATGTTCAACAAACATTAAAATTATTAGTAACTTTTACTCTTCTTTACCAAGTAGCACTAGTTGCATTGACAAGCCAGTAGCTTAATAAATATTTATTCTTAAACCTAAACTTTAAAAATCTGGGGTTATACTTTCTATATGTTTTTATTTATAATCCTCCATCTATTTATCCATGGTTAGTGTAAATTATAGCTCAAAACCAATATTTTATATTGAATTTTTCGTCACATTATATTAATAATTAAGTTTAATTTTTAGACAAGTATAACTTTTTTTTCTCTCACTGATTTCTTTAATCTCTTTTTTGTCAAAAAGATATTCCATAATATTTTTCTATCACTATATATACAAAGTAAAGCACTCTCTGAACCCTACTCACATCACACGTTCTAGTTTGTAACCATGATGCAATAATGCAATAATCTATGTCCCTAATAGCAAGAGAATGTCTCATTTCCAATTACCTAGGTTTCAGTTATCGTTGTTGTTGGAACTTGAAAGACATCACAGATTCCATGCAATCTACACTTGGAAATTCGACATGCACTCAACTAGGTTACACAAGTGCACAACACTCGTAAGCACCTAACACAACCACTAACGGTTATTTTATGTGTGTAGTGTAGTTGCTCACTGTACACGGTCTTTTTTATCTGTACAAACACTTTGGTTTTGAAATTACGAGAGTGACCCTCACGATTTAACGTTGTTCACGCTTGATATAAGCAATAAATAAATACACCCAAGTGTACAGAGTCACAGACTCATGAACCAATAGACAAATATCTCTACAAACGCTTCTTTCTCTCTTTCTTCTTTCTTTCTATCCCTACTTCGCCTCTGTTTCACTTGGCCCCTTGTTTCTCACAAGCCACTCTCTTCATACTTGCAACTCCGTCAGACCCAATCCCCATTTTGCTCTATCAATCTCTCTCAATGTTTCATCATATGGGTATTGCTTATTTCTTCTTTTCATTCATCTTCTTAAGATCATTCTGCCTTCTTTTTATGCCCTTTTGAAATTTACGTTTTTTTTTTCTTCTTCTGTTTTTTACTGTTTGAATCTGCTTGCTTTCCGATAAATAATGATACTAGCTCTCTGGGTATTGCTTATTCTAGAGTTCTGAGGATTAAGAAAGATTTCATTCCTTGACTCATGCTGCCTGTTTCAATCTTTTTATCTTCATTTTTTTGTTCGTACGGTTTTTTCGTCATTTCTTTCTATTTTTATTGTTGTTTTTATTCTATTTGTTGAATTTGTGTTAGGATTAGAAATGTGTTTCTTTTCGGGTGCTTTTAGATTTATGGGTTTCGAGAGTCTGAGGTGACTGTGGATTTCGATTGTTATCAGTTCTCTCCAATTGCAAGCTTACTGCTTTCATGCTTGATTATGAATCTTGTGAAGTTTCTTTGGGTTTAGATTAGAAGCTTATTCTGTTAATTATCTCGCAATCGATTTACAATTTCACTGAACTGTCAATTTCTCTTAGTTTTCCTATATGCCCTAATCTATTTCTTTTTTGAGTTTCGGGAAGATGCATCTCTCTTACCTAGTTTTCATCTTTTTAAAGAGTAGTTTTTTCCACACTGCTAAAAAATTGAAGTGTTCAGTAATTTTGTGGCCTCACTGAAAAATCAAACCCCAAAAGTACTGATACTGGTTTAATCCAGGGGAATAAAAGTGTGCCAAGTGCAAGAACAATTGGGCAGGAAAAAGTCTTTTTCTTTCTATATAAAATAAAATGGAGGACTATATTTCTTTTTATGTTTCTTTTGCCCTGTAACAGATCATAGCCATGGTACTATATCAGATCAGATTTTTGTTTTGTAATGCAGCAGAGGTGGCTCTTAAGCCTGTGTTTGTGCAAGCCCTTTTTAAGTCATGGGTTTACCTCTTTATCTGTTCCAATGAAGCCAGTTCCATGTGTGCCATTGTGTGTTTTTCTTGCAGGTATCGTCCTTGTTTGCATGAGCAGGTGTATTTAAGAGCATGGGTAGAGGTAGAGGAAAGGGTAAAAAACTAGCTGTTATCAATCACGAGGATCCTGCAAGTGGGGAGGATGAAAAAATTCCCATGCAGAAGAGAAGAGGGAGGCCACAGAAACCACTAAAGGATGATTTTGATGAAGAAGAAGTAGAGAAGATAGAAGATGACAGTGACAACAATGTGAAGAATGGAATCTCTAACAAAGAGATGAAAAGTCCGACGGCAACTGAAAATGGAAGGAAAAGGAAGAAAAGCTCACAGGTAAAAGAGAAACTGGAGTCAGTTGAGGAAGAAAATGGCATTGACAATGGATCAAACAGCACTGCTGAGTTGACAAAGTCCAATGGTTTTAGGCATAATGGAAGCAGACGCAAAAACACACCTCGTAGAGCTGCTGAAGCAGGAGTGCAATGCAAGTAACCATAATCAAAGTTGTGCAGTAGCTTTCTTCCTTTTCATATTACCAGTTACAATGATCAGATAGGAAGTGAGACTCAGTAGTATCATTTATTTTATTTACTTGTTTTCTTTCTTTGCTCTCATTTTTAGTTTCCTTTTTCCTGGGTGAGTCTGATTTTGAGGGTTCCATTCGCTGATACCCTATCATTAATTCCTTCTTTTCTTTATTTCAATCATGAATTTGAGAGTTTACAATGCTACCTATTGCTTATAATGCTATAACACTTCCAATTCAAACCTTTTCTACTTTCATTTTCTATACTCTCTCTTCCATCACATGGTGAAAAATGAAATCATTCCATTTGCTTCTAATTATAAGCCTGCCGGTGAATTGCTGAGAACTACTCAAGTGGTTTACCTTATTTTTCTGTATTATTCTCACATGTCTTGAAACCTTTTTGACTTTTTAGTACTTATCATTTATTTGAAAGGTAAAATTCACGAGTCTGAGTTTCTGAACTGCAACTCATTTTGTTTGAATGAACCTTGAATTAGCACTCTGTTTGTAGTTTCATTAAGCATATGTTGTTAGTATTAACAAAAGAAATTAGGTGCATCATATGCTGAATCTGTTTTACTGGTGTGGTAATTCTATAACAATGGTTCGAAGAGAGAGATTTTTATAAAGTTGTGCTGTTTAGTTCAATTTTTGGATATGAAAATGATAAGAGCAAATTTTTTCCTCAACCAATTTTTGTTCTTGTGTGATGTTTGAACATTGTATGGGAAGGGATTTAAAACAGAGTGTAACATGTATATGGCTATATTATACTTTCAGTGTAACTCTTTGAAGACAAACCTATCATATTATGGTAGTGTAATTTTAAAAATAAAATAAAAGTAGAACATACATAAAATTTAAAATTAAACTAAAATTTTATTTTTTTAAAAGCGTGAAAAAATATATATTAGAATTAGTTGATTCCATCGTAATTTTGTTTCTAAAATGCAACATTCGATTTCTAATCTATATAAGATTTCTGTTGGCTTATAAAAGTTATGAAGAATATGGGTTCCATCTTTTCAAATAGTCATGTATGTTTTTTTTATATGCTAATTATATTCAAAAAGCCTTTTTATCTTTTATTGGGCCAACCAAAGTGAATGAATTTAGTGTGCAATATTTTGTTTGTTTTTTTTATACGAGAAAAATGTTTATATATAATTAAATATTAAATATATTATTTTCACAGAATAGATAAACCTTCTTTTTAAATGAAAAAGGAATTGGAATTCATCCTTTAACATATGGCAGCAGCAGAATTTATTTAAAGTTGAATATTTCTTCTTTGGCAAAGATGAACATCATTGGAAATGTGGATCGGCTACTTAAAATCAAACTACATAATTCAAAGTTGTAAAAATTTATAAAAGAAATTCAGAACTCAAAAACTGAAAATAAAAAGACTGAAAATATCATATATTTTTTATACACATTTTAAGGTGACATAAATGCTCGGGTCAACCCACTTCTAAATTAATGGGTTTCACAGGTTCATTCACTTTCATACGAGATGAGAAGGATTCAACTGACAATAATATTTTAACTTAAATTAATAAAAGTAATAAATTAAGTTTTGATAATTAATTGTAATAGAAAAATTTAATATTTAATGAATCCCACTAATTTATTTTGTCACTCTTGTTATCGTGTTTATAATTTGATAATTTTAACCTTGAATTTGGTAGTCATAATGATAGACGTGATTTATGCTTATTCAACATTTTTTTAGCAATATATTAACTTACATGTTTATTACATTTAAAGTGCTTATCCATATTTATAATATATTTTTTAAATTTAAAAATTATTGATGTTTTATAAGTTTACGTCATATTAATTAATATCTTTTTTCACGTATATTTCATTCTAAAGTAGCTGTTCTTTAATAAGTATACTCTAATAAAATAAACTCCAACAATCACATTTCTATCTTATATATATATATATATATATATATATATATATATATATATGGGTTTACTAACGCGCGTAGGCCTGTTTTTCAGTTGGTACATTTTAGTACACAAAAATACCCCTATATATATATATATATATGTATATATATCATGAATTCTAAGTTTTAAGGTTAAGTGTATTTTAATAATTTTCATTTTCAAGCCTTTCTCTTTCATCTCTCCCATTCTAACCTTTCCTCTGTCATCCTACTGTAGCTCCAATTGAAAAAATCAGAAACACTTGCCGTTAAACAATTTGCCTTTGTAAAGAGTTGAGTCATTGACATATTCATGATCTCTTTAATTTCACCATCTTCACTAACCTCTCTAATTTCATCATTTGCATAGGTTGAATCATCATCTCTAAAAAAAACCCTCCAGGTCAATTACCAATTCTTTTGGATGTCATTATGCTTGTGAAAATTAGATAAAATTATATACGACAAAAATTATAAAATGAAAATTCATTATAAAATAATTTTTTGTAAGAAATTGTTTAACAACGAGTGTTTCTGATTTTTCTAGGCCAATTACCAATTCCTTTGATGTCATTATAAAATCATTTTTTGTAAGAAATTGTTTAACAACGAATATTTCTGATTTTTTCCAAGTCAATTACCAATTCGTTTATGCTTAAATTGGATAAAATTACATAAGACAAAAATTATAAAATGAAAACTAATTAGAAAATCATTTTTTGTAAGATTGTTTAACAGTGTTTCTGATTTTTTTAAGTTGGGGCTACCATAGGATGACAGAGAAAATGTTGGAGTGAGAGAGATGAAAGAGAAATGATTGAGAGGAACGAGGGAGGTGAGCAAGGGTTTGGGGTTTTTTTTTTTTAGTTTTGAGAATGAAAATTATTAAAATACCCTCAACCTATAAACTTAGAATCCATGATATATAAGATATTTTTGTCTACTAAAATCCGGTACACATTGCTAAAATATACCAATTGAAAAACAGGCGTACGTACGTTAGCAAACCCCATATATATATATATATATATATATATATATATATATATATATATATATATATATATATATATATATATATATATATATATTCATTAAAAGTATAGCATCATTATAACTAGAAATTTACAAATATTATAAAAATTAAATACCACTAAGACTAGTTAAGTAAAATTATTGTTTTTTATATTGTATCAATATATTTATAAAAATTATTGAAAGTTACATATCGATTAATAACAAAAATCAGTTTAGAACATATAAATGAGTTTAAACTTCACTTTACATTTTTGTGAGATTAACTTAGACTTAAAATTTATCTTTTAACGTCATATCAAAATCATACATTAAAAGTTATTCTTAACAAATTTCTTTTTTATTTAATATATGGTATCAGTTTTATTAGAATATTAGTCATTTTTATAAAAATAAGTCATACTTAAAAACTATTTCTTAACTAAACAAATCATAAAAAATAAAGAAAAACTTTTATTAAAACATACCCTGTAAAAAAAACACATGAAACTAGGAAAAAAAGATAAGTTTTTAGAAAAATTATTAATCGAGCATAAAAATCCTCGAAACATATTCTTGTTGACTTTGCTTGGAAGATCTCGTCTCAACAACTCTAAAAGGTTAACTTTGTTATCAATAAAGCCTCTTCTTTTTTTTTTCTTTTTTTAGTCTTTGTCTACCTCACATTTTACATTTGAACTGTGGTTAGCATCCATATTTTAATATAGCTGACTGTTTTGAAGACATTACATTCTTTCATACATCATAACTAAGAATCATACAGCTATATGATATCTCTTTTCCTAAAAAGAAATATATTTATTGTTAGTCTTAACTTAATAGGTTTTATAGGACTTATAGTACACTACTAGAAGTAACTAGTAGATAAATTTTCTTAAGCTGATTTATTAATTTATAAGTGTTTATAGTAAATTTATTTATTTAATGATACATATAAAAGAATAACATATAAATAATAATACCAATGTTTTATATAAGTTTTAACTTTTTATTTATTGATAAACATATTTAAAAGTATTTATAATTTTAATTAGTTTTAAATTTTGTTGCAGTTTTTATCATAGCGGATTTACTTGTATTATTATATATTTATTGAATTCTTCTATTCATTTTACATACATCTTAAAACACTTTCAATAAAATTTAAAGTTAAATAAATTTTTTATTAGTTAATGAAAATTTTAAAAAATATATTATAATAAAAAAATAACCATTATCAGTATATTAAAGCCCAATAATAAATATTATCAATAATATAATAGTTAAAATAAATTGAAAAAAATTAAATAGAACTATTATTATCTTCGTTATCCATATCTTATACAATAAGAAAAAGCATAATAAAAATTGTTTTATTTTACATTAGAAAATAATAAAATCCTAACTTTGGTGAGTTACAATTTTTTCTTTTTTTATGTTTGATTTATACACTTACTTTTCCTCCATAATCATTCAAAACTGCACTGAATCTCTCAGTGTAGATTAAATTAGAAGTATTGACCTGTACAGTTTGAGTATGAATGGCTGAGCTTCTTTCTAAATTACTTAAATCTATATTTAGCTATAACTTTAGGTTCTTCTTCTCTCTATGAAAGGGAACATTACCCATCATAACTTCAGTAAGCAGAATCTAAGATTCAGCAAACATGGCATCCAACCACTTTATTCTCCTTATCTTCTTCGCTCTTCCTTTCACATTACCATCAACTACTTTCGCTCTTCGTTCAACTGTTATCGATATTTCTTCACTCAACCGAAGTAGTTTTCCAACAAGTTTCGTTTTTGGAACAGCATCAGCATCGTACCAAGTATATATATACATATTCAGATTTCATTTTGGTATTACATTGAAATTTGTTCTTATGACAAACCTTGAGATTTCAACTTAAACAAGACATTATTTGTTATATATGTTCATGATATGTTCGTATAAGAAGAAGCTAACCTTTGAGATTCGAACCTAAACTCATGTGATTTTGTTACGTTCATGTTATAGTATGAAGGTGCGGCAAAAGAAGATGGAAGAGGACCAAGTATATGGGATGCATTCACCCACAAATATCCAGGTTTTTTCTTCTTCTCTGTTTCAATCTCTGATGTGATATAATTTAGAGTACTTTTATAATATATATATTATAATAGTTGTGTATTATTCTTTAAGTATAATAATTTTACTACCTCTATACAACATTTTTAATTCGCTTTTGTATTTGTAAAAACACGTCTTAGTAGTTTGAATATAAATGTGTAATACTTGCAGAAAAAATAAGAGATAGAAGTAATGGAGATGTGGCAGTTGACCAATATCATCGCTACAAGGTACATACAACCTAGATTCTTGATGATCGGCACATCGGATTAATGAAAAAACCAATTATCTTTCTTCATCAAAACAATTAGTCACATGTTTCGGATGTTGTTTTTCATTTACACAACAGGAAGATATTGAGATAATGAAGAATATGAATCTGGATGCATACAGATTCTCCATTTCTTGGTCTAGAATCCTACCAAGTGAGATCAAAGTTGATGAAATATTATTGTTTTCGTAATTATTGTATTTACATCTTTCACGTTAATGATTTCATTCTTTTTTTAATCATAAATAGAAGGAAAGCTGAGTGGAGGTATAAACCAAGAAGGAATCGATTATTACAACAGGTTTATCGATAATTTGCTAGCCGAAGGTCAACATTCATTCTTTACTCTTGTTTTTTTTTTCTTAATTAAAAAGTTTACATTTTATAATAGATTTTTAAGTAAGTGAAATATTAATGTTGCAGGTATAGAACCATACGTGACACTTTTTCATTGGGATCTTCCCCAAGCTTTGGAAGAAGAATATGGAGGCTTCTTAAGTCGTCGCATTGTGTAAGTTATAACAACATTATAAAATAAAATTTACATCCATTGTAAATTTAATTGTATATGATGCATTATAATATATGTTTGAGTGATTTTCAGAGATGATTTTGAAGACTACGTAGAAGTGTGTTTCAAAGAATTTGGAGATAGGGTGAAATATTGGATTACTTTAAACGAGCCATGGACTTTTAGTAGAGGTGGTTATGCCATTGGAGGCTCTGCACCAGGTCGATGTTCTGAATGGCTAAATCCAAACTGCACCGGTGGTGATTCAGGAACAGAACCTTATTTAGTTTCACATAATCAGCTACTTGCTCATGCAGCAGCTGTCAAACTTTACAAGAACAAATATCAGGTTTTTTTACTGCTACTCTTCACCAAAACTTTATATTAGGTTAAAGTATTTTTGTATAACATAACCCTTCTTCTTAACATTTGAAACACTCTACTCAGAAATTACAAAGGGGCTTGATAGGCATTACAATAGTGTCTCATTGGTTCAAGCCAATTTCAAATAAAAAATCAGATAAAGAAGCTGCTCAACGAGCTATTGACTTCATGTATGGATGGTAAGTCTTTTACTCTACCTTCAAATCACCCTTCAAAGAACTTTTATTAGTAATCTGAAATTTGATATTTTTATTTGTAATTACAGGTACATGGAACCATTGACATCAGGAAAGTATCCAGAAAACATGCGTAACTTAGTTGGTAAAAGATTACCAGAATTCATTAAAGAAGAAGCAAAACTTCTTGTTGGTTCATTTGATTTTCTTGGATTAAACTATTACACCACTTACTATGTTTCCGATGCACCCAAAACCAAACCTAATTATGAGACAGATTCCAATGCCAGACTTTCATGTAAGAACAACTATATTTATCACTTATTTAAATAATATATGTTATAATTTCATAATATCACATTTTGTATTTTCTTTTGTGTGCCAGCATTTCGCAATGGCGTTGCAATTGGTCCATCGGTATGTATACAATCATGTCAAATTCTATGTTCATATTATTATTATTTTATTTGATTTTTATGACTTCATAATTATATTTGCAGAGTGGTTCTGGTTGGTTATATGTTTATCCCAAAGGAATTAGGGAGTTGTGGCTCTATACAAAAGAAAAGTACAACGATCCTTTGATTTACATAACTGAAAATGGTAATCAAATCAAAAGATCATTTTAATATCTTTGAAATGTCTCATATAGTATTTAGACAAAATTAATTAATATATTTGTATTGAATCTTTGTTCTAACATTTTTAATGGTTATTGGTTTTAATTTGTAGGTGTAAGTGAATTAAACAATCCAGAACTATCGTTACAGGAAGCCCTTCAAGATATATACAGAATTGACAGTTACTATCGTCATCTCTATTACGTAAATTCAGCAATTAGGTAATGAATAATTTCTCTATTTTTTAAAAATGATTTTCTTTGTAAATTAATTAATTAATTTTGTTATCTTTTAAAAGGGATGACGTAAAGGTAAAAGCGTATTTTGCATGGTCGTTATTGGACAACTTTGAATGGGGTGACGGTTATACGGTGCGTTTCGGAATACACTACGTGGATTATAAAAATGGCTTGAAGCGATATCAAAAGCTATCTGCTAAATGGTTCAAGAACTTTCTTCGCAGGTCTTAGACTATAGAGAATCTCTAAGACACTGTCATTAGACTTTAGAAACACCGATGCAAACTCGTGTAATAATTTTAACTATAAATTGTTATATGATTGCTTCTTAGAAATAAAAGTTTCTTTTTTAATAATTCTTTGTCTATCAGATTTCATACTTTTTCTAAATATTCATTTGCGTTCTATAATTACTATTTTTCTTTTAAAAAATCCTTTAATTATGCACCACTTTGAAAAAATATGATATTAGTTTAATCAATAATAGATGTAAGAATTGTGTGGTAAGGAAAGATATTATGCTCATCGACAGCAAAAAGACATAGCAAGTATTTAATAACTTGAGTATTCACGCAGTCGACGTGGAAACTATTAGTATTTTGTTAATTAAAGAGTTAAATTCATAATTTCTCATTTTTTAAAAATCTTTCACATTAATCTTATAATTATTAAATGTTAGTGAAATAAATTTAATTTACAACTTTCCATATCTTTGTTTCAATTTTATCACTAAATTACTTTATAATTCTCTTTTCTTTACTTTCTAGTGTGTTATCATTGTTTAGAGTTTAAAATTTATAATTTTTTTCATTATTTTTTCTTCCATTATCGTGCTTGTGTCATTGCTGGTTTTAGAAATGATATATACATATATATATATATATATATATATATATATATATACATATATATATATACATATATATATATATACATATATATATATATATATATATATATATATATATATATATATATATATATATATATATATATATATATATAAAAGATTTTTGTTTCCGAAACAACAATTAAAGAGATGATTGAAAAAGGAAAAAAGGGAGGGTAGATATATTGGATTGAAGCGGTGCATGTAGAAACTATTGGCCCAACAAAAATGAATGCCAAAAAAAAGACACCTGAAGTGCAAAATTGGGATGTTTTGTAGGACTCATGCTGCCACGTAGATTTAAGTAATTTAGGGTTGAAATAACTTTGAGGGTTACTCCTACACCCCATACACATTGTTGCCTGTATTATCACAATTTTTTAAAATTTCAAAACTAATATTTATATTTTAAAATATTCTACATATCCATTTCTTTTCTTTAACAAATAATTGTTACCAATAAGGAGTATTGGTAAATTTTGAAGAAATTTGTTTTGATGATGCTGCAAGAAGTTTTAGTTGAAGAAGATATTAGAATTAGTTAAAAGCAATTTGTAGAGATTAAATGTAGTAGGAAATTCTTGTAAACTTTGTAAACTTTCATTTTTAACTGCAATAATCGATTATGGAATGGCAATAATCGATTATCACAGAGTCATACAGGAATAATCGATTATCACATCATATAATCGATTATCACTTTTTTGTAAACCCCATAACGGACACAAATAATCGATTATCACTTTTGATAATCGATTATCAGTGGCAGTTGGGAGATGTCTTTTCAGTTTTTGACCCTGCACGAGGCTTATAAATAGAGGTCTTCACAGCTCTTAAAAAGAACTTTTCAATTGAGAGTATTAGAGCTTTGTTGTGCCTAAGGGAAGCTCTCTGTGAGTGAAAAGGATCTATGCCATTTTGAGAATACAGTTTGTCTGAGGAAGTTCTCAAAGTGATAGAGTGCTCTTGCCTGGTCTTGTGAATAGGAGAAGCTCGCGTTTTGTGTGTCAAAGGTCGGAGCGGTTCTCTTCAAGTTGGCTGAGCAGGTTCTTCCGTTCGTTTGTCGAAGGAATGTGTTTTCTATTCCTTGCTTATTTTGATTATCTGATTGTAATCTGCAAACCATATTTTTAGTGAAAAAGGTTAATCACTATTTATAGTGATTAACGACTGGACGTAGAATCTTTTGATTCGAACCAGGATAAAAATTCTGTGTTGATTTTCTTTATCCCTAAACTCTTAGCACATCAACCGTTCGATAAAAGTTCACTAAGAAAATTAATTTTTGAAACCGACTATTTTAACTTGTGTTGTGATCGTTACACGCTTTCCGC
Source organism: Vigna angularis (assembly GCF_016808095.1). Classification (NCBI taxonomy): domain Eukaryota; kingdom Viridiplantae; phylum Streptophyta; class Magnoliopsida; order Fabales; family Fabaceae; genus Vigna; species Vigna angularis. The sequence goes on from NC_068980.1 coordinate 2,909,248, forward strand.
TATCTATATTTTATTCCGCTGCGCGACTCTATAACGGTACCGATTGTTCCAACAATTGGTATCAGAGCTTGCTTTGATAGTTTTTCAAATTTTTCGAACATGGGCGGTCATAACCAAGTTTATGCTGAGGGTGCTTCTATTTATAGACCTCCTTTGTTTACGGGGGAAAATTATGCGTTTTGGAAAATAAAAATGCAAATATTTTTGGAGTCTATTGACAGGGGTATTTGGGAAGTTGTTATGAATGGACCAATTGTTCCCACTATTTTTGTAAATGATATGCAGGTAGAAAAACCATTTTTACAGTGGACTATGGATGAAAATAGAATGGCACAATATGATGTTAGGGCTAGGAACATAATTTTATCTGCACTAACCCTTGATGATTTTTTCAAAGTTTCTGTTTATGAAAGTGCTCAGGAAATGTGGGAATTTTTAAGAGTTACTCATGATAAAGTCACAGATGTTGTTAAGTTGACGTTGTCTGATTCAAGCTCCTCAAGCTCAAACAATTCAAATAAGCAAGAAAATCTATGCTTAATGGCCAGCAATGAATCATCTAAAAGCCAACTCTTGAAGAAAAAGAAGGACAATCAAGGCTCCTCATCAAGCTTTAAATGTTATGGATGTGGTGAAAGAGGCCATATAAAAGTCGTTTGTCCAATTATCAAGAAATTTCACAAAAAGAAGAAGGTTCACATTGCTTGGGTTGATAATGACTCAAGTAGTTCAAGTGATTCTGTTGAAGAAACAAACTTATGTTTGACAGCTAATGTTGATGACACTGCAAGCCAAGTAAGTTGTTCTAATTCTGAATCTAGTGAATTTGATTTGCAAAAAGCTTTTCTTGAATTGCTTGATGAATCTGAAAAATTGAATGCTGCTCATAAAAATTTGAAAAAGGAATTTAAAGAATTGCGAATTAAATATGAGAAGGCATTAGATGAGGAAATAAGTTTGAGAAATAAAATTTGCAACTTGGAAATGAAAGAGTCTTCAAATGTTGAACATCCTGTTGAATGTCTTTCATGTAAGAGTTATATGCTTGATATTGATATTCTTGAAAATCTTCTTGAAGTTGAAACTAGAAAAAATAATATTGAAATGCCTATAACTGTTAGAAAGGTTTATAAAAACAAAAGTGTTTTTAAAAGTAAGAACAAAATTAAAAGAACCCGTAGGGTATGGGTTGAAAAAGGAACTGTGTCTTATAGAAACCAAAATGTTGTCACATGCTTTTATTGTATGAAAAAGGGGCACACTTCTAACAAATGTAGAATTAAACATTTTGATGTTCCAAATGGAAAATATGTTTGGATTCCTGTTATAAAGTAAATTGTCTCTAACCTCAAAGGACCCAAATGATATTATGGGGACCAAAACTCTATTGTTTTGTTTTGCAGGTTAATTTTTCAAAAGGAAAAGAAGACTCTATGGTATCCTGGTATTTTTTAAGAGCTTTGAAATAATTTATGAATGTTAGATGTGTCTTAGGTTGAAAATTTGGCCCAAATTTGTGTTTTTCGAAAATTAACGTAAATAATCGATTACCAAGGGTAATAATCGATTATCTCGTCCTCAAAATTTGGATTTTGGCAATTTGGCTCGCAAATAATCGATTATTTAAAGTAATAATCGATTATCTTAAGTCACAGCGTAAAAAAATAAAAAATAAAAAAATTTGAGTCTGTTTTTAAAAGGGGATTATTACATTCAAGGGAAGATATATGAGTTTGTTAGATATCTTGTTTTTATCTCTATTATGGATTAATTAATATTGTTTGTACTTCTTAATTAGAGTTGAATTTCTGTTTTTCTTATATTCCATGAGGTATTCTGTTCTTTCATGTTATGAAATTTCAATTTTATTTCTGTTTTGAAATGCATCAATTCTTTTGTTGAGGGGGAGAAAAATTTGAGGGGGAGTTTTTCCACTTTTTTACTTTTTGTTTATGATCAAAAAGGGGGAGAAAACTTCTAATTTAAGTAGTGCAGTTATTACTAACATGTTTGTAAGTATGAAATCTGTGCAGGAAATTAGAAATGCTTTTAACAAGAAGGTATTTTTGATCATCATCAAAAAGGGGGAGATTGTTACCAATAAGGAGTATTGGTAAATCTTGAAGAAATTTGTTTTGATGATGCTGCAAGAAGTTTTAGTTGAAGAAGATATTAGAATTAGTTAAAAGCAATTTGTAGAGATTAAATGTAGTAGGAAATTCTTGTAAACTTTGTAAACTTTCATTTTTAACTGCAATAATCGATTATGGAATGACAATAATCGATTATCACAGAGTCATACAGGAATAATCGATTATCACATCATATAATCGATTATCACTTTTTTGTAAACCCCATAACGGACACAAATAATCGATTATCACTTTTGATAATCGATTATCAGTGGCAGTTGGGAGATGTCTTTTCAGTTTTTGACCCTGCACGAGGCTTATAAATAGAGGTCTTCACAGCTCTTAAAAAGAACTTTTCAATTGAGAGTATTAGAGCTTTGTTGTGCCTAAGGGAAGCTCTCTGTGAGTGAAAAGGATCTATGCCATTTTGAGAATACAGTTTGTCTGAGGAAGTTCTCAAAGTGATAGAGTGCTCTTGCCTGGTCTTGTGAATAGGAGAAGCTCGCGTTTTGTGTGTCAAAGGTCGGAGCGGTTCTCTTCAAGTTGGCTGAGCAGGTTCTTCCGTTCGTTTGTCGAAGGAAGGTGTTTTCTATTCCTTGCTTATTTTGATTATCTGATTGTAATCTGCAAACCATATTTTTAGTGAAAAAGGTTAATCACTATTTATAGTGATTAACGACTGGACGTAGAATCTTTTGATTCGAACCAGGATAAAAATTCTGTGTTGATTTTCTTTATCCCTAAACTCTTAGCACATCAACCGTTCGATAAAAGTTCACTAAGAAAATTAATTTTTGAAACCGGCTATTTTAACTTGTGTTGTGATCGTTACACGCTTTCCGCTATCTATATTTTATTCCGCTGCGCGACTCTATAACGGTACCGATTGTTCCAACAATAATCACATATGTTAAAGAAAAATTTCTTCAACGGATTAACGGGTCCACATCTGTTTAAATTTTATATTTTTTTAGTTTTTAGTTAATTAATTTATTGTATTAATAATAATTATTTAATTAAATAAAATAAAATAAATTTACATAATATATTATAATAATCTATAAATTAATTAAAATATAATATTTAAATAAATTAAAAATTAAAAAAAACTTTGGCCACATTAACGGATATGTACATTGTGACATCCTAATTATATAGAAAATCATATATAATAAAGACGTCATCATGCATAATATAGAAAAGCAGTCAAGAGTAATTAAGGATTACAGTCATCCTCAAAGTAACTTCAGAAATTAAACTTCAACTCCAAAAAGATCTAAACGGTAAACTTAAAGGTAAACAGTATTTCAAAATACAGACAATAATCGATTACATCCTAAGGAGACTAGGCAGCAGCATTGTCTTCAACTTCCAAGGCCGTCTCCAAAAGAACCTCCTCGCCATCTGCTCCCACCCAAGTGGATGATCATCGCAAAAGAAACATACACAAGCAACACAAACAAGCAAGGGTGAGCTAGATATAAAAAGCATGTTATTCAACCTCACACGACATGCAAAAGTCACTCAAAACATGGTAAGATGACATCACAAGACTTGTTACTTTATAAACTGACTCGTCCGGACTAGAATGATTGCCGAGCTATGGCGGGCTATGCACTCGTGGTGGCCTCTACTGCTTTGCAAAGCCATTGTCAATGGGTTCCACCCTACCACACTCACGAGGTTAGTTCGTTCCGCGCCCTGGAGCATACTGGAAGCCTCCAAGACTAGGACTTCCTGCTACTACTCACCACATGGTTCAATCCTCTCTACTTGAGAATGATCGATCATTATAGTTTCAGGAAAACTCCCAAGACTGAGCTGCCATGCAATCATTCTACACATACTTGAATCTCAACAAGAGAATTCACTGTGGATCGCAATATGAGGCACCACCATATAACCCCCTGTGAGGTCCATGGAATTACGTCCATCAAACATACCTTGAAAATCCCATACTTTCACTTTTACATTGCATACAAACATAGATATAATACTAATTATACTTCAAAAGACCACAAACAACTTAATAAGTCATCAAAAATCACATGAAACCATTCCATGTACATTAACAGACAATAACAGTCCAAGAATACCCACTAAACAACACAAAACCCCTTAAAATCATACTTAGACCAGGAAAATAACTTTGAAACTATCACCAACAGTTCCGGAAAGGCCCAAAACCCCTAAAACGACCTAAAGAACGTCCAAAACTGATATCCGGATTCCCGAAAACCACCAAAAACTATCCTGTATGATTTTCCGACGACAATAATCGATTATCATATGTGATAATCGATTATTTGCGAGAGCTTTGAAGAGGATACAACTCTCTGACTAAAATAATCGATTATCAAGTGAGATAATCGATTATTCTTATCAATTTTTGACAGCAATGTGATTTTTCTGGTTTTGGTGCATCTTAGACATATCCAAATGAACAAATTAAAATCTGTAACACTAATATTGATATGAAACATGTTTATAGATGAAAGTAAAGTATTGCATTGGTCATTTGGATAGGAATTAGTTGTACTAAACCAACTCAATTTCTACTCCAAAACATCTAACTCAATAACTAGAGGACCCCAAACCCAATTCTAACACTCTGTACCTATTCTCACCAATTTGGTGACTCAAACAAGTCACAATCCACTTGCTAAGACTGCCCCAATAGCCCAATTATATCCAGAACCCCTAACTCAAATTCACTACCTCACTTCCTCCAAAAGGACCTTTATTTTCATCCTAGTAGAGATCTTTCTTTATCCTAATTGGTCACCGGAGAGGACCCAGATGTCTGAACGCATCAAACTCATCTTCGACGCCAGCACATATTACTAGTCACAACTGACTGGACCAAGCCAGGGCTGCTCTATGATCAGGATGTGCCAACTCAGGTTTTTAAGGTTCCTCTATCCTACCAACAAAGAAAGGCTCTCAACAATTAACAATTAATTTATTTAAATTATCTACCCTGTTCTCTTATGCTCTAAATCTGAAATGCCTAATTTTAATATTTTCACTTCCTCTCACAACAACCTCAAACGGTACCTGTACATCTATTTAATACCCATATACATGTTATACTCCAGACCTTCCAATAAGATCAATTTCAGCCAACAAACTCATTCAAAACAGATTAAATTCATCACATCACAACATGCACAATTTCACAGTTATAACACCCAATACAATAAAAGTCATAAAACAGTTTCACAAGAGCACACCAGTTCAACATTCATATGCATATATTTTTATAAAATAAATTCATAAAAAAATAATTAGCTCCCCTTACCTTGAAGTTGAGCAGTATAGCCGACTAGAATGCCCTAACCGTGCCTTCACAGAGAGAACCCAAACAGTGTCGTACAACCACCTAAATGGTGATGAACACAACTCTTAGAGCTAGAATAGGCAGAGAATAAAAGGAGCACCACTAGTTGCATGCAACCAGTAAAGTTGCATGCCCTAGGTTCAAGAAGAGTGGAGAAATTGACTTACCCGTCCAAATAGAAATCTAATCGGATAGAAGGGAAGCTCTCAACTCCGTGAGCGAAAGAACACCACCTAGTTGAAAATGCAACGGTTCAAATGAGTGTAAGGGTAGAGAGAAGGCAGAGCAAGAAGGAGGAAGCTGAGTTTAGAGAGAGAAATGAGAACTGGAAAATGAGCTCAGAGTTGGAAAATGAAGGAACCCCTTCTAAAGTCATGGTGCCTTTGGCCCTTTGAGTCTGACTACCTCAGAAAATAAGATCCAATAGCCCATATAGTTTCCAGGGCCTTACATACATCGTTGATTATAATTAACTAAATTTTTTTATAATTTAATTAAATTAATAATAATTATTTAATTAAATAAAATAAATTAATTTATTACATAATTATATATAAATTAATTTTATTTAATAAAATAATTATTATTAATTTAATTTATCTATTATAATTTAATTAATTATTTAAATATTTTTTATATAATTACTTAAACCGATCTACCACATCCTCTTGAGTTTTCTCTATTTTCTTTTAGTTTTTAGTTTATTGTAATTTAAATTAATATATAAATATTATTTAATTTGTTTTTAAATTTATTACGTAATTATATATAAATTAATTTTATTTTATTTAATAAAATAATTATTACTAATTTAATTTATGTATTATTATTTAATTAATTATTTAAATACTTTTATATAATTACTTAAACAGACGTGTCGCTAAGTTTTTTTAGTTTATTAATTTATTGTATTTTAAATTAATATCTAAATATTATTTAAATTCTTTTATATTTTAAATTAATTTTTAAAGTATTTTTTTTTATAATATATTATGTAAATAAAAAATATTACTAAAATAAAATTTAAAATAAAAATAATAAACTAAAATATAAATAAAAATTTAAAATATGTAAAAGGATATCAGTATTTATTCATGATTGTCAAAATCCGTTGAAAGCTGTTGAAAGTGAAACGGATATTGATATCTATTTTATAGCAAAGGTAGATTGGATATAGAATGTTACATGAAGCATTTAGCGGAGGTGGAATAAGCAAGATAACTTTAACGTTTTTAAAATGGGTTCTTTCTTTTCAAACTGTAATTTTTTAACTAGTATTTTGACTCTTGAATTTTGTTTTTCAGAGTGATTACAAATAAGTAAAGAAGTTAAAGATAAATATTATATTTTAAATAATAATAATAAATATGATTCAAAATAAAAGAAATTAATTTAACAATGTTTAAATTATAAAGTAATTTTAAAAAAAAAGTTTTATTTTTAATATTTTTTATTTTTATTTGTAGTTTATTAATGAATATTTAATTATTTATTTATTGTTTTATATAATATTAAAATTTTTATCATTATTATATTAATAATATTATACTATTGTATTATTATTAGTATTAAATATTATTACTTATTATATTATTAAGAACCGGTAAATGTTTTAAACTTTTTCAGTGCTAGAATTTGTTCTTAATTTAAATGTAAACTTTTATAAAAGTATGTGAAAGTTTTTCAGAGATACATTCAAACAGTCCATAATAAATGGTTTTCTTTTACAACTTTTATTTTGTAATTTCAAATTCATGGTTACTATATATTTTAAAATTTAAATTTCTCGTTGACAATTATAAATCTTAATTTTATAAAAGGATTGAAATGGAAATGGTTAGTTACTTTTTTTTTTATCTTCAAATTTTTTTAAAATTTATAATTTTCACCATTTAATGATACTTTATGTTATTGAAATTACTTTTTAAATTATTACTTAAATTTGACATAATTGCATTGCAATTTTAAACGAAGTATTATTTCTAACGATTTACTATTTAGTTTATTAAGAATATCATTATTCAGTTATTTATTTATTGTTTTATATCATTATTTAATTTTTATTACTATTATATTAGTATTACTATGTCATTATATTATTATTTAATATTATTACATGTTATGATAAATTATTAATTTTTAAAAACTATTAAATTTGTTGAATTCTTCATTCTTCAAATTTTGTTCCTCTTCTTATAGATTACAAATATGTGAAAATTTATTTAGACATTAAAAGGGTTCTATTAAAAAAAGGCTTATTTTTTTTTACATTTTTTATTTATTTTAAATTCCAATATCAAACTTTCTTACTATAAGTTTACAGTTTTTTTAGATTTCAACTTTCAAAATCAAAATTTATTAATATATATATATATATATATATATATATATATATATATATATATATATATATATATATATATATATATATATATATATATAACAAGTTTCAAATTTACCAATATAAATTTCAATTTTAGAATAATATTCAAGTTTTTTTTTTATATTTTTAAAAGTTGAAAGACTTTATGATTTTCAGTTTTTAATAATACACTTATTTTTATATTAATGAAATTATTATTTAAATTTAACATAAATATATTATAATTTTAAAATAACTACTATTCACAATATTTTATTATTTAATTTATTTTTGATTTATTAATGATGTCATTTATTAAATATTTATTTATGAATTTACGTATTTTTAGTTATTATTATTATTATTTGTTATTATTCACATATTTTTATTAAATATTTTGAATTCTTTATATTTAAAATTTTGTTCCCATATTAAATTTGAACTTTTAGGATAAGTTATATATATATATATATATATATATATATATATATATATATATATATATATGAAAAAGTTGTTTAAAAGTATTAAAAAGATTCATTAAGAAAACTATGAATAAAATTATAAAATATGGGTATTACTATATTGAACTTCGTATTGTAGTGAAAAATTTCATCCATTAAATTTTTTGAAGAAAAATATGTTTAAAATAGTTTTCAATGAGTGTAAGTAGTTTTTTATACTTTATTTGAAAATATTCACATAATCTTTTCATACCAATTAAAAAATTAAATATTGATTGATATGATTAAAAAGTAAAACATTCACTCATTACTTAAATGTAAATTATAAATTATTTTAAGAAAATTAAAACATATTTTTTATTTAATTTTATTTTTACGGTATATATATATATATATATATATATAATAATAATAAAATCTATATCAAGGTACAAAAAGATCTCTTTGTTTTTTTATAATATTATATGAAGAAGAAACTTAAAGAATCTTTTGTTTCTTATAATATTTCCTGAAAAAATAAACTTAAAGAATATGAATAACAATTTAATAATAATCTAGTAAATTAAATAAATTGTAATTTTAATTTAATTTTACAGAATATTAAATTGGTTGATGGAAAAACTTCACTAGATAGCAAGTTTTTAAGGACAATTCTCTTAGTTGTTGAATTATAATTCTGACTCTTATCAACTCTTAATTTTTTTTATAGTTATTGAGAATTCAAATTAAAAAATGATAGAATTTTCTCTTAAACATGATTGTATAACTCAATTATTTTAATATAAATAATTTATAACAAAAAGCATTTCATTATTTTAAAATACATAATTTTCTTTTAAATCAGTTTTTAAGTTCTCTAAGGTCTTTTCTATTAGTATAATTGAAAATCTAAGACACTAAAATTAATCCTTATGATAGTTATTCAATTTGGACGGATTAATTTATTTATTTATTCGTATAAGATTAGTTTGATCTCTTTCTCTTGATCTTTTCCTAGTGCAGATGTTGTATATGAGCTTCTTAGATTTTATTACATAAAAAAAGTAATAAAATCCTAACTTTGACTGAGTGGTGTGAGTTACAAGTTTTTTTAGATTTGATTTATAGATTTATTTTTCATCCAGAATCATTCTAAACTGCACTGAATCTCTCCGTGTAGATTAAATTAGTAGTATTGACCAGTACAGTTTGAGTATGAATGGCTGAGCTTCGTTATAAATTACTTAAAACTATATTTAGCTATAACTTTATGTTCTTCTTCTCTATAAAATGGAATATTACACATCATAGCTTCAGTAAGCAGAATCTAAGATTCAGCAATGAACATGGCATGCAACCACTTTATTCTCCTTCTCTTCTTCGCTCTTCCTCTCACATTACAATCAATTACTTTCGCTGGTCCTGCATCTATGGTTGATGTTTCTTCACTCAATCGAAGTAGTTTTCCGACAGACTTCATTTTTGGAACAGCATCAGCAGCATACCAGGTATACATATTCAGGTTTCATTTTTTTTATTACATTGAATTTTTTTTTTAATATTAACTAGTCAGATTTGGAACTACATCTCTTGGAGTTTAATTAGCAACCAACGTGTAATGTTATAATACGATCTGATCAAAGATCCTGTAATTCATATATACACACTGTTGTTATCACTTATTTTAAAAAATAACTATTTAGATTTGAACGAAGCAAGAGAGCATATAGTTATAGATGTATTTATCATTCTATTCATTGTACAAAGTAAATAAAGATGACATTATTTATCCTATTGGCAAAAACCTTGTGACAAATCTTATATCAACTATAAATAAAGTAAATTTACAATATTTACAAATATCACATTACCATATAAAGTATATGCAAATCTCATTGTCTTTTTAAAATGGATTTTTGATACAAAAACATTACATATGTAAAATCATGAATTAGTGTACTTGAGTTGACACATGACAAATGTCTTACGTATATATACACATATAGATATTCTGATGATAAAAAAGTAAATTGATTTTATAAAATTGAATTAAATTTAAACTAATTTTATAAGTTGAATTAGGTTACTTTTTTTATAAATAAATGTGAGTTGTTAGTATGTTGTTCATAAAAAGAGTTAAACTCGTAACTTTTTTTCACTCTCTTTTTTCAAACTCTTCAAACCAACTTTATATCTCTCAATGTTAATGCAAAAAGTTAAATTAGGGTTAAAATTTACTTGTTAGTAATGCTCATAATTCATTCCTAACAAGAAGTTAACCTTTAAAATTTGAACCTAAACTCACATAATTTTATCTTCATGCTGTAGTACGAAGGTGCTGCAAAAGAAAATGGAAGAGGACTAAGTATGTGGGATGTATTCACCCACAAATATCCAGGTATATTTTTTTGGAGTTTCATATTCATTAAACATAAGAAGATTTCGTAATATATAAGTAAGTTGAAATTTTATCTTAAAAAAGTTAATTTTATAAGATTAAGTTAAATTTAAAATTTATATTTTAATATTTTTTATGTTTTCATCTCTAACAATCTATAAAGTAATTTTGTGAGCTCTGAGCTCAGTTTTACTTTTTACAATAGCCTGATTATACATGTATAATACTTGCAGAGAAAATAAAGGATAAAAGTAATGGAGACGTAGCAGTTGATCAATATCATCGCTATAAGGTAAAGTCCAAATTCTGAGTCAATGAAGAAACCAAGTATCACTCTCCCTCAAAGTAATTAATCATTTTTCTAGTGTTGTTTTCTGTTTATATAACAGGGAGATATTCATATAATGAAGAATATGAATCTGGATGCTTACAGATTCTCCATCTCTTGGTCCAGAATCCTACCAAGTGAGATCAAAGTTCATCAACAATTATTACTTATTTTCGTAATTATTGTATTTGTACCTTTCATGTTAATGATTTCAATCTTTGTTAATCATAAATAGAAGGAAAGCTGAGTGGAGGTATAAATCACGAAGGAATCGATTATTACCACAACCTCATCGATCATTTGCTACTCAACGGTCAACATTAATTCTTTACTCTTTTTTTTTTCTTAAATAAAAAGTTTACATTTTATAATAGATTTTTAAGTAAGTGACAATAGTTATATGCGAAATATTAATATTTCAGGTATACAACCATATGTGACACTTTTTCACTGGGATATTCCTCAAGCTTTACAAGAAGACTATGGTGGTTTCTTAAGTCCTCTCATTGTGTAAGGTTTACAAAATTTATCTTTTATGTCATAACTAAAAATAAAATTACGAATGATATCTAAGATAACTTAGTAATCTAATTTCCATAAATAGTTACTTCCTTGATGTTAACTTTAGACTAATTTATTATCATTATAACTACCATGAATATAATTCATCAATCACTGATTTTCAGAAATGATTTTCATGACTATGCGAAACTTTGTTTCGAAGAATTTGGAGATAAGGTGAAACATTGGATTACTTTAAACGAGCCATGGTCTTTTAGTAGGGGTGGTTATGCACTTGGGAGCTTTGCACCAGGTCGATGTTCCCAATGGTTAAATCCAGAATGCACTGGTGGTGATTCAGGAACAGAACCTTATGTAATTTCACATTATCAACTACTTTCTCATGCAGCAGCTGTTCAAGTGTACAAGAAAAAGTATCAGGTTTTTTAGTCTTCTCCAAAAGCTTTATAGTTAATTAGACTTCAGCATTGCTATATGGTTAAACTATTTTTGTACAACTCTTGTACTTAAAATTTGGAACACTTTGCTTAAGGAATCTCAAAGGGGAGTGATAGGCATAACACATGTGTCTCATTGGTTTGAGCCATTTTCAAATACCACATCAGATAAAGAAGCTGCTCAACGAGCTCTTGACTTTATGTATGGATGGTAAGTACTTCACTCTCCATTTAAATATTACCACTCTTAAAAATAAAATTATGTTAGAATATAAAATTTAAGATTAACTCAGCCTTGTAAAATCGACTTATAACATGAAATTTATACTTATTTATATACTGTGAACTGTCTTATTGTCTGTTTATTCGAAACTTTCAACACATGTCCTTCATACTGAGAAATATATATATATTGAGTTTAGGGACTAAACATTAATTATTGGTATGATAATGTTGTACAATAGGCTGGACAAACAAAAAATCTCGTTATGATAGACTTTAAATTATAGTTATGATATTATATTAAGAAGTGAATTTTAAACTTATACAATCATATAAGATTGTACTCATTTCTATATTATAAATTTATCTTATAACTATAATTGATGTGGAATATCTTGAGTTATCTAGAGTCACACTAATTAAAGTTGTTATTACGTGTTATATTGTTCTTCTATTTTCAAGAGTAAAATATTGTAAGTTTTGGATTTGTACTATATTATATTATTTTGGTAGTAGGCATGTGAATAATTTGGAGTTATTCAACAAAGAAAAGTATGAAATTTTGATATTTTGTAATAATAATTATAGGTACATGGAACCATTGACATCAGGAAAGTATCCAGAGAGCATGCGTTCCTTAGTTGGTAAAAGATTACCAGAATTCACTAAAGAAGAAGCAAAACTTCTTGTTGGTTCATTTGATTTTCTTGGATTAAACTATTACACCACTTACTATGCTGCCGATGCACCCAAGACCAAACCTAATTATGAAACAGATTGCAAGGCCAATCTTTCATGTAAGTAGAACTTTAACTATCACTTATTTAAATAACATATCTTATACTTTCATAATATCACATTTTGTTTTTTGTTTTGTGGGCTAGCTATTCGTAATGGCGTTCCAATAGGTCCATCGGTATGTATTTAATCATTTGAAATTTTATGTTCATATGATTATTGGTTTATTTGGTTTTGTATAACTTCATATTTATATTTGCAGAGCGGTTCTAGTTGGTTATACGTGTATCCTAAAGGAATCAGAGAATTGTTGCTTTATACAAAAGAAAAGTACAACATTCCTTTGATTTACATAACTGAAAATGGTAATTAAATCAAATCATCATTTTATTATCTTTGAAATATCTCATTAAGTAATTATTTAGACAAAATTATTTAAAATATGTAGCCTTAATATAACTTTTTGCATGTTTATAAGTAATCTTTCTTCTATCATTTTTAACGTATATTGCTTTTAATTTGAAGGTGTAAGTGAATTGGACGAACCGACAGTATCGTTAAGGAAATCCCTTTATGATAAACATAGAGTTGACTACTATTATCACCATCTCTATTATATAAATTCGGCAATTAGGTAATTAATGATTTCGTTATTGCTCACAAATTATTTTATTTGCAAATTTAATTTATTTATTTTATTGTCTTTACTAGGGATGGCGTAAACATAAAAGGATATTTTGCATGGTCATTGTTGGACAACTTCGAATGGAATGATGGTTATGCAGTACGCTTTGGAATTCACTTTGTGGATTATAAGAATGGCTTAAAACGATATGAAAAACTCTCTGCAAAATGGTTTAAGAACTTTCTTAAAAGGTCTTAGATTATATAGTTAGTTCTTAATCTTTAAGGCACTCTACTGTTAGAATAAATTCATAGAGTAAGATCTTGTAATGTAATAGATATAGGGTTAAATCATTCCATTAGTTTCATTTTTTTTAGAAAAATTGTAATCGGTACCATGTTTCCATTTGGTTTTTAATATGAAAAAATTGATACAGTTAGATTTTTTTTCGTTACTATTGCACTAACACTATTAAAGAGGTGTTACATGTCAGTTCATGTTTTTTTTTCAATTAAAAATTTGTCACATGTCAAATTAACATCATGTCATATGACAGTGATAATATGATATGACTATGGGAGTGTTACATGTTACTCTCGTGCCTGTGTCATTGTCTTAGTTTTGATTTAATCACTGTATTTTTATTTTATGTCAATTCACTTATAACTTTTTTTAAAAATTAAACAATTTTGTCTCTCTTCAAATAGTAACGAAATTTAATTTTTATATAAATGTTATGCAATAGTATAGTGCTAAGTATTTTTGCCTGCACGCGGACGACTTGAGTTTGATCCGCGACAACGACGCTAAAAACTTGATAACATTTTGTCAAGTATACCAAATTGTTTCAAGTAGTAAAAGTAAGTACAAAGTATTGTTCTCCCAAGGGAATTGAGTGACGTTATCTAATTGGACTCATTTACTGGTTTCATGAATCACATGAAGATAAAACCTTGCACAACATATCATTATTTCATGGGAGTTGCTCCCTCCACCCCCACACGTCTCTTCCTCCACCTCCCCAATTTTTTAAAATGCCAATTATATCCTTCTAAAATGACAACTATATCCTCAAAAGTTAAAAGGAACACTGCCTCTGGACGGATGACATCCTTCAACGGATGTCAACATCCGTTTAAGGCAAAACGGATGTCGACATCCGTTTCGCCTTAAACGGATGTTGACATCCGTTGAAGGATGTCATCCGTCCAGAGGCAGTGTTCCTTTTAACTTTTGAGGTTTCGTTTTTATTTTACTACGTTTTGCGGCTCATGCAAGGATTATAGGCTTGGATATTCAAAGGATTATTGGAAGTATGGGAAGGGTTTAGGGTTTAGAATTTTAGGAAGGATTATGACTACGTACCTGGAGAGGAACCACGACAAGGACACTACACCATAAACGCACTGCACCACGTATTGCACCGAGAACAAGAGGAAGATTGCTTGATAATTCTTTTCACGATCACCAAGCTTTGCAGAAAAATATTTTACTCATACAAGGAACTACGTAGGTTATCAGTGAAATATGTTATAAATGAATAAAATTAAAAAACAATAATTTTAAAAATAAAATTTTACTGAAGGGCAAAATAGTAAAGGAAAGGTGGAGGAAGGGGCAAAAAAGTAAAGGGGAGGTGGAGGAAGAGATGTGTGGGGGTGGAGGGAGCAACTCCCTTATTTCATTCAAACAATCACATCAAGACATACGATTCCTTAGGACCTAGTTCTAAATTCGTATATCAAAGTGTTAATCTCTTAGTCAATTTGATATACAATTTGCATTAAGGTCAGATGCTGAGAATGACTAAGTTATTGAGTCTATCCCTAGATCCCAAATCACTTAGGTGTTCTATCTATGTCCATCTTCAAAGTTACTTTCTAGTAAGCAGAGACATTCAAATAGCATTATATTTTCATATAATGAAAATAAATTCAAGAAAGAGCATATGAACGAACAACGATATATTGCACAAGAATTTTACATCACAGTGAAGTCATTACATTCAATTCCAACGAAAGAGAAATCTAGCTACTCTTAGTCATCTAAAACATACACATTTGAAGCAATCCCTTGCAGAAATGGTGTCTTAATATCTTTAAGTAGCCTTTTGGAGTTCCTCTAAAGGTTTTCGTTCAGCGCACAACATTCATGCATTGAGCGAAAAGTCAACTTCTGATGTCTTAACTGACCCCATTCGCTGACCGAATGCTGCTAGTGCGCTAAGCGAATAATCTTGTAGTTGAGCACATGATGATTGACTTAGCGAGAACTGCTGATAACACTCTAATGATGTATACAATTCTTGTACAAAGAACTACACCACTTTCCTACTAACTATTACATCTTTTCTATGAGGAAAACACATAATTCATCAATAATCAGAACTTTAAGCCAATGAGATAATTAATAAGTATGAAAACAAGTATTTTTCACACTTATCATTTTTTATTAAATATTTTTAACAAAATTAAATTCATTTATATTTATATTTTACATTTAATTATATTTAAAATTGTTTTAAAGTTGTTAATAGAAAGTAATGTTATCAAAATTTATTTTAACTAAAAAAATATGTTAAACTTATTTATCAATTGCATTTCATATAATAAAATAAATTTATCAACTTTTTCAATTCTTTTAAATCATCGTATATTTTTAAAATGTGTAAAATTCAATCATTTCTGTACAAATGTGTTAATTGATTTAAAATTAAAATTTTTATAAATTTAAATGTAAATTGTTAAAATAATTTTAAATAAGTTTATAACATTTAAAAGAAATAAACTTAAATTAAAAATAATTTTAAATAAAGTTCAATGTAAAATATAAATATGAATAAACTTAAATAATTTTTTCAAAAATATCTAACAAAAATATTTATATAACATATATAGAAAAATTAAATTTCATTTCAATTTAGAGAGGGATAAAATTTTTACTTTTAAAAAATTGAGATTGGATTGAGACAAAATAAAAATAGGAAGACTAAATTGAAACTAAAACAATAACACTTAATATAATAGTAACACATGACATTGCCATTGTCACATCACACTATTACTACTGTATAAAATATTAGTTTGATACATGACAAAATTTTATTTAAAAAAATTAAAATTAAAATAATTAAATATTATTTAAAAAAAAGGAATTTACTAACATGTGACATATCTTTAACATGTTAACCATATAAATCTGAATTCTATAAAAGGATTCAAATGGAAATGGTTAGTTACATTTTTTTATCTTCAAAATTTTTAAAAAATTATAATTTTCACTACTTTATGTTATTGAAATTATTTTTTAAATTATTACTTAAATTTGACATAATTGCATTGCAATTTTAAACGAAGTATTATTTCTAACGATTTACTATTTAGTTTATTAAGAATATCATTATTCAGTTATTTATTTATTGTTTTATATCATTATTTAATTTTTATTACTATTATATTAGTATTATTATGTCATTATATTATTATTTAATATTATTACATGTTATGATAAATAATTAAATTTTATAAACTATTAGTGTGAGTATTATGTAATTAAACACATGCATACCATTATTTGTAGAAACATTACTGAATCATGGAATAAGGTATTAAAAAACTAACTAAAGACTTATCCAACTATTGATGACAATATTGTTTTTCTATTATTTTATTTGTAGATCTTTAATGATTCATGTCCCATAGAAGTGCAAACATTGAAGACGATAGAAGGAATTGAGTTTCTTTTATTTTAAGTGTTAGTAAAAACTTGACTACAATTCAATAGTGTATGTACATTAATGTAATTTGGATTTAATATATAGTTTCATGTATAGATGATGTATTAAATATTATTAGACAATTTAATGTTTGAAATGAATTTTATTTTGTTAGTTCTATTGAATTTGTTCATTTGAAGCTATATTGATTATAAATTGATTCGATGAGATGATAATACATGAATATGATTATAATTTCATTGGATGTCAATTTTAATAATCATTTTTTTAAAAAAAAACATATATTATGACATACTAAAATATGTAGGTCATAATATGATTTTGAATTCGGCATATTATGATTGGTAAAAACATCTACGTCATAATACATCAAATATTATAACTTACAAACAAATCTACGTCATAATATCTTTCGCCATATTATCACGGACAATCATAATAAACTGCGCATATTATGACGGACTTCAGAAATTACGTTATAATATGTTCAAGCTATTATGACATAAATTTCAACTACGTTATAAAATGCACAGACTTACTATAACGCGCAGAACTATGTCCCCATTAACTACGTCATAATATATTATTTTTGTACGTCATAAAATTTCATTTTTTTTCACTAGTGTTTTGTGTGACTGGTTTAGTTCTTTAAATTGTTGAAGATTTTTCCAAGCACATTATTAGCTACAAAATAAAGCGATTATAAATGAAATTACATCAAAGTAGTAGCCCAAAATACACTTATTTATTAAAACTAAGATAAAAGACAAGATTAAGTAAGACGTTTTAAGCTAAAAAAGAGTTGATTTTGATACTAAATTGATCCTTAGATGGTAAGAATTAGCATTATCAATTGTATCATATGATGATTTAAAAATATTGAGACACAATTATTTTAATATTAAAATATTTTAATATAAATAATTTTATAACAAAAGTGTTTCATTATTTTAAAATACATAATTTCTCTTTAACCCACGTATTTTTAAGTTCTTTAACTTCTTTTTTATTGGTCTGATTGAAAATCCAAGACAATAGAGTTAATCTTGTGATAGTTATTCAATTTAGACACATTAATTTCTTTATTCGTGTAAGTTGGGTTTCATCTCTTTCTCTTGATCTTTTCCTAGTATATATATATATATATATATATATATATATATATATGTTGTATATGAGCTTTTTAGGTTTTATTACATAAAAAAGTAATAAAATACTAAGAGTGGTGAGTTATAATTTTTTTTAGATTTGATTTATAGATTTATTTTTCATCCAGAATCATTCCAAACTGCAGTGAATCTTTGAGTGTAGATTAAATTAGTAGTATTGACCAGTACAGTTTGAGTATATGGCTGAGCTTCATTCTAAATTACTTATAAAACTATATTTAGCTATAACTTTATGTTCTTCTTCTTTATAAAATGAAATATTACACATCATAGCTTCAGTAAGCAGAATTTAAGATTCAACAATGAACATGACATGCAACCACTTTATTCTCCTTCTCTTCTTCGCTCTTCCTCTCACATGACAATCAATTACTTTCGCTGGTCCTGCATCTATTGTGGATGTTTCTTCACTAAATCGAAGTAGTTTTTCGATAGGCTTCGTTTTTGGAACAGCATCAACAGCATACCAGGTATACATATATAGGTTTCATTTTTGTATTACACTGAAATTTTTTTCTAATATTAACTAGTCAGATTCTGAACTACATCTTTTGCAGTTTAATTAGCAACCAACGTGTAAGGCTATAATACCATCTGATCAAAGATCCGGTAGTTCATATATACACAGTGTTGTTATCACTTATTTTAAAAAATAACCATTCAAATTTGAATGAAGAAAGAGATCATATGCTTATAGATGTATTTATCATTCTATTTTTTGTACAAAGTAAATAAAGATGACATTATTTATCTTATTGGCAAAAACCTTATGACAAATCTTTAACATTTCCATCTTAACATGAAATGATTTTGTTGAATATAATTATTAAAAATCTTATATTAACTATAAATAAAATCAATTTACAATATTTACAAATATCACGTATATGCAAATCTCATTATCTTTTAATGGACTTTTGATAAAATAACATTACATATGTAAAATCATGGATTACTGTATTTGAGTTGACACATACCAAGTGTCTCATGGATATATACACATATAGATATTCTGCTGATAAAAAAATAAATTGATTTTGTAAAATTAAATTAAATTTGAACTAATTTTATAAGTTGAATTAGGTTATTTTTTAAAAATAAATGTGAGTTGTTAGTATGTTGTTCATGAAAAGAGTTAAACTCGTAACTTCTTTCACTCTTCTTCTTTCAAACAAACTTCATATCTCTCAATGTTAATGGAAAAAGTTAAATTAGGATTAAAGTTTACTCGTTAGTAATGCGCATAATCCATTCCTAATAAGAAGTTAATCTTTAAAATTTGAACCTAAACTCACATAATTTTATGTTCACGATGTAATAGGAAGGTGCTGCAAAAGAAGATAAAAGAGGACTAAGTATGTGGGATGTATTCACCCACAAATATTAGGTATATTTTGTTTTGGAATTTCATGTTGAACAGAGATAAGAAGATTTCGTAATATATAAATAAGTTAAAATCTTATCTTAAAAAGTTAATTTTATAAGATTCAGTTAAATTTACATTTTAATATTTTTTATGTTTTCATCTTTAACAATTTATATAGTAATTTTATGAGCTCAGTAACGTTTTACAATAGTCTGATTATACATGTATAATACTTGCAGAATAAAGGATAAAAGTAATGGAGAGGTATCAGTATCATCGCTATAAGGTAAAGTCCAAATTCTGAGTCAATGAAGAAACCAAGTATCACTCTCCCTCAAAGTAATTAATCATTTTTCTAGTGTTGTTTTCTGTTTATATAACAGGAAGATATTCATATAATGAAGAATATGAATCTGGATGCTTACATATTCTCCATCTCTTGGTCCAGAATCCTACCAAGTGAGATCAAAGTTCATCAACAATTATTAATTATTTTCGTAATTATTGTATTTGTATCTTTCATGTTAATGATTTCAATCTTTGTTAATCATAAACAAAAGGAAAGCTGAGTGGAGGTATAAATCACGAAGGAATCGATTATTACCACAACCTCATTGATCATTTGCTAGTCAACAGTCAACATTAATTCTTTACTCTTGTGTTTTTTCTTAAATAAAAAGTTTACATTTTATAATAGATTTTTAAGTAAGTGACAATAGTTATATGCAAAATATTAATATTTCAGGTATACAACCATATGTGACACTTTTTCACTGGGATATTCCTCAAGCTTTACAAGAAGACTACGGTGGTTTCTTAAGTCCTCTCATTGTGTAAGTTTTACAAAATTTATCTTTTATGTTGTAACTACAAATAAAAATACAAATGATATGTAAGATAACTTAGTAATCTAATTTCCATAAATAGTTTATTAGAAAGTGAATTTTAAGCCTAATTTATTATCATTATAACTACCATGAATATAATTCATCCATGACTAATTTTCAGAAATGATTTTCAAGACTATGCGGAACTTTGTTTCAAGAATTTGGAGATAAAGTGAAACATTGGATTACTTTAAACGAGGCATGGTCTTTTAGTAAGGGTGGTTATGCACTTGGGAGCTCAACGAGCTCTTGACTTTATGTATGGATGGTAAGTACTTCACTTTCCATTCAAATATTACCATTCTTAAAAATAAAATTTTGTTAGAAAATAAAATTTAAGATTAACTCAATCTTGTAAATCGACTTATAACATAAACTTTGTATTTATTTATATATCGTAAATTGTCTTATTGTCCATCTATTTGAAACTTTCAACACATGTCCTTCATGCTGAGAAATATATATATATTGAGTTTAGGGACTAAACATTAATTATTGGTATGATAATGTTGTACAATAGACTGAATAAACAAAAAATCTCGTTATGATAGACTTTAATTTATAGTTATGATATTATATTAAAAAGTGAATTTTAAACTTATACAATCATATAAGGTTGTACTCATTTATATATTATAAATTTATTTTATAACTACAATCGATGTGAAACTTTTGACAAAGTTATCTTGAGTTATCTAAAGTCACACTAATTAAAGTTGTTATTACGTGTTATCATTGTTCATTCTATTTTCAAGAGTAAAATATTGTAAGTTTTGGATTTGTACTATATTATATTATTTTGGTAGTAGGCATGTGAATAATTTGGAGTTATTCAACAAAGAAAAGTCTGAAATTTTGATATTTTGTAATAATAATTATAGGTACATGGAACCATTCATCAGGAAAGTATACAGAGAGCATGCGTTCCTTAGTTGGTAAAAGATTACCAGAATTCACTAAAGAAGAAGCAAAACTTCTTGTTGGTTCATTTGATTTTCTTGGATTAAACTATTACACCACTTACTATGCTGCCGATGCACCCAAAACCAAACCTAATTATGAAACAGATTGCAAGGCCAATCTTTCATGTAACTAGAACTTTAACTATCACTTATTTATATAACATATCTTATAATTTCATAATATCACATTTTGTTTTTTTGTTTTTGTGGGCTAGCTATTCGTAATGACGTTCCAATAGATCCATCGGTATGTATGCAATCATTTGAAATTTTATGTTCATATTATTATTAGTTTATTTGATTTTGTATAACTTCATATTTATATTTGCAAGAGCGATTCTAGTTGGTTATAAGTTTATCCTGAAGGAATCAGAGAATTGTTGCTCTATACAAAAGAAAAGTACAACATTCCTTTGATTTACATAACTGAAAATGGTAATTAAATCAAAACATCATTTTATTATCTTTGAAATATCTCATTAAGTAATTATTTAGACAAAATTATTTAAAATATGTAGCCTTAATATAACTTTTTGCATGTTTATATGTAATCTTTCTTCTATCATTTTTAACGTATATTGCTTTTAATTTGAAGGTGTAAGTGAATTGGACAAACTGACAGTACGATAAACATAGAGTTGACTACTATTATCACCATCTCTATTATATAAATTTGGCAATTAGGTAATTAATTATTTCTTTATTGCTCAAAAATTATTTTATTTGCAAATTTAATTTATTTATTTTATTGACTTTACTAGGGATGGCGTAAACATAAAAGGATATTTTGCATGGTCATTGTTGGACAACTTTGAATGGAATGATGGTTATGCAGTACGCTTTGGAATACACTTTGTGGATTATAAGAATGACTTAAAGCGACATGAAAAACTCTCTCCAAAATGGTTTAAGAACTTTCTTAAAAAGTCCTAGATTATATAGTCAGTTCTTAATCTTTAAGGCACTCTACTATTAAAATAAATTCGTAGAGTAAGCTCATGTAATGTAATAGATATAGGGTTAAATCATTCCATTAGTTTCATTTTTTTTATGAAAAATTGTAATCGGTACCATGTTTCGATTTGGTTTCTAATATGAAAAAATTGATACAATTAGGTTTTTTCGTTAATAATGTACTAAGATTATTAAAGAGGAGTCACATGTCACTTATTTTTTTTTCAATATTTTTAAAAATAAAAACTTGTCACATGTTAAAGTAACATCATGTCATATGACAGAGACGATGTGATGCCACTATGACAGTGTCACATATTACTCTCATGCATGGTGTCATTGTTTAGTTTTAATTTGATCTCTATATTTTTATTTTATCTCAATTTAGTCATAATTTTTTTTATGATTGAATAAAAATTTTTACTTTTAAAAAATTTTAGATTAGATTGAGACAAAATAAAAATAGAAAGACTAAATTAAAAACTAAAACAATAACACTTAATATGACAGTGACACATGGCACTGCCACGACCACATCACACTATCACTAGCGTATGACACGACATGAGTTTGACACATGACAAAATTTTATTTAAAAAAGTTAAAATAAAAATAATTAAAAATTATTTAAAGAAAAAAAACATTAACTAACATGTGACATATATGTAACAGGAGGTTAGTGCAAGGTTAGTGCAATATTAATAGAAAGACCTAATTATATCAATTATTTATTTATTGTTTTATATCATTATTTTATTTTTATTAGTATTATATTAGTATTATTATGTCATTATATTATTATTTAATATTATTACATGTTATGATAAATTATTAATTTTTAAAAACTATTAAATTTGTTGAATTCATCATTCTTCAAATTTTGTTCGTATAATATGAACTCTTATAGATTGCAGATATGTGAAAATTTATTTAGACATTAAATGGGGTCTATTGAAAAAAGGCTTATTTTCTTTTACATTTTTTATTTATTTTAAATTCCAATATCAAACTTTCTTACTATAAGTTTGCAGTTTTTTTAGATTTCAATTTTCAAAATCAAAATTTATATATATATATATATATATATATATATATATATATATATATATATATATATATATATATATATATATATATATATATATATGTATATAACAAGTTTCAAATTTACCAATATAAATTTCAATTTTAGAATAATATTCAAATT
The DNA here is from genome assembly GCF_016808095.1 of Vigna angularis. Lineage (NCBI taxonomy): Eukaryota > Viridiplantae > Streptophyta > Magnoliopsida > Fabales > Fabaceae > Vigna > Vigna angularis. The sequence continues at coordinate 2,933,076 of NC_068980.1, forward strand.
AAAATAAATCGTTATTTTTATATTTTTAAAAGTTGAAAGAGTTTATGATTTTCAGTTTTTAATAATACACTTAATTTTATATTAATGAAATTATTATTTAAATTTAACATAAATATATTATAATTTTAAAATAACTACTATTCACAATATTTATTTTTTAATTTATTTTTGATTTTTTAATGATGTCATTTATTAAATATTTATTTATTAATTTACGTATTTTTTGTTATTATTATTATTATTTGTCATTATTCACATATTTTTATTAAATATTTTGAATTCTTCATATTTTAAATTTTGTTCCCATATTAAATTTGAACTTTTAGGATAAGTTATATATATATATATATCATGGATTCTAAGTTTTAAGGTTAAGGGTATTTTAATAATTTTCATTCTCAAAATTAAAAAAAAAAAAAAAAGAAACCCCCAAACCCTTACTCACCTCTCTCATTCCTCTCAACCCTTCCTCTTTCATCTTTTTCACTCCAATCTTTTCTCTGTCATCCCTACTATAGCCCCAATTGAAAAAATCAAAAATTTCTCTCAACCTTTTCTCTTTCATCTTTCTCACTCCAATTTTTTCTCTGTCATCCCTACTGTAGCCCCAATTGAAAAAATCAAAAATCAAAAACACTTGCCGTTAAACCATCTTACAAAAAAATGATTTTATAATGAGTTTTCATCTTATAATTTTTGTCTTATCTAATTTTATCCAATTTTCACAAGCATAAAGGAATTGGTAATTGACCTGGAAAAAATCAGAAATACTCGTTGTTAAATAATTTCTTACAAAAAATGATTTTATAATGAGTTTTTATTTTATGATTTTTGTCTTATCTAATTTTATCTAATTTTCACAAGCATAATGACATCAAAGGAATTGGTAATTGGCCTTGAAAAAATCAGAAACACTCATTGTTAAACAATTTCTTACAAAAAATAACTTTATAATGAATTTTCATTTTATAATTTTTGTCGTATATAATTTTATCTAATTTTCACAAGCATAATGATATCCAAAAGAATTGGTAATTGGCCTGGAGGAGTTTTTTTAGAGATGATGATTCTGCAGATGATGAAATTAGAGAGGTTAGTGAAGATGGTGAAATTGAAGAGATCTTGAATGAACCTTTGCCTGAAGGTGAATATGTCAATGACTCAACTCTTTACAAAGGCAAATTGTTTAAAGGCAAATGTTTCTTATTTTTTCAATTGGAACTACAGTAGCGATGACAGAGAAAATGTTGGAGTGAAAAAGATAAAAAAGAAAGGGTTGAGTGGAATGAGAGAGGTGAGTAAGGGTTTTGGGGTTTCTTTTTTTTAGTTTTGAGAATGAAAATTATTAAAATATCCTTAACCTTAAAACTTAGAATCCATAATATATAAGGATATTTTTGTCCACTAAAACCCGGTACACATTGCTAAAACGTACCAACTGAAAAACAGGCGTACGCGCGTTAGCAAACCCCATATATATATATATATATATATATATATATATATATATATATATATATATATATATATATATATATATATATATATATATATATATATATATATATATATATATATATATATATGAAAAAGTTGTTTAAAAGTATTAAAAAAATGCATTAGAAAACTATGAATAAAATTATAAAATATGGGTATTACTCTATTGAACTTCGTATTGTAGTGAAAAATTTCATCCATTAAATTTTTTGAATAAAAATATGTTTAAAATAGTTTTCAATGAGTGTAAGTAATTTTTTATACTTTATTTGAAAATATTCACACAATCTTTTCATACCAATTAACAAAATTAAAATATTGATATGATTAAAAAGTAAAACATTCACTCAATGTAAATTATTTTAAGAAAATTAAAACATATTTTTTATTTAATTTTATTTTTACGGTGGGTTTGCTACCTTGCGTAGTTGGTATATTTTAGTTATGTGTACCGGATTTTAGTAGACAAAATAACTGACTGTTTTTCAGTTGGTATATTTTAGCAATGTGTACCGGGTTTTAGTAGACAAAAATATCTTAATATATCATGGATTCTAAGTTATAGATTAAGGGTATTTTAATAATTTTCATTTTCAAAACTAAAAAAAAAACCCTAAACCTTTCTCACCTCTCTCATTCTTCTCATCCCTTTCTCTTTCTTCTCTCTCACTCCAATATTTTGTTGAATTTTTCAATTTAGTTCTTTATTTTTTTAAAAACATCTAATTTGATATAAAAAATGAGCATTATTTACACATATTTCATATCATTTTTACTAATTTGATCGCTTTCTTTATACATATTGTCAAATATGTGTAGAGAACTTTCGTTCATTGTTAGTGAAAAGAACCACGTTGAATGCTTTTAAAAAACTAAAGGACCAAATTTATGGATTTTTAAAAACTAAAAAATTATTTTGAAAAAACAATATCTATAAGTTAAGTGGTGGCTTCACCCTCTTCCACGTCATCCTTCTCTGCCTTGCAAACAATATGCTTTCGCTTGGTGGTCCCCACTCCCCACTGTGGCCTAACTCTAAGAGGAGTAGTTAGGGCATTGAACTGCAAAAATTCAAACCTTACAACAACCACATTTATGTAAGGCCAACCAACTATCAACTATTAATTAATAATTTGCATTCTCCAAAACAACTCTTATTACTGAGGAAGTCTCATAATAAAGATTTTAAATGAGTAGTTTAATTGAAAATGGAACAATTTAATTTAATTCAATATTTTAATTACAAATTTTATAATTTGACTTGATCTTCTCGTATTAAGTGGTTGACTTGATGTTTTATTTTTTAATTTATTTTATATATTTATTATAGTTCAATCAAAATAAATAAACTTTACTCGTTTAATTTATTCACAACACTATAATTAAATTAAAGTGTAAGTACTTATTATAAAAAATAATATTTAAAAATCAAAGTCTGAATTTATATAATTGATCAAACAAATAAATTAAAAGTTTTAATTATTCAAATATGAGAGACACATTTTTTATAATTTCAAATTCTTGAAATTTCACTTCTGCCAAAATGATATTCAATGGAAATTGCTAACAGATATAAAATGACCCCCTTTTGAATTTTAAACAGTTATTTTTTCAAACTCTACATAAAAATAATGTTTTTATTAATAAATAATTGTTATAAATAACTCATATTTAGAATTTTTTATTGGCCCTTACAAACAAATTGATTAGTATTCCTTTTCAAAAACATAAAATTCGAATTTAAAGACTACAAATAATTTCATTTATAATTTATGATTCTTTCCATGTAACTATTTATGAGCATTTAGAATAATTGAATAAGTTAATTTAATATTGGCATAATAGGATGAAGATGTAATGGACAAAAATTCTGATTGAGCAGGGATTGGTGGATAATGAAAAAGTTTAAATATAATTTTAATCTACGCGAAATTAAAATTTATTTTTATTGTAAATTTTGATAAATTATGGTTTTTAACTTTTCTTAAAAATAAATAAATTCTTATTAACTTAATTATTTTAAGTGTTATTATGTATTAAATAATATTTTAAATTTTTTATACTATTTAATACCTTATAATTAAAAACTTAGTCCCAAGCTTTATTTAACACTTAACATTGGTAGTTTATAAGTTTTAAAACTTGAAAACCTAAGAAATAAAGTGGAGGGTTTTAAAGCTAAACCCTTTCCAGCACATCCTATGGGAATTATTGAAAACCTTTCCACTCTGACTTTGATTTCGACAACTTTTTTTTTTTTTTCACCATAATAAACAACACCAAAGGCAATGCAATTTATTTTTTATTTAAATACTATTTTTTCTTTCTTTTCTTTTAATTTTTTTAATTAAGTTTTAATTTTTGTTAATTTTATTTATTAAAGATTTTTTTATAGCACGGTTTAAATAATTCACAATATATAAATTGCAGTTTGTGATATTTTATTTTTTAAATTTTTAAATTTTTTTTAAAACGTAAGCTTTAAAAAAGCTTGCGTGTAGGCCATTCTCTTCAAACTACAATTTCTTAACTCTCTTTCGTCTTTGAATGAGTCACTATATACAGAGTCTCTCACATGTAACACAATCTTCTATAGACCACGATTGCTTGTATTATAAAGTCATATTCTCATAATTTTTTAAATTAAAAGAAAAGTTACACCGTGTTCTTAAAAATAATCTTTAAGGGTGGAAAGCGAAAAGCGAAGATGGAAATAATGTTCATTTTTGCTGATTTTTCTAAATCTGTCACATCAATTAAATTCTAAACTAATTCTTAGAAACTTTACTTCCAAATTCACTCTCAATTGCCTTCAAATCCACTCAAACAAACAACAAAAGATATACTCTCAAATCTATTCAATCACTCTCTTCCAAATCATCTCCCCAAATCATCTTAAGTGAACAAAGCATAATAAAGAATCCATGATAAAGAGAGTAAAAACATTATTTTGTGTTTTCATCACATCACCATCATTCCTTTGTCCAAATTATTTTTTCTAAATGACATAAACACCCTTCAATTCACACTTCTGTAGAAATTTGGATTGTTTTCTTCTTTAGATTTTTAGTATTGCATTTCTACTCAACTTTCAAAATACATATGTTAGTATATTAACAAAATTATTAAAATATGTTAAAACATTAAAATTAATATATTTTGAAAATTGGGTAAAGAAACAACATAACAAAACAATCTATGAGAGAAGCTAGACTCTCCCACTAGTTTCCAAGTTCAACTTTGTTATTTCTTTTTCTCTTTTAAAAGGCATTAAAAGTTATAAATATATTATTTGTTGTCTCTTAATTAATATAAAACTATTTATTGTATCCAAATTTTCTATGGGAATTATTGAAAACCTTTCCAGCACATCCTATGGGAATTATTGAAAACCTTTCCACTCTGACTTTGATTTGGACAACTTTATTTTTTTTTCACCATAATAAACAACACCAAAGGCAATGCAATTTATTTTTTATTTAAATACTATTTTTTCTTTCTTTTCTTTTAATTTTTTTAATTAAGTTTTAATTTTTGTTAATTTTATTTATTAAAGATTTTTTTATAGCACGGTTTAAATAATTCACAATATATAAATTGTGTATCAGTTCGTGGTATTTTATTTTTTTAATTTTTAATTTTTTTTAAAACGTAAGCTTTAATGTCATATTTGTTGGTATAAAATTTTTGTAGGTATTAAAATATGATTATTCTTAGTTTCCTCGCTTCTTGAAGACGAATTTTACAGGAGTAAAACAACAACAATATAGCTCTTAACATAACACAGTACAGGCTGCACTGGAACAAAAGTTTTAAAAAAACATTTTCGTTGTAGAGGATGGTGTTGCCTGTGACAGACTCTATATATAGGTTGATGCAGAGGCCAAAGAGAGTTAAGAAATTGCAGTTTGAAGAGAATGGCCTACACGCAAGCTTTCTTGCAGTTCAATGCCCTAACTTCTCCTCTTAGAGTTAGGCCACAGTGGGGAGTGGGGACCACCAAAGCAAAGCACATTGTGTGCAAGGCAGAGAAGGATGATGTGGAAGAGGGTGCAGCCACCACCCTTAGTCATGTCTCTCGCCGATTGGCCCTCGGCACTGCCCTCATCGGCGGTGCCGCTGCTGCTGGTGGCTCCAAGGTCTCACCTGCTGATGCTGCTGATGCACAACTCTCTTTCCAGGAACCTGGTGGTATTTATTTTACCCTTCATCACTTTTTTAAACATTTCCTTTTTTGCATGTTTCTTTTCACGTGTCACTTGTTCAAATTCTTCGTCTGTCAAAAACAAGTTCTCCATTTTGAATCAAACATGAATTTTTCACTGTATCACTTCTGCATTAAACACAATAAGAGTCTCGTAATCACTCAACATGACATGTAACGACTTTACTCTGTAGCAATTACCACATTACCAGCAATAATTTCCGAGGAATATCCTGCATCTGTTATCGATGCTCTTTCTCTCAATCGAAACAGTTTTCCCAAGGGCTTCATTTTCGGGACAGCATCCGCGGCCTACCAGGTATCCTCATAATATCTCTTATTCTTTTATGAGAAAACTTTGAGATTTCAACTTCATACGATTTTGTTACGTTGTTTATATGTATACCCATGTATAGTACGAAGGAGCGGCGTCTGAAGGTGGAAGAAAACCTAGTATATGGGATGTATTCACTCACAAGTATCCAGGTTCTTTTTTCTACCTTTCTAAATATAAATCCAACTAAAACAATTACAGATTACTTTTTATAACTTAAAAATGTATCTGTTTCTAAGTTTTTCAAAAATTATATATATGAACTTAATAAAAATTATAGATTATAGTCTGATTTTATAAACATGTAATGTTGCAGAGAAGATAAGGGATAGAAGTAATGGAGATGTAGCAATTGATGAATACCACCGTTACAAGGTAAAGTCCAATATCTTAATGATGACAGTCTAGGATGAATGAAGAAACCAATTATTTTTCTTCATCAAATCAATTAATTAAATTTTTGGACGTTGTTTTACATTTATATGACAGGAAGATATTAAGATAATGAAGGATATGAATCTGGATGCATACAGATTATCCATCTCATGGTCTAGAATAATACCAAGTGAGAAAAAAGTTGATGAACTATTATTACTCTTTTTGTTATGATTGTTGTTGGATCTTTCATTGTTAATGATTTCAATCTTAATTTGAAATTATTGATATATAGATGGAAAGGTCGGTGAAAACGAGGAGGGTGTAAATCAAGAAGGAATCGCTTATTACAATCGCCTCATTGATCATCTCATAGCCAACGGTGAATGTCCATGTGTTCTTCTCTTGGTTTTTCATACATTTTATAATATATTTTTTAAGTGAATGAGATATTGATTTAAATATAAATGTTGCAGGTCTAAAACCATACGTGACACTTTTTCACTGGGATCTTCCCCAAGCTTTAGAAGAGGAGTATGGAGGTTTTTTATCCCATAATGTTGTGTAAGTTGTACAATTTTTTTTTATATTCAACTTAGTACTATTACAAATATGTGTATATATATGATTTGTTTTTTTTGAGATAATATAATCTTTTAAGAAAAAAACATAAATTATGATGACAATTTTTTTAAAACAAAGTTACCCCTTATTAAGAGTTACAATGCATTTTTTTTATTAAAATAAAAATTTAGGTAAAATATTAAAGACCAGTGTTATTGACATTTATGGCTAACCTAATTTTGTTCAAAGAGATTCTTAGTAAAATATTACTAGGTTTTGAAATTTTAAAATATGATCTCATAAGGTTTGATATTAAGCTATAGCTAGGGGGATTGTATACTAATTGTGAATTTAAAAATATTTCAGGAGTGATTTTCGAGACTACGCAGGAATTTGTTTCAAATACTTGGGAGACAGGGTGAAACATTGGATTACCCTAAATGAACCATGGTCTTATAGTAATAATGGCTATGCAGTTGGAACCTTTGCACCAGGTCGATGCTCTGAATGGCAAGATTCAACTTGTCTCGGAGGTGATTCAGGAACAGAACCATATATAGTTACACATAATTTACTACTTGCTCATGCAGCTGCTGTAGATCTGTACAGGAAAGAGTTCCAGGTTTGTTTAACCTTAATGAGAAACTTTCAAATCTTTATGGTTTATTTCTATAATGCTACGAGGGTTCAAGGACTCTTATATATATATATAGCTCTTTTACTTAATAACGTTAAAAACACTTGACACAGGAATATCAAGAAGGAGTGATAGGCATAACACTTATTTCTCGTTGGTTTGAGCCATATTCAGAAACTGAATCAGATAAAGATGCTGCTAAACGTGCACTTGACTTCATGTTTGGGTGGTAAGTGCTTAACTCTGCATAAGAATATGCATTCTCAAATGTGATGTTTTGATATGTAACAATGAATATAGGTACATGGAACCATTGACATCAGGAAAGTATCCAGAGAGCATGCGTTTTCTAGTTGGTAATCGATTACCAGAGTTCTCAAAAAAAGAATCAAAACTTCTTGCCGAATCATTTGATTTTATTGGAATAAACTATTACACCACTCTTTGCGTTGCGGATGAACCCCATGTTGATCCTTCTAAACTTAGTTATACTACAGATCCTCATGTCCGTTATTCAAGTGAGGAAGCTTCTATCTTTCAATTATTTAAATTATATTTGTTGAATTTTCTAATACAACACTTTTTGTTTTTTTTTTCATCCGTCAGCTGAACGCAATGGTATTCTCATAGGTCAACCGGTGTGTATACGATTATGTCGTTCATTTTAATATTATTATTTCATATGGTTTTATGTAGCTTTATATTTATATTTGCAGACCGCTTCTGATTGGCTATATGTTTGTCCGAAAGGAATCAAAAAGTTGTTGCTCTATACCAAAGAACAGTACAACGATCCTGTGATTTATATAACTGAAAATGGTAATTATATCAAAAGCAATTTTTATTGTCTTTAAAGAAAATATTTTGAGAAAATTATTCAAAATGTGGAATTTCAATATAAAATTTTCTTTTAACGTGTTGATGTATTTTACTTTCAATTTATAGGAAGAGGCAATGACGTCAGTCAAGACAAGGAGACACTTGAGGAATCTCTTATAGATATTTATAGAATCGATTTTTATTATCGTCATCTGTATTATCTACTTTCAGCAATAAGGTAATGATTTATTTTTCACATATTTTAAATTTGTTTCTAACTCTAAATTTAAATATATTTTTTTTGACTTTATAAGGGACGGCCATGTAAATGTAAAAGGATATTTTGCGTGGTCACTTTTGGACAATTTTGAATGGAGAGATGGCTATTTAATAGGATTTGGACTGAATTATGTGGACAGACAAAATCAGAAGCGATATCCCAAACTTTCAGCAAACTGGTTTAAGAGTTTTCTTCAGAAAAAGTTGAGATAATTGCAACGCACATCTGTTACAATAGTTTGGGAGATAATCTCTTATGTAATGTTGCCTATTAATAAATTTCAGTGAAGAGTGAAGTGTGTCAGCTGTTAATCTTTTTATTGATGTAATGTTTTTTTTGTTAGTGAAATGTGGCTTTGCTTGTTTTTTATTTTAGAAGAAAACATATTTGTTTAATTTTTTATTTGTCATATTGGCTTATTATCAGTTGTATTTTTCTTTCACAAAAAAAAATTATATTAACTGCACCATTTGAATACTTTAAATCATGTATAAATAAATATGTAAGATAAAAAGTAGGGACATTCTTTTTTATTTAAGTCATGTATAAATGAATATCTAGACACAATTATATACAAAATTAATACCATTCTTAACTCAAAATCTTAAAATAATAGATTAATTTTATCCTTAAATATTGTTTCACTTTTTTATTTTTAACTAATATGACATTTCGATTCACGCTTATATTCTCAATCTATTTCATATCTAATATCTCTTAAATCTCAATCTACTTTGGTCTTAAATCTTCTATGCTCATTAATCAAGCACAATCCTACATATTTTGCTATTTAATCTAGATACGTTAATATACCTAAAACTATATACTAAAGTAACAGTGTTCATACTTCTTAGATATTCTAGATATTATATATATATATATATATATATATATATATATATATATATATATATATATATATATATATATATATATATATATATAATTATCATTTTTTTTATATAAAAAAAATAGTAAGAGTAAGTTTTTCTACATTGTTAGACCTGAAATACGTAATCCTAATTCCGAATTGACTTTGAACCATTTGAAAAAAAAAATTATGATATTTTGTAGATTTTTGTGAGTAAAAATATCAACTACTATAATAATCTATTAAAGTTAAGAAAAATTGTCACTATAGGTATGCTTACTTGTATAAGACCCTCAAATATAATCTCTTTAACTTAATACGATGACAAATTTAACAATTAAATGTAGAAAGGTTATGTGTGGAATACAGAAAAGGAAAGTCATTGCTAAAAAGTCGAATGACTTTATCCGAAACACGTTTTATCTTGAATGTCAAACACATATTTTTACAATAATAATATTTTGAAAAATACTATTTGTATTAATATAAGGGGAAACAAAATTATAATTATTTTGTGAAATGAAAACGAAGTGCATTATTACTGCAGGTATTAATTGTTTCATTGATGATAAGGCCCCCACCCAATAGACTACTGAAGTACATTTTTGTTTTTCTTCAAACTTCTCAGCTAAACATCACACAAAACTTGAAGGAGAAGGGAAAGAAATTAAAAACCAACTAAAACTCAAAAGCTTACTTAATCAAAACTTCTGTTTATCAACTTGAGTATCTAAGTGTGTCTTTAAGTCATGTTTAAGTTTAAAAGAAGAAAAAAAAAACAGAAAAGGATTTCTCAAAATCCTAGCAAAAATTCAAGTGAATAAAATTTGCATAGAGATAATTGTTTAAAAAATGGAAAATGAATAATTTTGTTTTCTATTTAAACCTTAAAAACTCATTTTTAACTTCTTTAACTTTGTAATTAAGAGAATAGTGAAATTAAAAAATGATGCAATAAAATATTCTAATCCATGTATATGAAATATCAGATGATAAATGTAAATGTAAATAAGTAGGTTTTGGAAAGTATATCTCTATTTCTAATATTACAAAAATAAAACGATCTTGATAAATCTTGTATTATGATTACGATCTCTTCAAATTTAAAATTACTATCACAATTATTCTTTAGAAAATATTGAAGGATTATTATTGCATTTGTTTTTTTAACCTTTAACGGTTTTATTCCCATAAAGTGAGTTTGGTTAGCACGTGGAAAGTGATAAAGTGAAGGGTATGATTGTTGTAGGTGTTAATGAGAAAGCCCCCACCTACAATGTAGAAATCGTACAAATTTGTTGGTGGCACATTGAACACACTTATAAATTGCCTTTAATATCCTACTCTATATAATAAGTTAACGCTATATTAAATGCGTCTCCACGTCTCTCCCTATGTTCTACATATGGTAGTTGTTGCTACAACATTCCTCATCTTCAACATAAATTTTCACTTTGAATTTTATCCAATATTTTTGAATTTTCATTCATTGATATTTCAATGATAAAACTAAACTAAAATGCTTGGCATACGTGTAATATTATGTATTTTATTAAAGAAAGTGAATATTTTTTTTATTTTGAGAAAAATCAAACACAACCATGGTTTCTTGCAACTCTAGATTTGCCTACAATGTAGTCATCCAAATACTTTACTTTTTAAATCGATTTTGTGAAATTGAGTTAGAGTTAAAATTCATTTCTTAACATGATATTAAAATCATAAAACTATTGTTATATCTATTTATATATTATAAAATAGTCACACACATAAATCTCCACACTAGTAAGATATTGTCCATTTCTAATTAAGCTCTCACATATTTTCTTTTGATATTACTTCAAAATTTTTTTTTTTTAAGAGAGGTGTCTTATGTGTATATAAACAAATATCCATTTATAGTTTTATTTCATGTGAAACTTTGTTTGTTTCCTAACAATAATATTTTCATGGAGTAGAAACAATGAGTTACTTTTTTTTTCCTTGTAAGTTGAAACAACTGAATTGCCTCCATCCAATATAAAAGCAAGTAACAAAGGAGAAGCTGTATACACAGTCACCGACAATAATCTTAATGGTGCAACCGCTACCATAAAACCAGGGAATGTTTTTTTAACCATATGGTACAAAAAATTGATTTGGTTTATTCAAATTGTAATGAACAATAAAATGTAGTATTTTAATTTATAAAATAAAAACCTTAATTATCTAAAAAATAATAATAAAAAATAAAAATAAAAACAATGATCGTAGCAATTATTAATTATCAAAATTGTGTTACAACTTTGTATATAGATTAGGATATCTCAAATGTCTTGTTTTATTTATTTTATGTTTTTTCACCTATAAAAAAGCACGAAGCAAAATGTAGACAAGATGACAAGCAAGAACGTGTAGAACCATCTGTTGTCGATGCTCTTTCTCTCAATCGAACCACTTTTCCAAAGGGCTTCGTTTTCGGGACAGCATCCTCGGCTTACCAGGTCTCCAAATGCTTTCTTATACTTAGTTCTAAATATTACACCTTTCGAAAAATATATCTTCATAAAAGTAATGGAGATGTAGCAGTCGATGAATGTACATGAACTTTGCTAATTGTTGTTGGACCTTTCATGGTTAATGATTTCAATCTTCTTTTAAAATTATTGATATATAGATGGAAAGGTTGGTGCAAACGAGGAGGGTGTAAACCAAGAAGGAATCGATTATTACAATCGCCTCATTGATCATCTCACAGCCAACGGTCAATGTCCATGTTTTCCTCTCTTGGTTTTTCTTCGATAAAACTTCTATTTTATAATATATATTTTTTTAAGTGAATGAGATATTGATTTAAATATTAATGTTGGAGGTCTAAAACCATATGTGACACTTTTTCACTGGGATCTTTCCCTAGCTTTAGAAGAGGAGTATGGAGGTTTTCTATCCTATAATATTGTGTAAGTTATACAAATTATTAAAGAAGGATAGGATCACACACTTTTACATTAATTTGATAAATTAAATAATAAGTGTTATTGACATTTGTGGATAATCTAATTTTGTTCAAAGATATTCTTACTAAAATATTAAGAGGTTGTGAAATTTTAAAATATGATCTTAGAAGGTTTGATATTACGCTATGGGCAAATTGTGTTATAGCGGTAACAAATTTTTACGTGTTTGGAGAAAATTTAAGATCACATGGTGAATTGATTTCTTAAGCTTTAAAATATTTTTTCTCTGTTTTTATATTTATTTAACATATAATATCAATAATAATAAAGAATAAAGAGAAAGAAAAAAATGCACAGATAAATTTAATTATTTATTTAACTTTTTATATAATATTAAAAAATTTATTATTATTATATTAATAATATTAAACTATTGTATTATTATTATTAAGTTTAAATGTTTAGTTCGTCATATCCGAGATGAATTTTTGTTTAGTAATTGGTTTTAAAAATGGATATAAACGAAGTTAAAGTAAAGTGGGAAAAGAATCTTCACATTTTTTTTCTCACTCCTTACTTAAATACACCAACTTTTTCTCTCTTCCTATATTTTTATTAAATATTTATCTTTTCTCTCTCTTTCCTCCTTAACCTCTACCTCCAGAATAACCACTTCTCGGGTGAGTTCTCTTCGAGTATCACTTGCCTCGCTCGTCTCACTCGCTTGGATTATCCTCCAACAACTTCAACAGTCAAATCCCTTTCTCCGTCAACAACTTAACCCACCTCATCGGTCTCTTCTTGGAACACAACCCTCGCAGGAAACGTAGATCTCTGTGGCCCGTAGTTGAAGGCTTGCAACCCCTTCTTCCCGGCTCCAGCACCGTCTCCCTCCTCCAATTCAGCCCCGGCCACGACGCTGGGACATGCGTGTTCGGAAATGTGAAATCCGAGGTAGATGTTTGAGGGTGTGGATTCGGAGTGTGGTGATCTCATTTGGGGTTTGGACTCGAGTTCGAAACGAGAGAACTGGTGTTCCATGGAAGTAGTTGGGAAGTCGAGAAAGTCAGAGAAAAAATGGTCCATTGTTTCAAATGAGTGAGAAGTTGAAGATTGGTAACAGATGGAGTTTGATTGAGATGAGGTGGGATTTGGTTCCTCAAATAGAAAAGAGAAGTTATTTTTGGTGACATCAGAAGAGGATGTGATTGGAAGAGGAGAGAATTCTCCGAGAAGGTGCAGTTTTATTTGATTGAGAGCAGAAAGTTGAAGAGGATTTAGGTTTGCCATACAGCTGTTGAAAATATACTGTTATATTGTTATTAAATTTTCAACATGCTAGTTTTTTATTTGAAAACAATGTTCCTCTGTAAATAAAAAGAAACAGAAAAAAGTGAAAAAAAATCGTGAAACTTATTTGTTAGGCTTTGTTCTTTTGGAGTGATTTGGGGGAGATGATTTGAATGGATTTGAGTGGATTTGAAGGTAATTTTTTTGTTGTTTTTTGAGTGGATTTGTGGGTAATTGAAAGTGGATTTAGAAGTAAAGTTTATGAGAATTAATGTATGATTTGATTGATGTGACAGTTTTAAAAAATTAGTTTAATTGATAGAAATTGAAGATTACCAAAATGCCTCTAGTTATTAAAGTAATATAAAATGTGATTTATTAATATTAAAATTAATTATAAAAATGTTTATAAAGAGAAAAAATTTATAAATAATTTTTAAAATAGGACGGGGCAAAGCAATCTTTTCCACCCAAATAATCGCAAATCTTCTCAAATTAACAGGATGCTCCTTGTATCCGAATCTGGCAAATCCTCGCTTTTCCCTCCGTGCAAATCGTGGCAAGCGAACATGACTTTCTTCGCAAATCAATCTTTGCATATCAGCGTGAACAGGAGTATCACACAAAGGAACACAACGTTAATGTTCTTTTGTAAAAGAAATTCTTGTTTTTGTGTGTTTGTTGCAATTATTAAAATTAAAAAAAATATAAATAATTGAAATTTGGACAAAAATACATTTTCTTAATTATATTATAATACAAACATGTGTGTGATATAAAACTAATTAAATCAGTTTTGCATTTTAAAATTCTATAACAATGTGCCTTTTTTTAGTATATAATAATGGAGTATTTGTTGTTAACTTAAAATGAAATTGTAGCCTGTTAGGAAGTGTTAAAACAATTTCATTTTTCATGTACTACTAAATCTAGCAGAGAACAGTAACTATTTAACTTTAATAAATAATTTAATGTTTTTATTTAGATGCGTGATTCATTTTGATTTTATTTTTGGTTTTTATTTAATTGGGTTTCTATTTTATTAAAATAGATTTAATGGTATATATCTTTACATTGATATTAATATTATTTAAAAATTATATAGATTTGTCACTTATAAAAATTGAAGAATTTAAGAATAAAAAGTTATCTAAATTTTAATATATAAATACTGATTTAGAAATGGTTTCTTACGAGGAATAAGATGGAGAAGGAGCGTGCTTGAGATGTTCAAAAGGAAAATTTTGAGTGTTTTAGAGATAGTGGAAAATGAAGATATATAGTCAAAAAGATGTTCATGTTTCAGCGGAGGTGCCTGGAATGATATAAAAAAGATTAAAAAAAGAGTAAAAGCTTGGGCATTTCAGGAAAAGCAGAAGAAAGAGAAAAAAAAGTGAAGATTTCTTGGGTACGTCAGGTGGGAGTTAACCATTTTTGTCCATTTATGGAAAGAGACTCAATTCATACAATTTTGATCCATTTTTGTTCATTTAAGGAAAGAGACTCAATTCATACAATTTTGACAACTTTGAGACCCAATGTCTACATTTTTAAAACCGGATACTAAAGAAAAATCCATCTTTTAACATAGAGACGAAGTAAACATTTAAGCATTATAATTATTATTATTATTATTATTATTAAATATTATTACTTATTATATTATTAAGAACCGATAAATGTTTTAAACTTTTTCATTGCTAGAATTTGTTCTTAATTTAAATGTAAACTTTTATAAAAGTATGTGAAAGTTTTACAGAGATACATTCAAACAGTCCATAATAAATGGTTTTCTTTTACAATTTTTTATTTTGTAATTCTAAATTTCAAATTCATGGTTACTATATATTTTAAATTTTAAATTTCACGTTGAGAATTATAAATCTTAATTTTATAAAAGGATTGAAATGGAAATGTTACTTTTTTTTTATCTTCAAAATTTTTAAAAAATTACAATTTTCACCTTTTAATGATACTTTATGTTATTGAAATTATTTTTTAAATTATTACTTAAATTTTACATAATTGCATTGCAATTTTAAACGAAGTATTATTTCAAATGATTTACTATTTAGTTTATTAAAAATATCATTATTCAATTATTTATTTATTGTTTTATATCATTATTTAATTTTTATTACTATTATATTAGTATTATTATGTCATTATATTATTATTTAACATTATTACATGTTATGATAAATTATTAATTTTTAAAAACTATTAAATTTGTTGAATTCTTCATTCTTCAAATTTTGTTCCTATAATATGAACTCTTCTTATAGATTACAAATATGTGAAAATTTATTTAGACATTAAAAGGGGTCTATTAAATAACGGCATATTTTTTTACATTTTTTATTTATTTTAAATTCCAATATCAAACTTTCTTACTATAAGTTTACCGTTTTTTTAGATTTCAATTTTCAAAATCAAAATTAATTAATATATATATATATATATATATATATATATATATATATATATATATATATATATATATATATATATATATATATATATATATATATATATATATATATATATATATATATATATATATATATATATATAACAAGTTTCAAATTTACCAATATAAATTTCAATTTTAGAATAATATTCAAATTAAAATAAATCGTTATTTTTATATTTTTAAAAGTTGAAAGAGTTTATGATTTTCAGTTTTTAATAATACACTTATTTTTTTATTAATGAAATTATTATTTAAATTTAACATAAATATATTATAATTTTAAAATAACTACTATTCACAATATTTTATTATTTAATTTATTTTTGATTTATTAATAATGTCATTTATTAAATATTTATTTATTAACTTACGTATTTTTAGTTATTATTATTATTTGTCATTATTCACATATTTTTATTAAATATTTTGAATTCTTCATATTTTAAATTTTGTTCCCATATTAAATTTGAACTTTTAGGATAAGTTATATATATATATATATGAAAAAGTTGTTTAAAAGTATTGAAAAGATTCATTAAGAAAACTATGAATAAAATTATAAAATATGGGTATTACTATATTGAACGTCGTATTGTAGTGAAAAATTTCATCCATTAATTTATTTATTTATTATAAGTTGAGTTTCATCTCTTTCTCTTGGTCTTTTCCTAATATAGATGTTGTATATGAGCTTCTTATATTTTATTACATGAAAAAAAGTTATAAAATCCTAACTTTGACTGAGTGGTGAGTTATAATTTTTTTTAGATTTGATTTATAGATTTATTTTTCATCCAGAATCATTTCAAACTGTAGTGAATCTCTTAGTGTAGATTAAATTAGTAGTAGTGTAGATTAAATTAGTAGTATTGACCAGTACAGTTTAAGTATATGGCTGAGCTTCATTCTAAATTACTTATAAAACTATATTTAGCTATAACTTTATGTTCTTCTTCTCTATAAAATGGAATATTACACATCATAGCTTCAGTAAGCAGAATCTAAGATTCAACAATGAACATGGCATGCAACCACTTTATTCTCCTTCTCTTCTTCGCTCTTCCTCTCATACCACAATCAATTACTTTCGCTGGTCCTGCATCTATTGTTGATGTTTCTTCACTCAATCGAAGTAGTTTTCCGACAGGTTTCGTTTTTGGAACAGCATCAGCAGCATACCAGGTATACATATTCAGGTTTCATTTTTTTTATTACATTGAATTTTTTTTTAATATTAACTACTCAGATTTAGAACTACATCTCTTGGAGTTTAATTAGCAACCAACGTGTAATGTTATAATACCATCTGATCAAAGATCTTGTAGTTTATATATACACACGGTTGTTATCACTTATTTTAAAAAATAACTATTCAGATTTGAACGAAGCAAGAGAGCATATAGTTATAGATGTATTTATCATTCTATTCATTGTACAAAGTAAATAAAGATGACATTATTTATCCTATTGGCAAAAACCTTGTGACAAATCTTATATCAACTATAAATAAAGTAAATTTACAATATTTACAAATATCACCTTACCATATAAAGTATATGCAAATCTCATTGTCTTTAATGGACTTTTGATACAAAAACATTACATATGTAAAATCATGAATTATTGTACATGAGTTGACACATGACAAGTGTCTTATGTATATATACACATATAGATATTCTGATGATAAAAAAGTAAATTGATTTTATAAAATTGAATTAAATTTAAACTAATTTTATAAGTTTAATTAGGTTATTTTTTTATAAATAAATGTGAGTTGTTAGTATGTTGTTCATAAAAAGAGTTAAACTCGTAATTTTTTTCATTCTCTTTTTTCAAACTCTTTAAACCAACTTTATATCTCTCAATGTTAATGCAAAAAGTTGAATTAGGGTTAAAATTTACTTGTTAGTAATGCTCATAATCCATTCCTAACAAGAAGTTAACCTTTAAAATTTGAACCTAAACTCACATAATTTGATGTTCATGCTGTAGTACGAAGGTGCTGCAAAAGAAGATGGAAGAGGACTAAGTATGTGGGATGTATTCACCCACAAATATCCAGGTATATTTTGTTGGAGTTTCATATTCATTAAACATAAGAAGATTTCGTAATATATAAGTAAGTTAATATTTTATCTTAAAAAGTTAATTTTATAAGATTCAATTAAATTTAAAATTTATATTTTAATATTTTTTATGTTTTCATCTCTAACCATCTATAAAGTAATTTTATGAGCTTTGAGCTCAGTTTTACATTTTACAATAGCCTGATTATACATGTATAATACTTGCAGAGAAAATAAAGGATAAAAGTAATGGAGACGTAGCAGTTGATCAGTATCATCGCTATAAGGTAAAGTCCAAATTCTGAGTCAATGAAGAAACCAAGTATCACTCTCCCTCAAAGTAATTAATCATTTTTCTAGTGTTGTTTTCTGTTTATATAACAGGGAGATATTCATATAATGAAGAATATGAATCTGGATGCTTACAGATTCTCCATCTCTTGGTCCAGAATCCTACCAAGTGAGATCAAAGTTCATCAACAATTATTAATTATTTTCGTAATTATTGTATTTGTACCTTTCATGTTAATGATTTCAATCTTTGTAAATCATAAATAGAAGGAAAGCTGAGTGGAGGTATAAATCACGAAGGAATCGACTATTACCACAAGCTCATCGATCATTTGCTACTCAACGGTCAACATTAATTCTTTACTCTCTTTTTTTCTTAATTAAAAAGTTTACATTTTATAATAGATTTTTAAGTAAGTGACAATAGTTATATGCGAAATATTAATATTTCAGGTATACAACCATATGTGACACTTTTTCACTGGGATATTCCTCAAGCTTTACAAGAAGACTATGGTGGTTTCTTAAGTCCTCTCATTGTGTAAGTTTTACAAAATTTATCTTTTATGTCATAAATAAAAATAAAAATACGAATGATATGTAAGATAACTTAGTAATCTAATTTCCATAAATAGTTACTTCCTTGATGTTAACTTTACACTAATTTATTATCATTATAACTACCATGAATATAATTCATCCATCACTGATTTTCAGAAATGATTTTCATGACTATGCGGAACTTTGTTTCGAAGAATTTGGAGATAAGGTGAAACATTGGATTACTTTAAACGAGCCATGGTCTTTTAGTAGGGGTGGTTATGCACTTGGGAGCTTTGCACCAGGTCGATGTTCCCAATGGTTAAATCCAGAATGCACTGGTGGTGATTCAGGAACAGAACCTTATGTAATTTCACATTATCAACTACTTTCTCATGCAACAGCTGTTCAAGTGTACAAGAAAAAGTATCAGGTTTTTTAGTCTTCTCCAAAAGCTTTATAGTTAATTAGACTTCAGCATTGCTATATGGTTAAACTATTTTTGTACAACTCTTGTACTTAAAATTTGGAACACTTTGCTTAAGGAATCTCAAAGGGGAGTGATAGGCATAACACATGTGTCTCATTGGTTTGAGCCATTTTCAAATACCACATCAGATAAAGAAGCTGCTCAACGAGCTCTTGACTTTATGTATGGATGGTAAGTACTTCACTCTCCATTTAAATATTACCACTCTTAAAAATAAAATTATGTTAGAATATAAAATTTAAGATTAACTCAACCTTGTAAAATCGACTTATAACATGAAATTTATACTTATTTATATACTGTGAACTGTCTTATTGTCCGTCTATTCGAAACTTTCAACACATGTCCTTCATACTGAGAAATATATATATTGAGTTTAGGGACTAAACATTAATTATTGGTATGATAATGTTGTACAATAGGCTGGACAAACAAAAAACCTCGTTATGATATATTTTAAATTATAGTTATGATATTATATTAATAAGTGAATTTTAAACTTATACAATCATATAAGATTGTACTCATTTATATATTATAAATTTATCTTATAACTATAATTGATGTGGAATATCTTGAGTTATCTAGAGTCACACTAATTAAAGTTGTTATTAGGTGTTATATTGTTCTTCTATTTTCAAGAGTAAAATATTGTAAGTTTTGGATTTGTACTATATTATATTATTTTGGTAGTAGGTATGTGAATAATTTGGAGTTATTCAACAAAGAAAAGTATGAAAGTTTGATATTTTGTAATAATAATTATAGGTACATGGAACCATTGACATCAGGAAAGTATCCAGAGAGCATGCATTCCTTAGTTGGTAAAAGATTACCAGAATTCACTAAAGAAGAAGCAAAACTTCTTGTTGGTTCATTTGATTTTCTTGGATTAAACTATTACACCACTTACTATGCTGCCGATGCACCCAAGACCAAACCTAATTATGAAACAGATTGCAAGGCCAATCTGTCATGTAAGTAGAACTTTAACTATCACTTATTTAAATAACATATCTTATACTTTCATAATATCACATTTTGTTTTTTGTTTTGTGGGCTAGCTATTCGTAATGGCGTTCCAATAGGTCCATCGGTATGTATTCAATCATTTGAAATTTTATGTTCATATTATTATTGGTTTATTTGGTTTTGTATAACTTCATATTTATTTTTGCAGAGCGGTTCTAGTTGGTTATACGTTTATCCTAAAGGAATCAGAGAATTGTTGCTCTATACAAAAGAAAAGTACAACATTCCTTTGATTTACATAACTGAAAATGGTAATTAAATCAAATCATCATTTTATTATCTTTGAAATATCTCATTAAGTAATTATTTAGACAAAATTATTTAAACTATGTAGCCTTAATATAACTTTTTGCATGTTTATAAGTAATCTTTCTTCTATCATTTTTAACGTATATTGCTTTTAATTTGAAGGTGTAAGTGAATTGGACGAACCGACAGTATCGATAAGGAAATCCCTTTACGATAAACATAGAGTTCACTACTATTATCACCATCTCTATTATATAAATTCGGCAATTAGGTAATTAATGATTTCTTTATTGCTCACAAATTATTTTATTTGCAAATTTAATTTATTTATTTTATTGACTTTACTAGGGATGGCGTAAACATAAAAGGATATTTTGCATGGTCATTGTTGGACAACTTCGAATGGAATGATGGTTATGCAGTACGCTTTGGAATTCACTTTGTGGATTATAAGGATGACTTAAAACGATATGAAAAACTCTCTGCAAAATGGTTTAAGAACTTTCTTAAAAGGTCTTAGATTATATAGTTAGTTCTTAATCTTTAAGGAACTCTACTATTAGAATAAATTCATAGAGTAAGCTCATGTAATGTAATAGATATAGGGTTAAATCATTCCATTAGTTTCATTTTTTTTTAGAAAAATTGTAATCGGTACCATGTTTCGATTTGGTTTTTAATATGAAAAAATTGATACAGTTAGGTTTTTTTTGTTACTATTGCACTAACACTATTAAAGAGGTGTTCCATGTCAGTTCATGTTTTTTTTTCAATTAAAAATTTGTCACATGTCAAATTAACATCATGTCATATGACAGTGATAATATGATGTATTGTCTTAGTTTTGATTTAGTTACTGTATTTTTATTTTATCTCAATTCATTTATAATTTTTTTTAAAAATTAAACAATTTTGTCTCTCTTCAAATAGAAACGAAATATAATTTTTATATGAATGTTATACAAAATTTATATTTTTATTAAATGTTTTTAACAAAATTAAATTCATTTATATTTATATTTTACATTAAATTATATTTAAAAATGTTTTAAAGTTTTTAAAAGAAAATAATGTTAATAGAAAAAAAATTCAAAATTAATTTCAACTAAAAAATATGTTAAACTTATTTTTCAATTTACATTTCATAAAATAAAATAAATTTACAACTTCAATTCTTTTAAATCATTGTATATTTTTAAAATGTGTAAAATTCAATCATTTTTATACAAATGTTTTAGTTGATTTAGAAATTAAAATTTTACACATTTTAAACGTAAATTTGTTAAAATAATTTTAAACAAGTTTATAACATTTAAAAGAAACAAACTTAAAATTTAAAAGTAATTTTAAATAAAGTTCAATGTAAAATATAAATAAACATAAAATAATTTTGTCAAAAATTTTTAATAAAAGTATTTTTATAACATATATAGAAAAATTAAATTTCACTTAAATTTAGAGAAGAACAAAATTACTATTTTTAAAAAAAAATTAAGATTGAATTGAGACAAAATAAGAATAGAATGATTAAATTGAGACTAAGACAATAATACCCAACGTAACAGTAACATGTACCCCTATTACTGTCACATCACACTATTGACAGGAATAAGTTTGACAGATGACAAAGTTTTATTTTAAAAATAAAATTAAAAATTATTTAAAATAGCATGAACTAGCCTATAACATATCTTTAACAAGTGTATTAATAGAAAACCTGATTGCTATCAATTTTTTCGAATTAGAAGTCAAGATAAATAAAAATGTAGGAACCGATTTTTATAAAAAATCGAAACCTATGTAATGATTTAACTGAGTTTCAACTATAAATTATTACATGATTGTTTTGTACAAAGAAAAATATAATTTTTAAATTATTATTTCTTTATCATTTTTATCTTTTTTAAGATGAATGGTATATCTAAATATTAGTTTGCATGTTATAATAGTTATTATTTTTTAAGATACCTGTACACTACTTAAAAAAAAAACAAAGGCTTAATCTTTAATTTGATTATTTAATTTTATTCAAAATTTCAAAAAGACTCCTAAATCTTGATTTTTTCAATTTAGTTCTTTACTTTTTTTAATAAAATTTAATTTAATTTTTTCACTAATGGTATTTGTTAAGAATGAGAGTTCTTTATACAGATTTCATGTAACATCCCAAAATCTCACACTTGATAATTTATAATTGATATATTGTAGCATTACATTTAAGGTAACATCCATTAATCTTACGCTTCATAATTCGTTTTAAACTCAGATTTCAACTATAAACTCATAAATATATCTCGAATTCTTCTAATTTATTCTTCTATCTCTTTCTTCATTGGCACCGAATCAGACGACATTCCTCCATCTGCTCCCGTATAACGAATTATACGATAATCACACATACACAAACACAAACACAAACACAAACAAGTAGGGTGAGCTAACATGCAACCAATCATTTATAAAACATGCATAATTACTTTGATACACTCAACAAACCTCATATAATAATTATGTCAGACACCCTCATACCATCATACAACAATCACATCATAGATATTCATCCATTACTTTGATACACTCAACATACCTCATATAATAATTATGTTAGACACCCTCATACCATCATACAACAATCACATCATAGATATTCATCCATTACTTTGATACACTCAACAAACCTCATATAATAATTATGTCAGACACCCTCATACAACAATCGCATCATAGATACTCATACCATCATACAACAATCGCATCATAGATACTCATACCATCATACAACAATTGCATCATAGATACTCATACCATCATACAACAATCGCATCATAGATACTCATACCACAATACCACAATTACTAATAGACACTCATCCCACAATACCCAATAGACACTCATTTCCACAATACCTAATAGACATTTATTCCAATGATATGTTGATGAGCGGTTACGGGAGGTTATGCACTTGTGATGACTTCTACTTCTTCTTACAAATACACTTCCAAAATACTCCATATCATCCACAAGGTTAGTCCTCAACAATATGTCCAAAACCGGCACATAGACCAGGACCTCCTGCCCTCCATACCATCCACAAGGTTAGTCCTCAACACTATGTCCAAAACCGGCACATAGACCAGGACCTCCTGCCCCTCTCACCACATAATTCATCCTTATCTACTTGAGACTGAATGATTATTAGAGTATCAGGATAACCTCCAACATCAGGACCCTCAACATCAACATATACACAAATATCATATCATTATAGAATCTCTGCATGAGACTCATACCATGCTCACATTCCTCAACTCATATTATACTATTACGAAATCTCTCCATAATACTCATATCATGTTCAGATGCATAAATTCAAATCCAATATAATAAATTACAATCATCACAGAAATCATACAAAATGAATATATCACAAAATAAATTAACAATACTAAAATATCACCATAAATAGTCACCGGAGAAGAATCAAATGTTTGACAAATCAAACTCACCATAAACGCCAGTACATATGACTAGTCACAACTTACTACTTATTGAATTTGACCAGGGCTGCTCTATGATCAGGGATGTACCAACTCCGGTTTTTAAGATTCCTCTATCCTACCATCACAATTATAATTCATAATTCCATATCTACCATAATAACATGAATTCATCAGAAATTTCCATTCCAACAAGATATATTACACAAATTTAACAGTACATAATCTGTTCAATAGGATTTAAGTTAAAAACTTGTCGAGTAGACTTCCAGGAAAGAGAGGTGCGTCACAATGGACAACTTAAGTACCAAGTCTTTCCTTAGCCAAAGTGTTCCTCAACTGGTTTTTAAAAAATTTCTTATTTACAGATTCAAAACAAGAGCATATAATATTAGCACAGAAATTCACTATAGATAGATATACCGTAAGCACCTATGTTTTTCATTAACAGTATTCACACAGAATTTCAAGACATGAATAGTAATAAAACAATATTAAATCATAATATAAAAGCTTAGAAAGGTTAGCTCCGCTACCTCTATTCCAGACTTCTCTTGCTCCGAATTTGTTTCTCTTTGTGCAAAATAGCCTCCCCTCTCATGACTATTTATAGTCCAAAAATTTTACTATTCAACAATTTTTTAATATTATTTATTATTTTAATATTATTTTATTATATTAATATCTTAATCACCACTTACATAATAGATTCCTCAATAATGCCTTAAAACGTGGAGTGTTTTATCCACTATCAATATTTTAATTTTTTTTTATTTTTTTTGAACAAAAAGGTAGAAAAGAGTTGAACCCATGTTTTTGAAATCACCACAATTTTCTACCAATTAAACTACCAAAATTTCTTATTTACCTTTCCACATTTTATTTTTACATAAATTTATCATATTTTCTATTCACAAAGAAATTTATTACTACTAGTAAAAAAATTATTACTATTAAGATAAATATTTTTCATGGATCTTACATTATAAAATATGTGTAGAAAACTCTCGTCAATATAGAAAGACCATTAAAAAGGTCTTGTGTTTGTCGGAGTAAAAGTTTCTTAATTACTGCCTTTGTTAAAGGATGGTGTTTTGATATCAATTGTTTTTTTTACATCCATTTTATACTATTCTTCACACTCTCCATTATTTCGTTTTCTTTAAAAATACAAAATTTAACTTTTGTTAACAACATTTTTCTTTGTAAAAATTGTCAAATAATTATTATCTTGATGTAAATATTTGCAAAATCCAAAATCCAACAAAAACTTGGTATAAAAGCGAGTTCCTTTTGGTTTCAATTAATTACGTCAGTATAAATATGCAAATATATTATAATATTCTACAAGTCTAAATTCTTATTCTTATTCCTAGAAATGTCAACTCACTGAATATTTAAGTTATATATCTCGTTTTTCTAACTGTATTTTTAAGTGTTAATGTTTTTAATTTTTATTGTTTAGATTATATTATTATTTTATTATTATTATTATGGTAAATCAATAATTTTACATTATTTTGAAATTTAAAAGAAAAACAATCTAAATATACATTTTCCTCAAATTCTATGATATACTTTTTAAAGATCAAAATATCAACTTTTAATATAAACTATACATCGCAGTTATTAACTTTAATGATATTATATCAATAAAATTAAAATTAGAACATCAGCTCTGTCTGTAAAAAACGAAAATGAATTCTAAATTTCTCGTTCTCCTTAACTTTTAACTAGAAGCTTTTTCTAGTAATTTTTTAAAACAGAACAATTTTAACATACATTATTTTTAAGATATATTGAGAATCTCATTATACCTAATTAATTGTTGAATCTATTAAGAAATAAGTTTATTAAGAAGACATAATATCAATGAGATATGAGTCCAATCATATAAATTAGAACTAATGGATTTAGACTATAATTTTCTACTAACACCAAAAATATAAATAATATAACTACAATTAATGAAAAAAAAATGGAACCAAGTTGCTGAATTTAGTCAATGATGTTCAAAAAGCAAAAAACTGCCGATGAAAACATACAAACAAATCTATTTTTAAAAGAATTAAAATATGTAAATCAATCTTTTTTCCGATTTGATACGAAAAATAGTTTCCTAGTTGATACGAAAACTGTTTACCTAGTTAAAAGGAAAAAGACTTTTTCATGTTTTGTAAAGACATGTATAAGATATATAGGACGATAGATATAGGTAGTCTCTACTTTTTATCAGTTAAAAAAAGTTTTTTATATTATTTGTGTAGTTATATATATCGAGTACATGTGAAAAAATATCACCAAATATAAATATCTCTAACTATTTTTTATTTTTGTTTTTAATTTTAAAAAAATTATTTCTAAAAAATTCTTTATATAACATAATAATTTTAAAATACATATAAAATAAAATTATACATTAAAATATTAATGTAAATAAATCTAGTCTGTTTTAAAAATAAGTTAGATATTTTAAAAAATTAATATTTCTAAAAATAACTTTAATTTCAATTATTTAGGTCTAAATAACAAGTATAAATGTATAAAATTAAATTCTAATAATTTTTCAATTATTAATATTTTTCTCAGTAATAATTTTATTTTTATTACTTAAATTTATTTTAAATAAGAAAAAAGAATTCAATAATAATTATTAACGAGTACTGTGTATCCACAAATTATTTATTTGTTTTTTCTAAGGTGACTACACGCTTTTGGGAGATGTGAGTTATGGGTGGAATTATATCTTTAGTTTGATTTTAGGTAAGTTTTTTTTTTATGTTTTTGACTTTCCTATACCAAGCCTTTATTTAATTTAATATTTTTATAGTGAAAATGAAACAGTGAAACAAACTCCATTTTCTTGATGTGATTTTCACTTAAGTGAAATATTTTAATTAAAGAAAAATCTTTTGCTCAAATAAAACTCAAGGTCAAATAAATGTAGTTTGTATTAAGAGAGATATTTTGAAATAATTATTACTCAAGCTGAAAATTGTAGTTGGAGCTAAAAGTCCTGACAAATCCAACTTTCTTTTCAAATATTGAATTTCAATCAAACCAGATATGTCATTAATGGATCTTTTATATATTTATATATAAATATATATCCTATCAACGAATGGTTAACTATTAATCAGACATTCGAATGAACTATATCATTATTTTGATCTTACATTCCATAATAATATATAAAATAGATAGATACATATATAAATAAATAAATTTAAAAATAATTAATAAATGGTATGAGTTTGTTCCACGATATAATAAAGATGACTTTCTTCACTTAATAATATACCTTATATAAATTAAAATATCAAATATAATAAGAAACTAAAACTAAGGAGTTCTTAGATGCCAAAGTGTGGTTACTAAATTTACCTTAATCATTGACTTTTGAACTCTTATAACTATTTAAGTGTTGGTTTAAGTAAGGTGATAGTCTTAATACAAGCATTCCTTAAGTTTTTTTATTGATATTTATTTATTGTCTAATTGTGCTAAAATTATGTTGAATAATGTTGTGTTACAAGTGTATAGTGGAGATTGAATGCTTATTAAAGGTCTATTATGACTATTTAGTGGTATAATGTGACTTTTTTATATTTGTAATTCTTAAAACACTCAGAATTATAATTCTAAGGTATTGATTGGATTGAGAATTTTACTAATTTGTGACAATTTGTGTGAGACATTAAACTTTGAATTGATCTAATTTCAAATTACTATATTTTAAATGTTTTATTTTATAAGACAATTCAAATTTATTATTTTTTATTAGGAAAGTATTAATTACAACTAAATTATTGAAATATCAAAAAATTGTTAGTAGTTAAAAAACAACATTGATGATTTTTTTATTGGTCTTCCTTGATGTTATTTTTTCGTAAAAGTTTGTCAATATTTCTACAACTAATATATTCAAGAAATTTTCTTGATGCATGTTGAATGAGATTTTTTTTTTTTCCATTGACATCAATAACGGTTATTTTTATGATCTTGTTGATCGTAGATTTTTGTTCCAAATTTTTGATCGATGTTTATTAGTTAGCCTTAAAATTATTACCTGTTAAACAAATTAATTGCTATAAAATTCTATAATTTCATTTTTTAAGAAAAAAATATATTTTCCTCAACATTCAAATGTAAAATATGAAAAAAAAAAAATCAATAGAAGTGTATATTACTGTTGCAGCTATTAATTGTTTCATTGATGATATCCAACAACGTAGCAACTCTAATAGCATGTTACCATAAAGTTTTGGTGGTACAGTCCAGAAATTTCTTCCCTATATACTACACTCACATGCTATCAATTAAAACTATAAAAACTTACCTAATTATTAAATGCTTTTTCATGGCTCTATATACGTACTGTACATATCGTAGTTTTAAAGAGTACAAATAGATACGTAATGTAATAATATATAACATTATTACGTGTACTATGTAAGACAAAGAAGACTTAAAAAAGTAAACTCGATAATTAACTTTGCGGGATAAACTTTTGTATATAATTTTATTGTATTATTTCATTTAAAATCTTAATTTATTTGAACCGAATAAAAATTTCTACTTCAATTTAAATATTTATGATGGTTGTAATTTATTTTTATTTTTATGTTATCTTACAAAAACTCAATTCAGACTAAGTTAAAATTTTATCATAAAAAAACGTACTTTTTAAAAAATATATACAGCTTATGTTTATAAAAATTAAAAAATTCAACTTCATAATTATAAAATCTATCTTTTAATTTAAATTAATGTATGAGATTGAGTCATTTAAGTCCGCGTGCCTTTACGCTGCTTTTGTCCGGTCTTCCTGCGATTTAATCTCCCGATGATCAAAGTCTGTCCGTCTTGTATGTCTGGGAGGAGTGCTCCGAAGCTTAAGTCAGTAAAGGTCCGATCGGTTGTTTAGGTGCTGCAATAAATGTGTAATTAATGGGGGTTGCTCCCTCCACCACTACACTTTGCTCCCTCCACCACCCCATTCCCGTTTTACCCCTTTCTTTATTTTTCCATTCCTATTTTACCCTTAATAAAATTTTAGGGTTAATATCTTTTAACCTCTAACCACTCTAATCCTTTTTAACCTCTACCTACTCTAATCCTCCACGCGGTGGGAACTCTTCTTCCTCCTCTTTTTGTTTCATGTTCTTCTTCTTTTTCACACTTCTTCTCATTCTAATTGTGGTCTGAGAGTATAGTGGACTTTCATTAGTTAGTGTGCGAGATTGTAAGTGGTAGTGGAAGTAATTGATCAACGTGCAAAATCGGTGTGGTAGGGTGCAGTGGTGTGGGAAGATTCGTCGTGAAGGACGTGCGTAATAAACCCTAAAAAGTAATCGTATAATCTTTAAATGGATGTGACCATCCGTCAACGGATGTCAACATCCGTTTAAGGGAAAATGGATGTCGATATCCGTTTTGCCTTAAACGGATGTTGACATCCGTTGACGGATGATCACATCCATTTAAAGATTATACGTTTATTTTCCAATTATTTTTGTTACTTTATTTTTTATATTAATTTTAAAGATATTTTAATAATGTAATTTATATGTTTTGATGTATTAGTTTTTAGAAGACGGATGTGGTGGAGTTGGGAGGGGATGTGAATCTAAAAGAAAGAGAAGGAGAGTTGGTGGTGGGGCTGAGTGAAAAGTGAGTGGGTAGAAAAATAGGGTTTGAATTCAAAGTAAATAAATATGATTAAAAATAAAATAAAGGTTATTTTTGTAATTAAAAAAGGTTATTTTTGTAATTAAAATTTTTTTAGAGAAGGTTGGGGAGGTGGAGGGAGAAGTGGTGGTGGTGGAGGGAGTAACACCCTAATTAATGAATCTGCTTACCTCTTACATTTGAACATTATTTATAGTTTTGGTCATGGACTTAGGATTAGCAAGGCCTTAATCACAGTCCAATCCAAAGCCCAACTCTTTAATCAGTGCTTTATCTTAATCACCTCTGCAGACCTATCTGTCATGACCGTCCGGTCTGTCATGACCGTCCGGTCTGGGTGTTCGAGTCCGATCTGGGTGTTCAAGTCCTGCCGGTCGTCCCCTGGGTATTGTCTGGGCCGTCCGAGTTCATATGGTACATTAACAAAATCTAAAATTCTAGTTGTGCTAAAAACTTCACATACACGAATCTTCACTGAAACAAAACGAAACTTAACTTAAAAAATAGGAAGTCATGTGTATACACGACGAAACCTAAAAATTGAATTCGCCACCTTCTATCTAAAAAATATTATTAAAATCATCTTAGTAAACAACTGTAGAAGATTGTGTTGCATGTGACAGACTCTCTCTTTCTCTCTCTCTATATATATATATATATATTGTCTGATGCAGGGGCTAAAGAGAGTTAAGAAATTGTAGTTTGAAGAAAATGGCCTGCACCCAAGCTTTCTTGCATCTCAATGCCCTAACCACTCCTCTTAGAGTTAGGCCACAGTGGGGAGTGGGGACCACCAAACCAAAGCACATTGTTTGCAAGGCAGAGAAGGATGACGTGGAAGAGGGTGAAGCCACCACCCTTAGCCATCTCTCTCGCCGATTGGCCCTCGGCACTGCCCTCATCGGCGGCGCCGCTGTTGCTGGTGGCTCCAAAGTTTCACCTGTTTCTGCTGCTGATGCACAACTCTCTCTTGAGGAAGCTGGTATTATACCCTCCATCACAATCCATCATTTGCATGTTTGTTTACGTCTCAGTTTTAAACCCTATTTATTTTACTGTATCACTACTGCATTAAGCAGAATCAGAATGATAATGACTGAACATGGCATTGGCATGTAACAAGTTTATTCTGTTGGCTCCTGCAGCAGTTAGCACATTATCAGCAATTAATTCTAAGGAATATCCTTCATCGGTTGTCGAAGCTCTTTCTCTCAATCGAAACAGTTTTCCGCCTGACTTCGTTTTCGGTACATCATCCGCGGCCTACCAGGTATCCTCATAATATCTCTTCTTATTCTTTTATGAGAAAACTTTGAGATTTCAACTTCATACGATTTGTTATGTTCTTGATATATACCTATAGTTCGAAGGAGCGGCGTTTGAAGGTGGAAGAAAACCAAGTATATGGGATGTATTCACCCACAGATATCCAGGTTCTTTTTATCCACCTTTTTATAAATCCAATTAAAACAGTTTTAAATTATTTTTGATAATTTAAAAAATATTTGTTTCCATGTTTTTCAAAAAGTATATTATATATTATATATATCTGAAACTAAATAAAATAGTAAATGTCTGATTATAGTTGTGTAATACTTGCAGAGAAGATAAGGGATAAAAGTAATGGAGATGTAGCCGTTGACCAATATCATCGCTACAAGGTAAAGTTTCAATCCTTAACGATAACAGCAAATGATGAATGAAGAAGCAAATTATCTTTCTCCTATTATTTAAGTTTTTTTGTATATGTTTATATAACAGGAAGATATTAAGATAATGAAGGATATGAATATGGATGCATACAGATTCTCCATCTCTTGGCCTAGAATCCTACCAAGTGAGATCAAAGTTGATGAATAATTATTATTTTTGTGATTATTGTTGTTCGATCTTTAGGGTTAATGTTTTCAATCTTTCTTGAAAATGGTTGATATACAGAGGGAAAGCTGAGTGGAGGTATAAACAAAGAAGGAATCGATTATTACAATAGCCTCATCGATCATCTGATAGCCAATGGTCAATATCCATGCTTTCGTCTCCTGGTTTTTCTTCATTAAAATTTGCATTTTATAATATACTTTTCTAAGTAAATGACATAATCATTTAAATATTAATGTTGCAGGTCTATGTCACACTTTTTCATTGGGATCTTCCTCAAGCTTTAGAAGAAGAGTATAAAGGTTTCTTATCTCGTCATATTGTGTAAGTACAAATTCTTTCATGTATGCGTATGAATATGGGATAAATCCTTTAAGTAGAATAATATATATATATATATATATATATATATATATATATATATATATATATATATATATATATATATATCTATTATGTGTTTATATAATTTGTTCTTTGCGATAATGTCATCTTTTTAAGAAAATACATAAATTATGATCACATTCTTTTAGAACAAAACTACCCTTATTAAAAGAGTTACAATGCATTTAGGTAAAGTATTACAAATAAGTGTTATTAACATTTGTGGTTAAACTTTTGTTCAAAGAGATTTCGTATTAATACTTTTTTATATGAATTTTTATGTGCATCAATGTGAAAAACAAAAAAAAAACACGTGTATTGTCATAAATGAAATATTATTTAAAATCGTATTATTATTCTAATTCTTTCAAAATATAAAACAGATAAATATTAATTTAAATTTATAATAAACAGAAAAAATAGACTTGTCAATTTAAAAATTGATTTTTGTTGAATTATTGATCTTCCAGAGGTGATTTCCGAGACTATGCAGAAGTTTGCTTCCAATATTTTGGAGACAGGGTGAAACATTGGATTACTCTAAATGAGCCATATGTTTACAGTATTCATGGTTATGCTCTTGGGATCAATGCACCAGGTCGATGCTCTGAAACGGTAGATTCAACTTGTCTCGGTGGTAATTCAGGAACAGAACCATATATAGTTTCACATAATCTACTACATGCTCACGCAGCTGCTGTGGATGTGTACAGGAATCAGTTCAAGGTTCTTTTTTTATCAGAACTTTTAAATTGCTACGAGGTTTCAAGTATTCTGGTATAGTTCTTTTACTTAAATTAACATTCAAAATACTTTATACAGGAACATCAAAAAGGAATGATAGGCATAACACTTAATACTCAGTGGTATGAGCCATATTCAGATGACAAATTTGATAAAGAGGCTGCCGAACGTGCACTTGACTTCATGTTTGGGTGGTAAGTGCTTAACTCTGCATAAGAATATGCATTCTCAAATGCGATGTTTTGATATGTAACAATGAATATAGGTACATGAAACCATTGACATCAGGAAAGTATCCAGAGAGCATGCGTTCTCTAGTTGGTAATCGATTACCAGAATTCTCAAAACAAGAAGCAAGATTTCTTATTGGTTCATTTGATTTTATTGGAATAAACTATTACACCACTAACTATGTTGCTCATCAACCCCTACTCCAACCACTTGGAAGCAAATCCGAACCTAACTCCATTACAGATGCCCATGTCACATATTTAAGTGAGAAAACCTCTATCTATCAATTATTTAACTTATTTATATATATGTTGAATTTGTTATGACATTTTGCTTTTGTTTTCGTTGTAGCTGAACGCAATGGTATTCCGATAGGTGCACCAGTATGTCTACAATTATGTCAAGTTTTAAGTTCATGTTATTATTATTATTATTCGTATTATTTTCTTTGGTTTTATATAACTTATGTATATTTGCAGACGGCTTCTGGTTGGTTATATGTTTACCCCAAAGGAATTAGAGAGTTGTTGCTCTATACCAAAGAAAAGTACAACGATCCTTTGATTTATATAACTGAAAATGGTAATTATACCAAAAAAAACTTTTATTATCTAGTTTAAAAAAAATATTTTGACGAAATTATTTAAAATGTCAAACTTCAATATAAGTTTTTCTTTTAACACGTTGATGTATACTCCTTTTAATTTATAGGTAGAGGAAATGACGTCTATGATGAAAAAGAGACACTTGAGGAAGCTCTTATAGATATTTATAGAATCGATTATTATTATCGTCATCTCTATTATCTACTTTCAGCAATAAGGTAATGATTTATTTTTCACATATTTTAAGAAGTATATTTTAAAGTCTAATTTAAATTTCTTTTATTGAATTTACAAGGGAGGGAGTAAATGTAAAAGGATATTTTGCATGGTCATTCTTGGACGACTTTGAATGGGGAGATGGCTATTTAGTAGGATTTGGACTAAACTTTGTTGACAGAAAAAATGGGTTGAAGCGATATCCCAAGCTCTCAGCAAAGTGGTTTAAGAATTTTCTTGGACCACCATATCTCAAGGAATATTAGCATTGTACACAAATCTATACTTTGATAAGTCTCTCTCATGTAATGTTAGCTATTAATAAATTTCAACAATGTGTGTGCTGTAAAACTTTTTATTGGTGAAATGTGACTTGTTTAATAGAGGGATACATTTAATATGATAGCAAAATCTTTCTTTTTCTTCTAATACATATACTTTTTTTATATGGATTGAATATCTTGATTGTACCTTAAATATATTTATTATTATTGATAAATTACAAGAAAATACGGTATTATTGATTGTAAAATTAGACAAGCCACTTACATGCTGCTACTTAGTGACCACCCCACCCCAATACATACATACATACATACCTTCAGAATCTCTATGACATCAAGATTCCTGCGAAGCTCGTCACCCTCTCGAGATGCTAAATTACTACAGATAAATCAAAAACTTGTCTGATAAAAAGACATGCAGCCAGAGAACAAGCATGGTAACGTATAGATAGAGAGAAAGAGAGAGAGCATACCCTAAAACATACATATCTGGTTCATTTTGAACCTGAAGAAAATCACTCAGATCAAGGTTCACAGTGGGGCATTGCCCTCCTACATTCAATGTTGCTGCAAAAACTCTGATATACAAATAACTACGATCATTAATCTGGTCAACAAATATTGTACTTTATTCATAAACACAAAAAGAAAAAAAGATCAATTCTTCATATATAAATATACCTGAGATTTTGAACTGCTTCGGTAGAAGACAGAGAAGATTCTGAGCCTCAATTTTCAATGGATGTATCAGAAAGTGCATCTATAAGGAAAATCAATGACTGGTCTAAGTGATCATGCCAATATGGAAGAGTAGAAAGTGCATCTACGTTTAATTACCTCCTAGTCTATATATCCATCATGTAATACAAAATTTCCTACACACAAGTCATTTGCCTTTTCATAATCTACCTTTATTATTATCCCTTTCTTCTTTTTTTCTTTTCAGTTCTTCCACAACTTCATTAGTTACCGTCCAATGGTCTTGTTGATTATGAACTATGCATAACTTTTGGGAACATTCTCATCATCCTATTCGTCTATACCTTAGAGATAATTTTATACACACCCCACCGTATAGGCCTAAATCATGAAGACCTATTGGTTTCTCCTTTTTGGATATTAGAGTTATGAAATGAGGCATTACATCCATTTCATATATGTCCTTAGCATTGGAAATAGTTTGGAGACAGGGTGAAACATTGGATTACTCTAAATGAACCATGGTCTTATAGTAAAGAAGGTTATTCAGTTGGGTTGTTTGTACCAGGTCGTAGTTCTGAACAGGAAGATCCAACTTGTCTTGGTGATGGTAATTCAGGTTGTTGTTTTCTTTGTTTTCATTGGCAAGCTGAACGCAATGGTATTCCGATAGATACACCGGTATGCATACGATTATGCCAAATTTTAAATTCATATTATTATTATTTTATTTTATTTTATGTAACTTTATATTCATATTTATATTTGCACACAGCTTCTAAATGGTTATTTGTATGCCCCAAGGATTTAAAGAGTTGTTGCTCTATATCAAAAAAGAGTACAACAATCCCTGAATTTATATAACTGAAAAGGGTAATTATACAGAAAATCATTTTTATTATCTTTGAAATACTGTCTAAAAAATATTTAAAATATAGAACTTCAATACGAAGTTTGTAATTTTACATGTAATTTTTCTTTTACAACATATTATATATATATATATATATATATATATATATATATATATATATATATATATATATATATATATATATATATATATATATATATATATATATATATATATATATATATATTGTTTCTTATTCATAGGTAAGGGTAATATCTCAATGAACAAACGCTTGAAGCTCTGCTACATGCTAGTATCGTCATCTCTGTAATTATCAATTTTAACTTTGTCACACATTATCCTAAGTGCACCATTGAGTTTTGAAGGCGTTTACTCGTATTTTTAATGTGTTTTGGTATCTTTTTTTTTAATTTCAAACATCTTTGGATACACTTCTGGATGATAAAAAAATTAAATAGATATATCTATTAGTTCAAACTGCAATATGATTTTGTAAATATTTTATAATTTTTTAATTTATTTATATATAAAATATTTTTAACTTATAAAAAATTGTTTTATTTTATTATTAACATTTTTTAGGAAAAATAATCCCCAACATATACCGATCTTTCCTTTAAATGATAATAAAATAAGACATGTCATTCCAAAAAGTTTGTGAGATTAAAATTAACGTATTTGCTCAAAATAATTTCTAGTTAATTTCTCGCTGATCCCTTCCAAAGTTATTCTGTGAGGAAACACCAAAAACATTATTTTGAAAATAAATTACTAGTCCAAAAATCAATTTCCATTTCTTCAATTAAAGAATTACAGACAGTGTCAAATCATCATTAAAAAAATGCAGTGAAAATTTTGTAATTAAGGTGAAGACATTGTAGCAGGAATAGGGTTGACTAGATTTGGTTCTACCACGTTGCCTCTGCCAAAGCAGACAGTTCTTGGTGATGTGTATGGGTTGAGTCTGATTAAATTACTTATTTATATTTTAGCCAGCTCGTGTATTTATATTACGGAATCTATATGAAGATAATTTAATATCTATTACATGATACATATGAATAATTTAATATCTATATAAAACATTTTTATTACATAATTTTCTTATATATATATAACCTTATACATGTTGAAAAGGGAAGGTGGAACCTTCTTCTTTATGATATAAGATTGAATATCATATTGCAGTACCTCCGGAGGCGCCGGTTGAGACGCCGTATGTGACGGAGGAACCTTCTCAACGGCAACAATTGGCCATATCATGGCACATGGGCGCGTTGTTTGGAAAAGTTAAGAAAAAGATATTATTTTTCTTATGAATTCATTACCTTATCCACTTAATCATAGATATGCATGCAGATTTTGCATTTTTTTATAGCCATGTGTTGATTAGAGTATTCAGTGTAAGGCTCGTGTTCTAAACCCAATTTCTTTCTTATTCCATTTTTCTTTTTTATTTATCCTCAATGTTTTTAATAAGTTTCTTCCAAATCTTTATAATATCTTGTCTTTATAAGTTTCTCATGAGATCATGCCTATTCATGTTATTTAGTTTATCTTAATATATTTCAATTCCTTTTTGTTTTTGAAAATTTTTCAATTTCTTTAATATTAATATTTGAGATCAAAATCAGTTAAGTTAAAAGAAATAGTTCTCTCAATTAATTTTCTTACTGTATAATTAGGTTTTATTTATAATGTTATTCTAGACTATTTAGAGTTTTGGAGCTTCTCATCTTAAATATTGCATGCAATGCAAATTACTTTGAGAGAAAAAAATATTTTTCACAAATTATTGTAAAGTGGGTTATATTCAAAGACGAGATTAAATATGAAATTGGATAGATAGGTATTAATTGCCTTATTAATGAGAAAGTCCCCACTATAATGTAGGAGTATTGATGTCGCGACCTTGCCAAAATTATTTGTGCCACCTTATACAAACTTTTACCCTAAAGTCTATAACTATGTAAAAAATCAATTAATAATAAATTAAAATTAATGCTAATTAGCTAATAATATTGAATTTACCTATTAATAAATTTTAAAATAATAAAAATACTAATTTATCGTCAATATTTAAAATTAACTCAAGTAAACATCAACTAAATTAATTATGATTTAAAAAAATAAATTAATCATAATTTATTACTATATAAATTGTGCTACTTTTTTTGTTCAAAAATAAAGTTCGACTGGAAATTAAAAATAACTTTGCTGGAGGAATCGTTTTTCTTAGAGAGAGACTTCTTTTTTATGGGAAAGGATTTTGTATAAAATAATTGATAAGAAAAGATAAATATTATTAAATTGATATTAGTTTCAATATAATAAATTTTATTAATTTTCTATCCTACATATCATATAACCCTACAGTGTTAATTCTATTACTTATAAGAATTCTATTACTTATAAGAATTCTATATAAAAATTGTTTATTATCTTTATTTATTTTGTATATTATTTCTCTGATAATTTAGCGGCAGTATGTACAAGTACTGGCATGTGATTTTTTATTT
Source organism: Vigna angularis (assembly GCF_016808095.1). Classification (NCBI taxonomy): domain Eukaryota; kingdom Viridiplantae; phylum Streptophyta; class Magnoliopsida; order Fabales; family Fabaceae; genus Vigna; species Vigna angularis. The sequence continues at coordinate 2,971,649 of NC_068980.1, forward strand.
TATTTAGCATATGCTCAATGCTTAATAAATAGTTTCATTTTCTGTTTGAGTATTAAATTTATTTTATTGGCTAATTTTTTTTTATTGAAATTTTCAACAAAAGATAACCGAGGCAAAAAGTATAAATAAAAAAGGGAGCAAAATCCTGCTGTCTCGATTACTTTTGAACCGAGACAAAATCGTACCCCTTTTCTCTTGGTTACTTTTGAACCGAGGCAAAATTATATTCTTTTTGTCTCGGTCCACAACCGAAGTAAAAAGGGATAGACTTTTTGTCTCGCCTGTATATGCCTCGGTTCCAGAATCGTTGTCTATGGATAAAAATAACCGTTGTCGTTTCTCTGAAATGCACTAATGTTACGACTTTAACTAATACAAATATTATTCAATTAAAACTAGAAAAGGTCATACTTTGAAACCAATAAAATAAAATACATTTATCATAAATCTAAAATATTAATATTTTAATTTAAAGTATAAATATTAATTATTATATTATTAAAAATAGAAGTAATGAAGTGGAAAATTTTCCTTAAATGTCTCTATAGCACGTAAAGACAACTCATTTGTTTTAAAAGTATTTTGACCATTTAAAAAGGTTAACTTTTATATTTATAAAAAGGAGAAAGATTAAAAAATAAAATAATAAATATAAAATCTGTGTAAAAATTTATTAGAAGGTGAATATTATGCCTACACTCACATGACACATTACTGTATACAACAGTGTCATTGATGACAGAAAATGTAAACGTTTACATCAAATTATGCTAAAGATCTAATTTTGCTGTATACATATTGGAGTTTAGAAGAAGGTGAATATTGTGCCTACCCTCACATGACATTGCAGTATAAAAAAGTGTCATTGATCACAAACAAAATGAAAACTTTTACATCAAATTATGCTAAAGATCTCCAAATATTACATTCATTAAAAATTTAATAAATTAATAATAATATATTAAACTTTCATATAATTTTAAAATAGTTATAATAACTACATCTAACTAAATTGTATATACTATATATTAAATGTACTCCATAAGATAAATTAAAAATGTATAAGGAAGAATCTCAAGAAAAACATGTGAAAACAAATAAGGAATTTCGCTTAAAAGGTTTAAAATGTTTAAGGTATAAATAAGTATGCTGATTTTAAAATTGGTATAGATATTGCTTTAAGCAATGTTCTAATTGGTGGTTTATGTCTTGAGCTGGTAAATATTATAATTTAGTTTGGACTTATGTACAGGAAGTGATAATTTGGGAGGCTTTCATTTTAACTTTTCTATGTAAATTTTATTTTGTACACGACTTAGAACAATTTAAATATCCTTATTCGATATATTTATTTTTATTGTAAAAAAAGTTAATTTGTAGGATAAATTTTTATAAAGAAAATAGTATATCATTTAATTTAAAATTTTATTTTATTTCTGATAAATTGTTCACTTCAATTTAAATATTTAACATAATTAATTTCAAACTTTATTTCATATAAAACTCAATTGGGCTTAAGCTTAAAATAATTATTTCAAATTTATCATCATAAACAACTAAATATTGTTTTTTTAAACATAAAAAAACCTGATAATTGTAAATTTGAATTCTTTAATTTAAATAACAAACAAAAATTAGTAATTATATAGAAAAAAAAAATGACATGAGACTCCCATTAAACAAAAAAGAAAAAAGAAACAAGTCACATGCACACTTCACTTAAATTAAAGTTGTCATCTAAGAAGACTTCAATTTTTTTTTTAAATAATCGATCTGTCTTAAAGAAAACGATTTATATTCTATCATGATCTTACCACTTCTTAGTAAAAAATTAAAAACATGTCAAAATGGTCCATAATTAAATCCATATGATAAATAATTTAGAAAAATACTCACATGAACCATACAAAAACCCTGAACATTGAGATCTGCGTAAACTTCAACATACAGAGCGGAGTCCACTCTAAAATTAAAAAAGAAAAAAAATATTAACAATAACAAGTAAATTGAAACAATAGGATTACTCCATTCCTTATAGAAAATCAAAAGAAAAGAAAAAGAAAAAACAAAGATACACATCTCCTGACTATTTTCCCCAACAAGACCAAACGGAAACAAATACTTATATACAAATTCTTAATGAAATCGTGCACCTAAAAGACTTATATATCCATTAATTTAGGTAATATTTTTTAGAAACACCTATTACTGTGTTTGCATAGACAATTTTAATAGAGTAATTTATTATTTTAGAGAGTTTTAAATACTTTATGGTAAAATATGGTATTTGAATAACAAATTTAAAAAAAAAATTATTAAAGTAACTTCAATATTTAATGTTAGAGAATGTCAAAATTTACTTAGTAAGTAAGAATTCGAATTACTCTATATTTTTTAATTCACATTTAGCTTTTTTATTTTCTTTTCAATTCAAATTTAGTTTTGCAAATGATTAACTTGATTAAGCCTTATATATTATTAAAATGATTACTTTTGGACTCATGTTAATTTCTGTTTTTTTATTAATGTATTTAAATATTTTCCTCTCATAAATTTTCAGAATCTGTAGACTGAACATAGCAGGGTCCGTCTCCACGGGAAGACAAGTTTTTAATAGCTGTAGAGAATTCTTCTGCATGTGACAGACTCTATATATAGTGGCTCATTCAGAGGGCAAAGAGTGTGAAGAATTTGCATTTTGAGGAAAATGGCTTACACACAAAGTTTCTTGCAGTTCCGTGCCCTAACCACTCCCCTTAGGGTTCCGACAAAATGGGAAGTGATGGGGACCAACAAACGAAACCACATTGTTTGCAAGGCAGTGAAAGAGGATGTCGAAGACAGTGATGCCACCAACGTTAGCCTTGTCTCTCGCAGATTGGCCCTCGGCACTGCCCTCATCGGTGGTGCTGCTGCTGCTGGCACTAAGGCCTCACCTGCTCGAGCTGTTGATGCAACACTCTCTCTCCAGGAGCCTCGTATTTATTTTACCCTTCATCACTTCTTTAAGAAATCCATTATGTGCATGTTTCTTTTCACGTATCAGTTTTAAAATCACATTCTCCGACATGGCTTGTAACGAGTTTATTCTCTTGGCTACTGTAGCAGCTACCACATTACCTGCATCGATTGTGGAAGTTCTTCCTCTCAATCGAACCAGTTTCCCCGAGGGCTTCGTTTTCGGGACAGCATCCGCAGCTTACCAGGTATATGCACTCAATAAATCATACAAATGCTTTTCTTACTACAGTTTATTCTATTTATCACACAAAGTAAATGTTTGTTATGTTCTTAATATGTACCAACAGTACGAAGGAGCGGCATTTGATTATGGAAGAAAACCTAGTGTATGGGATAACTTCACCCATAAATATCCAGGTTTTTTTTCTCTCTCTTTCTATCAACACTATATCTTAGAAAATACTTGATTTTATTTTATTTCTACTTTGATTATTAGTTGTGAATATCTAGGACTGTAAATGTGTGATAACTTGCAGAGAAGATAAACGATAGAAGCAATGGAGATGTAGCAGTTGACGAATATCATCGTTATAAGGTAAAGTCCAAATTCTTAATGATCATACAAATCATCAATGAAGAAGAAAATTATCTTTCTCCTTCAAAATTATTATATTAAATTATTTATGTTATTGTTTTATGTTTATATAACAGGAAGATATTCAGATAATGAAGGATATGAATCTGGATGCATACAGATTCTCCATTTCTTGGTCTAGAATCCTACCAAGTGAGATAAAAGTTGATGAACTATTATTACTCTGCTTGTTACTATTGTTGTTGGATCTTTCATTGTTAATGATTTCGATGTTCATTTAAAATCATGGATATATAGATGGAAAGGTCGGTGAAAACGAGGAGGGTGTAAACCAAGAAGGAATCGCTTATTACAATCGCCTCATAGATCATCTGAAAGACAACGGTGAATGTCCATGTTTTCCTCTCTTTGTTTTTCTCAATTGAAAAGTTTACATTTTGTAATAGATTTTTAAGTAAGTGACAATAGTTATATTTGAAATATTAATGTTGCAGATATAGAACCATATGTGACACTTTTTCACTGGGATTTTCCCCAAGCTTTAGAAGAAGAATATGGAGGTTTCTTAAATCCTCGCGTTGTGTAAGTTATACAAAATTTATTTTCTATTCAACTTCGTATTATCATAATTACAAATATATATATATATATATATATATATATATATATATATATATGAGATAAATATATTTTAAGTAGAATAATATATATTTTGATCTGTATTAATGTCATCTTTTAAGAAAATACATAAATTTAGATGACGCTTTTTTAAACTCACTTTTGTAAACTCAATCAGCTCAGTTAGTTGGTTAACCTCTTTTCAAATACATCATTATAAAGTATACTATTCTTTTTTTTTTATAATGACACAAATTGAAATATATGATTATTATCTCTTTGTTAACTTTTTTATATCATTTCTTATATCGCACATCAAAGTTCATAAAAGAAAAATATTAAACGTTGTATTATCATAAATTCAATATTATTTAGAAACATTTTACAAATATTGTTCTGTAAATGTAAAAAAGATTTTTAGTTAATTCAATATTATGACAATAAACCAAAATAAAGTTAAACCATGTTGAGTTTGAATAATGCTCAACGTTTCAATTTATAATACTAGTGTAAAACTTTAAAATATGGTCACCAAAGGTTTTTATCACTAAAAGAAAAAAAAAAAAGTGATATTATAGTTTTGAAAGTTCATCAATAATCGTAAACTTATGTTAGTAATTATTATTTTTCTTTGAAAAAATATCGGCGGACCAAAATTCTTCAATAAAAAATTGTTGATAAATTTATTCATGAATTGTCTATAAGGAAGATATTTGATAAAGAAAAAAAATATTTTAACACACTTTTTTTTACAATATTTTGACCGTATATATGTATAATACTTTTAATGATTCATTATTTATTTATTATTGTATTAACATATTTTAAATTCAATAAAAAATGACATATATGTTATATCAAAATGTTGTCAAAAAATTTATATTAATATATCATTACTTTATTTCACAATGTCAAAGTATAATCATATATCCACCAACACAACAAATATTTATCGATAGTATAACAATTTATCTGTTGATAAAAAATATGACGACGATGAGTTATGTGTTTTATTAATTAACTCTCTTAACTTATATATAAGAGATGCCGAGGATATTTACTCGTAATAAACTTCTAACAGATTTTTAAATCAGCACAGACAAATTCTCAGCATATTGGTCTCCTAAAAAGTATAGTTAATAATAAAATATATTGATTAATGTCAACAAAAGTTTAAGTTGATAATTTGGATCATTTACACCTTTATAGAAAGAATAATAATCCTATCTACAAACTTTATTTTATTGAATGATACATAAGATAATATACTTTAGTAGAGTTTTTACGAGAGACCTTTACTTTATATTTTTCTTTGCTAAGAAAAAAAAAAACGAGAGGTGTTTATATTTTTCAATCTCGTAAATTTAACTCTTATTGTTGATTTAAAAAATGACTTTATTCTATTTTTTATTTTCAGAGATGATTTTCGAAACTACGCAAACATTTGTTTCAAATACTTTGGAAACAGAGTGAAACATTGGATCACTCTAAATGAGCCATGGGCTTACAGTAGGGAAGGTTATTCAGTTGGGATGTTTGCACCAGGTCGATGCTCTGAAACGGTAGATTCAACTTGTCTCGGAGGTGATTCAGGAACAGAACCTTATATTGTTACACATCATCTACTGCTTGCTCATGCAGCTGCTGTAGATCTGTACAAGAAACAGTACAAGGTTCTTTTAATTAGTCTTTATCAGAACTTTTAAATCTTAATATATTTCATTAAATATTTCGACATTAATTGGTACGAGGATTCATACATTTGGTACTATCTTTTTCTAAGATAATGTTCGAAACACTTTATCCAGGATGATCAAAAGGGAGAGATAGGCATAACACTTATTTCTCGTTGGTTTGAGCCATATTCAAATACCGAAGCAGATAAAAAAGCTGCTGAACGAGCACTTGATTTCTTGTTTGGATGGTAAGTGTTCAATGAATTTCTATTCTCTTCTGGATTTTTCTGTCTTATTCATCTACTATGCTTTTAAAACGTGTTTGGAATTTGATTATAGGTACATGCAGCCATTGACATCAGGAAAATACCCAGAGAGCATGCGTTCTTTAGTTGGAAGAAGATTGCCAGAATTCACAGCAGAAGAATCAAGACTTCTGGCTGGTTCATTTGATTTTCTAGGGTTAAACTATTACACCACTAATTATGCTGCTGATCAACCTTCATCGAATCTCAACCCTAGTTATGAGACAGATGCCAATGTCAATTATTTAAGTGAGGAAACATCTAACTATCAATTATTTATATTATATATGTTAAATCTCGTAATTAATATAACATTTTCTTTTTGTTTTCATTGGCCAGCTGAACGCAATGGTATTCCAGTTGGTACACCGGTGTGTATAAAATCATTGTCAAATTTTAAATTCATATTATTATTATTATTATTATTTTATTCGGTTTTATATAACTTGATATTCATATTTTTCTACTTGCAGACGGCTTCTAATTGGTTATTTGTATGCCCCAAAGGATTTAAAGACTTGTTGCTTTATGTTAAAGAAAAGTACAACAATCCCTTAATTTACATTACTGAAAATGGTATAATTTTTATCATCTTTGAAATATTGTCTGATAAAATATTTCTTTTATAACACATTGATATATATTGTTTTGAATTGATAGGTAGGGGAAATGATGTGAATGATGAAGGACAAACACGCGAAGAAGCTCTACTAGATATTTATAGAATCGATTACTATTATCGTCATTTGTATTATCTACGTTCAGCAATGAGGTAATAATTTATTTTTCACATATTTTAAAAAATAATTTGGAGTGTAATTTAAATTTGTTTGATTGAGCAGTGAGGAAGTAAACGTAAAAGGATATTTTGCGTGGTCACTATTGGACAATTTTGAATGGAAGAATGGTTATTTAGTTGGATTCGGACTAAACTATGTTGACAGAAACGATGACTTGAAGCGATATGCCAAACTCTCAGCACGATGGTTTAAGAGTTTTCTTCAAAGGCCAGATCCAAATCCAAATTATGAAGGATAATAGCATCTGTAGCAGACATATGTTACAGTCTGAAACTCTCTTATGTCATGTTGCTTATTTAATAAATTTCAATAAATGGGTGTGCCGTTAAACTTTTTATAATGAAATGTACCTTTCAATAATTTTAGTAATAAATTCCTGCCTGCTTGTTTTTTAATCAAAGAAGAAAACTTATTGATTTAATTATTATTATTATCTATCATATTTCATTACAAGAAAAATTAATAATTTTTTTGTAATCATCAAATATAACTTTTAAATAAGAATTATTCGCAATTTAATGACCGCCAAAACTCCTTCTTTACCATCTCAAAGATGTTACTAACATCTTATCAAATTGTTAAATTATAATCATCATTAAGTTCTTTATTATCTCAATTGTTATACTACAATCCTATCATATCATCAACATCACTACTTAATAAGTCTATAACGAGAAACATAACAAACCATACTTTCCCTTAAAACAGAGTCATGGTAACACATTAACTCTACAAAACTTATCAATCAAAGGCAACTAGTGTTAGTACCAACCATTTTTATAAACATATGTCATATTTCATATACTTCATCGTACCATTCATGTTTATCAAAATAGGATGATTGGAGTCATCAATCGCAGCTTCGAACTTATCTTCCTTGCTCCTCAAGGATTTATGAGTGAAAACTTTGATGCTTCTTCCATCGACACTATACATGACCTAATTTAGAGTCCTATGGGCATGACATTCATCGCTTTCGATCCTCTCGAAAGAGAGCACTTGAATCTTAGTCTCTTCTACCGCTCATCATGGACGAAGAAACTCGTCTCTTCTATTGTCTTTTAAAGACAAAGAGATTCACCTTTTTAATATTTCATAAGAGAAAAGATACAAACTCAAATTAAAAAAATATAAACAAAAAACATATTTAACGACATAAAAGCCTGCCTACCTCATGTTAGATTCAATATCATAATATTCTTGTTAAGCTAAATCATGATCACAAAAAACCATTACCACATCTCAAGATAATAAATACAACCACAAGTAAACAAGGTCAACCATACACATACAACAAATTTCTAACCACACCCTTTTTTTTCCAACACACTCCTACCAAATGTTGAAACCCTACCTACCTTTCCAAAGTGGACCCCACACCTTCCTATATGTTTCTCGTAATTGATAATTCCATTCATCTCATTTCATTCATACACACTTTAAGCATTAAATTCTACTCTCACTTTTTTCTTTTCTAAACTCACCTACAATCACCCATGCATCAACATTCAATAAACTAATTTCACACGGTTATAACCCTTCCCACATTTACCTTTTCACTCTCACGTACTCTCTCTCTCTCTTCCATTCATTACATGGGTTTCACTTCTCAATACACACGGGTCCCATACAATAATTCAATTCATGCATCCAAATTCATTATAAACCAATATAGACACACTGCACAACATCAATATTAATAACCATTTTAAACCATCAAAACACATGTTTTAAAGAAAGCACACCCCTCATAAAAGCATAGAAACAAGATAAAACACCACCACTTGAAACCCATACAATAAGAAGAAAATAAAACCCTTGCACCTCCCCATTCTATGCCGTACAACATATTGCCAATTGCACCACCATCATGGCCCACCCAATGCTACTTCACATACATCACGGTACTCATGAATCTAAACACTACGAGAAGAAAATAACACCATTGAATGCACCATGCAAGATGTATAACTAAAACATGTAACTTGTTTCCATGGAAACCACCTAGCACGTACCCAAAAGTTTAACCCCAAAGAGCAGGATATACCAGCCCATTAACAACCCGTCCTTGACATATAACTCACGGATACAAACATGGTATTCGGTACAAATCACTCAGAATCAAAGTTATACGCATGGAGCAGCACGACTTGTATTAAATACATGGTACATCAACATGATCACCTCGTATCAATTGTTTGTAACCCGCGAACAACCTGGCACATTGGAATCATGACGTCAATCACTCGGTGCATGGCCATATTAACATAAACCACGTGGAACCAGCATGACATGTTCCTGGAATCGTGAACAACAACATACCAGTCTAGTTTTGGAGGGGAAAACATGTACCCCTATCTCGTAAATAAGAAAACAGAAAGCCCCATACCAAGATGACTTATATATATATATATATATATATATATATATATATAGCTCATAACTCCTATATGGAAACTCTAATCCCACCATTAAATGATTAAATAAACAATTTCAATGCATGAATGTATTCATCTCAATAAAATGCATGCAACCCAATGGTATGGCTTTAAAAGTAACAACACTGCATGCAGTCATCTCATTTAAATATGCACGTGCTCCCATTTTCCCATGCTTCCAAATCGTTGGTCTAGTGTTTTTTTTAAGAAACCCGTGGACCCCATCATGCATGGGTTATATATTAAGACTTATACCTGTGGATCTCTCCCGTCCAAAAAAATTATAAAATTCTTAACTTCACTGATGACTTATTTATATGTTATTTATTTTAAAATTTAAGTAATCAAAATAATGATAATAAGAATAAATCTTAAATCTTACAGTGTTACTTTTATAAAAAAAATTATAAATTATTTTTATTTGGATTATGTTTGTTTTAAGCACTATAACTTAGATTTATATTTCAACTTTATTTAGTTGTCTATTAACTTCTATTTTACGTGCTATTTTTTTTTTCAATATCTCATTTAAAAATTAGTAAAACTATATCATTTTTAAATATCTGGAAATATTTATACGTATCCACATTTTTTAAAAGATTCACAGATTTTTTATGTAGATATCCAGCTAATTACGAATCAGGTTGCAGATTATTTTTTTCGTTGAAGTCGAATTGAGAATAGATAGTTTCTATATCCGATCTTTTATTATCTCTCTAGTTGTAAGTAATATTGATTCTCTTAATGGTAACAAGACTTTAAAATTATTTATGCTTAATAAAATAAAGTGAAAATAAATGACAACAAAAAATATTGATTCTCTTAATGGTAACAAGACTTTAAAATTATTCATGCTTAATAAAATAAAGTGAAAATAAACGACAACAAAAAAAGTCGTGCTTAATTAAATCGTTTTGGAACTATTTTACCACGTGACTAGTTAACATTATTCTAACCTTATCTAGATAGAGTGCCACATTTAAAAAATGTCTTTTCTGATACTGAGATCGCATCTCCAGTCTCCTATCTTGACTTTTGTGCGGAAACGACAGAATTTCTAATTTTATATACTTGGGTAATTTCGAAAAAAAATAATGTTTAGCATTTTATTCTTATATAGGATTATTATATAGGATTTCGACTTGTAAAATTTTCGAATTGAAATATACAGATATAATAATATTTAAAATTTTAGATCTTAAATAAGATCATGAATTCTAAACTGAAAATAAATGTTTATCTTAAAATATATAAAAGATTAATAAGAGTACGACTGTTATTTGAATTTATACTAAAGTAAAAGCTATAAAGATATTTTACTTAAAACTAATATAAAGATAATTTTAGATCTGTAAAATTCAAATTGGTTTTCTTACAAAACAATTATCTGGATTTAATTTCAATCCATTTTTTTTAGACTCAATTTGAATTTAATTTAATTTCAATTATTTAAAATTGATAAAACTTTTTAAAATAGTGTTTTTAGAATATTTTAAATGCATTTTCATGTCTCTCTATACATATTGTAATTTAGAAGAATATGAACACGCTCTCATAAGACACATGACTCTCAATTTAAATATTTCTTATAATTAATTTAAATATTTTTTCATATAAAACTCAGTTCAGCTTAAGCTAAAAAAATATTTAAAATATCATTAAAAAAAGTAAGAACTTATTAAAATATGGAAAATTAAATATTATATTAAAAATATAAAATAGGAAACCTTATAATTATAAAATTTTATTATCTGGTTAAAAAATTAAATTAATAAATTACATAAAAAAGAAAAAAATTACACTCCCATTAAAAAATGAAATAGTCACATGGTGACTTCACTTAAATTAAAGTTATCATATATGAGAACTTCTATTTAAAAAAATAAAAAATCAAACTGTCTTGACAAAAACGATTTCTATTCTATGTTCATATCCCTTATCGCGATTTGATAATAATAATAATAAAAAAACGTATTGATCATAATGAAATCGTGTACACCTAAAAGACTTATTCATCGTATTCGTAATATTTTTTTAAAAATACCCACGTGAACGGTGCAAAAACCGATATCTGTAGATTTAACATAGAATCTATTCTGAAATTAAAAAAATATAAAAGAAAAAGAAAAAACCAAAGCTGTTCGTAATTTGTGCATCTAAAAAACATTATTCTATAAAAAAATAGCATTAATATATAACTTAGAATAATATTGTTAAAATTTGTTATAACATTCGACATGCACATTATAAGTAAAATTTGTTAATATTAGAGATATGAAGAAAATATAGATTTTTTTCATTGTATTTCTGTAATTTTGAAGGAAGTTAAGATAAATTTTAAAATTTTCATATATATGATTGAATTGTGATTGCATGACATCGTCCCTTTATTAAGAAAAACAATTTATTAAGTAAAGTTTAAACCCGTGATCCTACGTTACTTTTAAGTGAGAGAAGAAATTATTAAAATATGTTACTTCGAAATGATTTTAATTTAAATCTGATTACAATGAAGTTATGTCATGCACATGCTACTTATCCTAATATAAAAAATTAATAATAAATTTGTCTATTTCAATAATTTTGGCCTATAATTAAACTATTTTAGTAAAAGTTCTCAAAATATAGTGACAAAGTATAAACAACTACTATTTTAATCATTTTGTTATCTTTTACTACTAATTTGTTTAACTTCATATTAAACAGCAGGATATAATTTGTGAAAAAATCGGAATTAGAAGAAATAATATAAGTTTTTTTTTAATAAGACTCTTTATATTGTTAAAGGGTTTAAATTATATGGATTACAACGAGTCGGATCGGATACGGATAATGTCTATCTATTATCCGATTCATCCATTATCCGTATGGATACCCGTTTAAAAAGTATATTTGAATATTTTAAAATTAGTAAGTATCCGTGAATATTTAAAAATATATTTTATAATTTTTGAAAATAAAATTACAAAATAGTATGTAAAATAAATTAAATATAAATTAAAATTTAATTATAATTAAATTAAACCTAATAAGATATAAATTAATTTTAATTCTAATTAAATTTAATTTAATAAGATATAAATTAATTTTAATTCTAATTAAATTTAACTTAATAAAATATAAATTAAATTTTTATTTTATTTTTTTAGATAACATGTACTCATATGTATGAATAGTATAATATTCGCATCCGATCCGTTTAAAAAAGATATTAAAAAATAATAAATATACGAAAATAGCAAGTATCCGTCGACAGATTTTATCTTTTCTCACCTAATTCATACAACCTTAATATTGTGTATATAAATATATAATTTTTTTTTCTAATAAAGAAAGATCTCTATATGTGGATTGACAATGTTATATTAGGTCCAATTAATCTTATATCTTTACTTTATAAAGGTTATATTCTTTCATACTAACACCTATATTATTAGACATTCTTTCATCGCACACAGACATTCTTTCATCGCACACAGAGCTTGTAACCTTTGAGACTTGTATGTGGTTAATAAGCAACCTTCGATTCCCTCGTTGGCCTTTGGGTAAAAAATATGGAGCTAGAAAATCTTATGTATCTATTTCGAAAATATTTTCAAAAAATACCCACGTGGACGGTGCAAAACCCTAAACTTTGAAAACACGTGAACGGTAACAGACATCCGTCTACAGTCGAATTCAATATTTTAATAGCTGTTGAGTATTCTGCTGCATGTGATAAACTCTATATATAGTGCCTCATTCAGAGGCCAAAGATGTCAACAATTTGTAGTTTGAAGAGAATGGCTTACACACAAGGTTTCTTGCAGCTCCGTGCCCTAACCACCCCGGCTAGAGCTTGGCCACAGTGGGAAGTGGGGACCACCGCACGAAAGCACATTGTATGCAAGGCAAAGGAGGATGTCCAAGACGGTGATGCCACCACCCTCAGCCTTGTCTCTCGCAGATTGGCCCTCGGCACTGCGCTCATCGGTGGTGCTGCTGTTGCTGGAACCAAGGCTTCACCTGCTGCTGATGCTGCTGCTGCTGCTGCAAATCTCTCTCTGGAGAAACCTGGTATTTTACTCTTCATCACTTCTTTAAACACTCAACTATTTTCATGCTTGTTTTAACGTGTGAGTTTTTAGTTCATATATCGGATACGAAAATGTGAAAGTTAATCTTAGCGTCTATTTGGTTTGACGTGAAAAAATAAAGAAGCTGTTTAAGTACTTTCAGTTTGAACGCATGATTTCAGTGTTTCCGAAATGTTTATTATCTACAACATAAAATATTGTTTTACACTTCCTTTTTCACTGTATCACTACTGCATTAAGTAGAATCAAAGTCTCGTATTCATTGAACATGGCATGTAATGAGTTTATTGTCTTGGGTACTGTAGGAGTTAGCCCATTACCAGCAATAAAAGCTGAGGAATATCCTGCATCGGTTGTGGAAGCTCTTTCTCTCAATCGAACCAGTTTTCCCGAGGGCTTCGTTTTCGGGACAGCGTCTGCGGCTTACCAGGTATATGCACTCAATAAATCATACAAATGCTTTTCTTACTACAGTTTATTCTATTTATCACAAAAAGTAAATGTTTGTTATGTTCTTAATATGTACCAACAGTACGAAGGAGCGGCATTTGAATATGGAAGAAAACCTAGTGTATGGGATAACTTCACCCATAGATATCCAGGTTTTTCCCTCTTTCTGTCTCAAACATTATGTATCAAGAAAAAGGGAAAATACTTTCTTTGATTTTATTATATTTCTATTTTAATAGTTAGTTGTAATAACTAATTACTCAAGTGAAAAAAATAAATAAAATGGGAAGAAACAAGAATAACTAAAAGAAGTACAATTGCACATTGGAAGAGAAAAGTTGTAAGAAATAACAAATTTATTTGAACTAAAACAATTATACAATATTTCTTATAAATTTTAAAAAAAAATCTATGATTTTTAGAATTTATATTATATATTTAAAACTTGAGAAAACCAGTAGATATAAATAGTCTTACTACAAATTTGTAATAACTTGCAGAGAGGATAGACGACCGAAGCAATGGAGATGTAGCAGTTGACGAATATCATCGTTTCGTAGTAAAGTCCAAATTCTTATTGATGATAACATACGATCAATATAGTAGTCAATTATCTTGGTCCTTCAAAACAATTAATTAATTTTATGTTGTTTTGTATTTATATAACAGGAAGATATTCAGATAATGAAGGATATGAATCTGGATGCTTACAGATTCTCCATGTCATGGTCTAGAATAATACCAAGTGAGATAAAAGTTGATGAACTATTATTATTCTGCTTGTTATTACTGTTGTTGGATCTTTCATTGTTAATGATTTCAATCTTGTTTTAAAAATTATTGATATATAGATGGAAAGGTCGGTGCAAACGAGGAAGGTGTAAACCAAGAAGGAATCGATTACTACAATCGCCTCATCGATAATCTAATAGCCAACGGTCAATATCCACGTTTTCCTCTTCTGGTTTTTCTTGATTAAAAATTACATTTTAAAATACTCTTTAAAGTAAATGACAATAATCATGTTTTACAGGTCTACAACCGTATGTCACACTCTTTCACTGGGATACTCCCCAAGCTTTACAAGAAGAGTACGGAGGTTTTTTATCTCCTCAGATGGTGTAAGTTATTCATAATTTATCTTTTATCCAACAATAATTATTTACTATTATTAAGTTACGTATTTTAAAATAGATTTTGGTGTATTGTTGATTTTCAGAGGTGATTTTCGAGACTACGCAGGAGTTTGTTTCAAATACTTTGGAGACAGGGTGAAACATTGGATTACTCTAAACGAACCATGGTCTTATAGTAATAATGGTTATGCAGTTGGAACCTTTGCACCAGGTCGATGCTCCGAAACGCTAGATTCAACTTGTCTCGGTGGTGATTCAGGAACAGAACCTTATATTGTTACACATAATCTACTACTTTCTCATGCAGCTGCTGTAGATCTGTACAGGAAAGAGTACAAGGTTCTTTTAACTATAGTCCTTATCAAAACATTTAAATCTTAATATTTTATTAGATATTTTGACATTAATTGGTACGAGGATTCAAGTATGTGGTACTACTGTTTTACTAAGATAACGTTCGAAACACTTTACCCAGGAAAGTCAAAACGGAGTGATAGGCATAACAAATATTTCTACTTGGTACGAGCCATATTCGGATAGTGAATTAGATAAAAGCGCTGCGAAACGAGCACTTGACTTCATGTTCGGATGGTAAGTGCTTAACTAGGTAGAACTTATGTAGAATGTTATAGGTTTTCTATCTATATAAAATGTTTTTGATATTTTCCTCCTATATTATGCTTTTACAAAATGCTTTAGAATTTACATTATATTTTAATAATTTGTAACTATGATTATAGGTTCATGGAACCATTGACAACAGGAAGATACCCAGAAACTATGCGTAACTTGGTTGGTAAACGATTGCCAGAGTTCAGCGAAGAAGAATCAAAACTTTTGGCTGGTTCATTTGATTTTCTTGGATTGAACTATTACACCACTAACTATGCTGCGAATCGACCTAAAGTTGAACCTAGTCCTACATCCAAAGCCGAACCTAGTTATACCACTGATGCAAATGTCACTTATCTAAGTGAGGAATTCTCCATCTTTCAATTATGTAAATTATATATATATATATATATATATATATATATATATATATGTGTGTGTGTGTGTGTGTTTAATTTGTTAATATCTGATTTTGCTTTTGTTTTCATTGGCCAGCTGAACGAAATGGTATACCCATAGGTACACCGGTATGTATATGATTATGTCAAATTTTAAGTTCATATTATTGTTATTATTATTTTATTTCATATAACTTTATATTTATATTTGCAGACGGCTTCTGATTGGTTATATGTTTATCCCAAAGGAATTAGAGACTTGTTGCTCTATACCAAAGAAACGTACAACGATCCTGTGATTTATATAACTGAAAATGGTAAATATAAAAAAACAAAAAAAAAACAATTTTTATTATCTTTGAAATATATTTTAAAGAATTTTATTTTAATATACTGACGTGTATTGATTTTAATTCATAGGTAGAGGTAACGATGTGAATGATGAACCACCGCAGACACTTGAGGAAGCTCTTCTTGATATTTACAGAATCGATTATTATTATCGTCATCTTTATTATCTACTCTCAGCAATCGGGTAATGATTTGTCTTTTTCTTTTTTACTTATTTTAATCATTGTTTTTAAATCTAATTTTGAATTTCTTATTTTGAATTTCTTATGAAGGGATGGCGTAAATGTAAAAGGATATTTTGCATGGTCGCTGTTGGATAATTTTGAATGGAAGAATGGTTATTTAGTGGGATTTGGACTGAACTATGTTGACAGAAACGATGATTTGAAGAGATATGCCAAACTCTCTGCACAATGGTTTACGAATTTTCTAAGAAAACCATTACGTCCCAAATGATAAGAGCACTTCTGTTAGACTTTGGAAAGATTCTATAAAGTGATGCTTCCATTTTAATATTTCAATAAAGTGTGTGCTGTTAAACTTTGTATTAATGAAATGTCGCTTTTAATAAATTTACTTATAAATTATTTCCTCATTGTTCTTTATTAGAGAAAACATATATCCATTTAATTATTCTTATCTAGCTTATAAAGTGGGTTATCACATTAAAAATTAATATTCTAATTAATAAATGACAGAAACATCCATTTAACATATTTTATTATATTATTATGAGTATGCTAACTTTAATATAATTAATTTTACTATTTTGCGTGGTCAATATTGGACAATTTTGAATGGAAGAATGGTTATTTAGTTGGATTCGGATTAAACTACGTCGACAACTTGAAGCGATATGCCAAACTCTCAGCAAAAATGGTTTAAGAATTTTCTTCAAAAGCCAGATCCAAATCCAAATTACGAAGGATAATAGCATCTATGTTACAGTCTGAAAACTTTCTTATGTCATGTTGCTTATTTAATAAATTTCAATAAGTGGGTGTGCCGTTAAACTTTTTATAATGAAACGTACCTTTTAATAAGGAAATGTCTTTTTTAACAACTCTTTTTTAACAATTTTTTGACAACACTGAGGTGGTGGCTTATGATGGGTTGGTTTCAAATATTTTTCTGAAAACAAATTCAAACAGACCAATAAAGCAATGACATGTGGCCCATTGTCAAAAAATTGTTAAAATTTGTTGTTAAAATATCAGGATCCTTTCAATAATTTTAGTAATAAATTCCTGCCTGCTTGTTTTTTTAATTAAAGACCAAAATACTAAACCTAAATCATAAACCTCATACCCTAAACTCAAAACACTAAACCCTAAACCCTAACCATAAAGCCTAAACTCTAAAGCCTAAACCATAAACCCTAAACCATAAACCTTAAACCCTAAACCATAAACCCTAAAACGTAAACCCTAAACCCTAAAACCTACACTTTAAACCCTAAAACCTAAACCTTAAACCCAGTATGAATATATCCGCTACCCATAATCCGCAGGTAGTAAATATTCACGGATACCAACTATCCATTACGAATTTCATACGCAAATATCTGTGGACTAGATTTGGTTTTTTAGAAAAATTGTAATCGGTACCATGTTTCGATTTGGTTTTTAATATGAAAAAATTGATACAGTTAGGTTTTTTTTGTTACTATTGCACTAACACTATTAAAGAGGTGTTCCATGTCAGTTCATGTTTTTTTTTCAATTAAAAATTTGTCACATGTCAAATTAACATCATGTCATATGACAGTGATAATATGATGTATTGTCTTAGTTTTGATTTAGTTACTGTATTTTTATTTTATCTCAATTCATTTATAATTTTTTTTAAAAATTAAACAATTTTGTCTCTCTTCAAATAGAAACGAAATATAATTTTTATATGAATGTTATACAAAATTTATATTTTTATTAAATGTTTTTAACAAAATTAAATTCATTTATATTTATATTTTACATTAAATTATATTTAAAAATGTTTTAAAGTTTTTAAAAGAAAATAATGTTAATAGAAAAAAAATTCAAAATTAATTTCAACTAAAAAATATGTTAAACTTATTTTTCAATTTACATTTCATAAAATAAAATAAATTTACAACTTCAATTCTTTTAAATCATTGTATATTTTTAAAATGTGTAAAATTCAATCATTTTTATACAAATGTTTTAGTTGATTTAGAAATTAAAATTTTACACATTTTAAACGTAAATTTGTTAAAATAATTTTAAACAAGTTTATAACATTTAAAAGAAACAAACTTAAAATTTAAAAGTAATTTTAAATAAAGTTCAATGTAAAATATAAATAAACATAAAATAATTTTGTCAAAAATATTTAATAAAAGTATTTTTATAACATATATAGAAAAATTAAATTTCACTTAAATTTAGAGAAGAACAAAATTACTATTTTTAAAAAAAAATTAAGATTGAATTGAGACAAAATAAGAATAGAATGATTAAATTGAGACTAAGACAATAATACCCAACGTAACAGTAACATGTACCCCTATTACTGTCACATCACACTATTGACAGGAATAAGTTTGACAGATGACAAAGTTTTATTTTAAAAATAAAATTAAAAATTATTTAAAATAGCATGAACTAGCCTATAACATATCTTTAACAAGTGTATTAATAGAAAACCTGATTGCTATCAATTTTTTCGAATTAGAAGTCAAGATAAATAAAAATGTAGGAACCGATTTTTATAAAAAATCGAAACCTATGTAATGATTTAACTGAGTTTCAACTATAAATTATTACATGATTGTTTTGTACAAAGAAAAATATAATTTTTAAATTATTATTTCTTTATCATTTTTATCTTTTTTAAGATGAATGGTATATCTAAATATTAGTTTGCATGTTATAATAGTTATTATTTTTTAAGATACCTGTACACTACTTAAAAAAAAAACAAAGGCTTAATCTTTAATTTGATTATTTAATTTTATTCAAAATTTCAAAAAGACTCCTAAATCTTGATTTTTTCAATTTAGTTCTTTACTTTTTTTAATAAAATTTAATTTAATTTTTTCACTAATGGTATTTGTTAAGAATGAGAGTTCTTTATACAGATTTCATGTAACATCCCAAAATCTCACACTTGATAATTTATAATTGATATATTGTAGCATTACATTTAAGGTAACATCCATTAATCTTACGCTTCATAATTCGTTTTAAACTCAGATTTCAACTATAAACTCATAAATATATCTCGAATTCTTCTAATTTATTCTTCTATCTCTTTCTTCATTGGCACCGAATCAGACGACATTCCTCCATCTGCTCCCGTATAACGAATTATACGATAATCACACATACACAAACACAAACACAAACACAAACAAGTAGGGTGAGCTAACATGCAACCAATCATTTATAAAACATGCATAATTACTTTGATACACTCAACAAACCTCATATAATAATTATGTCAGACACCCTCATACCATCATACAACAATCACATCATAGATATTCATCCATTACTTTGATACACTCAACATACCTCATATAATAATTATGTTAGACACCCTCATACCATCATACAACAATCACATCATAGATATTCATCCATTACTTTGATACACTCAACAAACCTCATATAATAATTATGTCAGACACCCTCATACAACAATCGCATCATAGATACTCATACCATCATACAACAATCGCATCATAGATACTCATACCATCATACAACAATTGCATCATAGATACTCATACCATCATACAACAATCGCATCATAGATACTCATACCACAATACCACAATTACTAATAGACACTCATCCCACAATACCCAATAGACACTCATTTCCACAATACCTAATAGACATTTATTCCAATGATATGTTGATGAGCGGTTACGGGAGGTTATGCACTTGTGATGACTTCTACTTCTTCTTACAAATACACTTCCAAAATACTCCATATCATCCACAAGGTTAGTCCTCAACAATATGTCCAAAACCGGCACATAGACCAGGACCTCCTGCCCTCCATACCATCCACAAGGTTAGTCCTCAACACTATGTCCAAAACCGGCACATAGACCAGGACCTCCTGCCCCTCTCACCACATAATTCATCCTTATCTACTTGAGACTGAATGATTATTAGAGTATCAGGATAACCTCCAACATCAGGACCCTCAACATCAACATATACACAAATATCATATCATTATAGAATCTCTGCATGAGACTCATACCATGCTCACATTCCTCAACTCATATTATACTATTACGAAATCTCTCCATAATACTCATATCATGTTCAGATGCATAAATTCAAATCCAATATAATAAATTACAATCATCACAGAAATCATACAAAATGAATATATCACAAAATAAATTAACAATACTAAAATATCACCATAAATAGTCACCGGAGAAGAATCAAATGTTTGACAAATCAAACTCACCATAAACGCCAGTACATATGACTAGTCACAACTTACTACTTATTGAATTTGACCAGGGCTGCTCTATGATCAGGGATGTACCAACTCCGGTTTTTAAGATTCCTCTATCCTACCATCACAATTATAATTCATAATTCCATATCTACCATAATAACATGAATTCATCAGAAATTTCCATTCCAACAAGATATATTACACAAATTTAACAGTACATAATCTGTTCAATAGGATTTAAGTTAAAAACTTGTCGAGTAGACTTCCAGGAAAGAGAGGTGCGTCACAATGGACAACTTAAGTACCAAGTCTTTCCTTAGCCAAAGTGTTCCTCAACTGGTTTTTAAAAAATTTCTTATTTACAGATTCAAAACAAGAGCATATAATATTAGCACAGAAATTCACTATAGATAGATATACCGTAAGCACCTATGTTTTTCATTAACAGTATTCACACAGAATTTCAAGACATGAATAGTAATAAAACAATATTAAATCATAATATAAAAGCTTAGAAAGGTTAGCTCCGCTACCTCTATTCCAGACTTCTCTTGCTCCGAATTTGTTTCTCTTTGTGCAAAATAGCCTCCCCTCTCATGACTATTTATAGTCCAAAAATTTTACTATTCAACAATTTTTTAATATTATTTATTATTTTAATATTATTTTATTATATTAATATCTTAATCACCACTTACATAATAGATTCCTCAATAATGCCTTAAAACGTGGAGTGTTTTATCCACTATCAATATTTTAATTTTTTTTTATTTTTTTTGAACAAAAAGGTAGAAAAGAGTTGAACCCATGTTTTTGAAATCACCACAATTTTCTACCAATTAAACTACCAAAATTTCTTATTTACCTTTCCACATTTTATTTTTACATAAATTTATCATATTTTCTATTCACAAAGAAATTTATTACTACTAGTAAAAAAATTATTACTATTAAGATAAATATTTTTCATGGATCTTACATTATAAAATATGTGTAGAAAACTCTCGTCAATATAGAAAGACCATTAAAAAGGTCTTGTGTTTGTCGGAGTAAAAGTTTCTTAATTACTGCCTTTGTTAAAGGATGGTGTTTTGATATCAATTGTTTTTTTTACATCCATTTTATACTATTCTTCACACTCTCCATTATTTCGTTTTCTTTAAAAATACAAAATTTAACTTTTGTTAACAACATTTTTCTTTGTAAAAATTGTCAAATAATTATTATCTTGATGTAAATATTTGCAAAATCCAAAATCCAACAAAAACTTGGTATAAAAGCGAGTTCCTTTTGGTTTCAATTAATTACGTCAGTATAAATATGCAAATATATTATAATATTCTACAAGTCTAAATTCTTATTCTTATTCCTAGAAATGTCAACTCACTGAATATTTAAGTTATATATCTCGTTTTTCTAACTGTATTTTTAAGTGTTAATGTTTTTAATTTTTATTGTTTAGATTATATTATTATTTTATTATTATTATTATGGTAAATCAATAATTTTACATTATTTTGAAATTTAAAAGAAAAACAATCTAAATATACATTTTCCTCAAATTCTATGATATACTTTTTAAAGATCAAAATATCAACTTTTAATATAAACTATACATCGCAGTTATTAACTTTAATGATATTATATCAATAAAATTAAAATTAGAACATCAGCTCTGTCTGTAAAAAACGAAAATGAATTCTAAATTTCTCGTTCTCCTTAACTTTTAACTAGAAGCTTTTTCTAGTAATTTTTTAAAACAGAACAATTTTAACATACATTATTTTTAAGATATATTGAGAATCTCATTATACCTAATTAATTGTTGAATCTATTAAGAAATAAGTTTATTAAGAAGACATAATATCAATGAGATATGAGTCCAATCATATAAATTAGAACTAATGGATTTAGACTATAATTTTCTACTAACACCAAAAATATAAATAATATAACTACAATTAATGAAAAAAAAATGGAACCAAGTTGCTGAATTTAGTCAATGATGTTCAAAAAGCAAAAAACTGCCGATGAAAACATACAAACAAATCTATTTTTAAAAGAATTAAAATATGTAAATCAATCTTTTTTCCGATTTGATACGAAAAATAGTTTCCTAGTTGATACGAAAACTGTTTACCTAGTTAAAAGGAAAAAGACTTTTTCATGTTTTGTAAAGACATGTATAAGATATATAGGACGATAGATATAGGTAGTCTCTACTTTTTATCAGTTAAAAAAAGTTTTTTATATTATTTGTGTAGTTATATATATCGAGTACATGTGAAAAAATATCACCAAATATAAATATCTCTAACTATTTTTTATTTTTGTTTTTAATTTTAAAAAAATTATTTCTAAAAAATTCTTTATATAACATAATAATTTTAAAATACATATAAAATAAAATTATACATTAAAATATTAATGTAAATAAATCTAGTCTGTTTTAAAAATAAGTTAGATATTTTAAAAAATTAATATTTCTAAAAATAACTTTAATTTCAATTATTTAGGTCTAAATAACAAGTATAAATGTATAAAATTAAATTCTAATAATTTTTCAATTATTAATATTTTTCTCAGTAATAATTTTATTTTTATTACTTAAATTTATTTTAAATAAGAAAAAAGAATTCAATAATAATTATTAACGAGTACTGTGTATCCACAAATTATTTATTTGTTTTTTCTAAGGTGACTACACGCTTTTGGGAGATGTGAGTTATGGGTGGAATTATATCTTTAGTTTGATTTTAGGTAAGTTTTTTTTTTATGTTTTTGACTTTCCTATACCAAGCCTTTATTTAATTTAATATTTTTATAGTGAAAATGAAACAGTGAAACAAACTCCATTTTCTTGATGTGATTTTCACTTAAGTGAAATATTTTAATTAAAGAAAAATCTTTTGCTCAAATAAAACTCAAGGTCAAATAAATGTAGTTTGTATTAAGAGAGATATTTTGAAATAATTATTACTCAAGCTGAAAATTGTAGTTGGAGCTAAAAGTCCTGACAAATCCAACTTTCTTTTCAAATATTGAATTTCAATCAAACCAGATATGTCATTAATGGATCTTTTATATATTTATATATAAATATATATCCTATCAACGAATGGTTAACTATTAATCAGACATTCGAATGAACTATATCATTATTTTGATCTTACATTCCATAATAATATATAAAATAGATAGATACATATATAAATAAATAAATTTAAAAATAATTAATAAATGGTATGAGTTTGTTCCACGATATAATAAAGATGACTTTCTTCACTTAATAATATACCTTATATAAATTAAAATATCAAATATAATAAGAAACTAAAACTAAGGAGTTCTTAGATGCCAAAGTGTGGTTACTAAATTTACCTTAATCATTGACTTTTGAACTCTTATAACTATTTAAGTGTTGGTTTAAGTAAGGTGATAGTCTTAATACAAGCATTCCTTAAGTTTTTTTATTGATATTTATTTATTGTCTAATTGTGCTAAAATTATGTTGAATAATGTTGTGTTACAAGTGTATAGTGGAGATTGAATGCTTATTAAAGGTCTATTATGACTATTTAGTGGTATAATGTGACTTTTTTATATTTGTAATTCTTAAAACACTCAGAATTATAATTCTAAGGTATTGATTGGATTGAGAATTTTACTAATTTGTGACAATTTGTGTGAGACATTAAACTTTGAATTGATCTAATTTCAAATTACTATATTTTAAATGTTTTATTTTATAAGACAATTCAAATTTATTATTTTTTATTAGGAAAGTATTAATTACAACTAAATTATTGAAATATCAAAAAATTGTTAGTAGTTAAAAAACAACATTGATGATTTTTTTATTGGTCTTCCTTGATGTTATTTTTTCGTAAAAGTTTGTCAATATTTCTACAACTAATATATTCAAGAAATTTTCTTGATGCATGTTGAATGAGATTTTTTTTTTTCCATTGACATCAATAACGGTTATTTTTATGATCTTGTTGATCGTAGATTTTTGTTCCAAATTTTTGATCGATGTTTATTAGTTAGCCTTAAAATTATTACCTGTTAAACAAATTAATTGCTATAAAATTCTATAATTTCATTTTTTAAGAAAAAAATATATTTTCCTCAACATTCAAATGTAAAATATGAAAAAAAAAAAATCAATAGAAGTGTATATTACTGTTGCAGCTATTAATTGTTTCATTGATGATATCCAACAACGTAGCAACTCTAATAGCATGTTACCATAAAGTTTTGGTGGTACAGTCCAGAAATTTCTTCCCTATATACTACACTCACATGCTATCAATTAAAACTATAAAAACTTACCTAATTATTAAATGCTTTTTCATGGCTCTATATACGTACTGTACATATCGTAGTTTTAAAGAGTACAAATAGATACGTAATGTAATAATATATAACATTATTACGTGTACTATGTAAGACAAAGAAGACTTAAAAAAGTAAACTCGATAATTAACTTTGCGGGATAAACTTTTGTATATAATTTTATTGTATTATTTCATTTAAAATCTTAATTTATTTGAACCGAATAAAAATTTCTACTTCAATTTAAATATTTATGATGGTTGTAATTTATTTTTATTTTTATGTTATCTTACAAAAACTCAATTCAGACTAAGTTAAAATTTTATCATAAAAAAACGTACTTTTTAAAAAATATATACAGCTTATGTTTATAAAAATTAAAAAATTCAACTTCATAATTATAAAATCTATCTTTTAATTTAAATTAATGTATGAGATTGAGTCATTTAAGTCCGCGTGCCTTTACGCTGCTTTTGTCCGGTCTTCCTGCGATTTAATCTCCCGATGATCAAAGTCTGTCCGTCTTGTATGTCTGGGAGGAGTGCTCCGAAGCTTAAGTCAGTAAAGGTCCGATCGGTTGTTTAGGTGCTGCAATAAATGTGTAATTAATGGGGGTTGCTCCCTCCACCACTACACTTTGCTCCCTCCACCACCCCATTCCCGTTTTACCCCTTTCTTTATTTTTCCATTCCTATTTTACCCTTAATAAAATTTTAGGGTTAATATCTTTTAACCTCTAACCACTCTAATCCTTTTTAACCTCTACCTACTCTAATCCTCCACGCGGTGGGAACTCTTCTTCCTCCTCTTTTTGTTTCATGTTCTTCTTCTTTTTCACACTTCTTCTCATTCTAATTGTGGTCTGAGAGTATAGTGGACTTTCATTAGTTAGTGTGCGAGATTGTAAGTGGTAGTGGAAGTAATTGATCAACGTGCAAAATCGGTGTGGTAGGGTGCAGTGGTGTGGGAAGATTCGTCGTGAAGGACGTGCGTAATAAACCCTAAAAAGTAATCGTATAATCTTTAAATGGATGTGACCATCCGTCAACGGATGTCAACATCCGTTTAAGGGAAAATGGATGTCGATATCCGTTTTGCCTTAAACGGATGTTGACATCCGTTGACGGATGATCACATCCATTTAAAGATTATACGTTTATTTTCCAATTATTTTTGTTACTTTATTTTTTATATTAATTTTAAAGATATTTTAATAATGTAATTTATATGTTTTGATGTATTAGTTTTTAGAAGACGGATGTGGTGGAGTTGGGAGGGGATGTGAATCTAAAAGAAAGAGAAGGAGAGTTGGTGGTGGGGCTGAGTGAAAAGTGAGTGGGTAGAAAAATAGGGTTTGAATTCAAAGTAAATAAATATGATTAAAAATAAAATAAAGGTTATTTTTGTAATTAAAAAAGGTTATTTTTGTAATTAAAATTTTTTTAGAGAAGGTTGGGGAGGTGGAGGGAGAAGTGGTGGTGGTGGAGGGAGTAACACCCTAATTAATGAATCTGCTTACCTCTTACATTTGAACATTATTTATAGTTTTGGTCATGGACTTAGGATTAGCAAGGCCTTAATCACAGTCCAATCCAAAGCCCAACTCTTTAATCAGTGCTTTATCTTAATCACCTCTGCAGACCTATCTGTCATGACCGTCCGGTCTGTCATGACCGTCCGGTCTGGGTGTTCGAGTCCGATCTGGGTGTTCAAGTCCTGCCGGTCGTCCCCTGGGTATTGTCTGGGCCGTCCGAGTTCATATGGTACATTAACAAAATCTAAAATTCTAGTTGTGCTAAAAACTTCACATACACGAATCTTCACTGAAACAAAACGAAACTTAACTTAAAAAATAGGAAGTCATGTGTATACACGACGAAACCTAAAAATTGAATTCGCCACCTTCTATCTAAAAAATATTATTAAAATCATCTTAGTAAACAACTGTAGAAGATTGTGTTGCATGTGACAGACTCTCTCTTTCTCTCTCTCTATATATATATATATATATTGTCTGATGCAGGGGCTAAAGAGAGTTAAGAAATTGTAGTTTGAAGAAAATGGCCTGCACCCAAGCTTTCTTGCATCTCAATGCCCTAACCACTCCTCTTAGAGTTAGGCCACAGTGGGGAGTGGGGACCACCAAACCAAAGCACATTGTTTGCAAGGCAGAGAAGGATGACGTGGAAGAGGGTGAAGCCACCACCCTTAGCCATCTCTCTCGCCGATTGGCCCTCGGCACTGCCCTCATCGGCGGCGCCGCTGTTGCTGGTGGCTCCAAAGTTTCACCTGTTTCTGCTGCTGATGCACAACTCTCTCTTGAGGAAGCTGGTATTATACCCTCCATCACAATCCATCATTTGCATGTTTGTTTACGTCTCAGTTTTAAACCCTATTTATTTTACTGTATCACTACTGCATTAAGCAGAATCAGAATGATAATGACTGAACATGGCATTGGCATGTAACAAGTTTATTCTGTTGGCTCCTGCAGCAGTTAGCACATTATCAGCAATTAATTCTAAGGAATATCCTTCATCGGTTGTCGAAGCTCTTTCTCTCAATCGAAACAGTTTTCCGCCTGACTTCGTTTTCGGTACATCATCCGCGGCCTACCAGGTATCCTCATAATATCTCTTCTTATTCTTTTATGAGAAAACTTTGAGATTTCAACTTCATACGATTTGTTATGTTCTTGATATATACCTATAGTTCGAAGGAGCGGCGTTTGAAGGTGGAAGAAAACCAAGTATATGGGATGTATTCACCCACAGATATCCAGGTTCTTTTTATCCACCTTTTTATAAATCCAATTAAAACAGTTTTAAATTATTTTTGATAATTTAAAAAATATTTGTTTCCATGTTTTTCAAAAAGTATATTATATATTATATATATCTGAAACTAAATAAAATAGTAAATGTCTGATTATAGTTGTGTAATACTTGCAGAGAAGATAAGGGATAAAAGTAATGGAGATGTAGCCGTTGACCAATATCATCGCTACAAGGTAAAGTTTCAATCCTTAACGATAACAGCAAATGATGAATGAAGAAGCAAATTATCTTTCTCCTATTATTTAAGTTTTTTTGTATATGTTTATATAACAGGAAGATATTAAGATAATGAAGGATATGAATATGGATGCATACAGATTCTCCATCTCTTGGCCTAGAATCCTACCAAGTGAGATCAAAGTTGATGAATAATTATTATTTTTGTGATTATTGTTGTTCGATCTTTAGGGTTAATGTTTTCAATCTTTCTTGAAAATGGTTGATATACAGAGGGAAAGCTGAGTGGAGGTATAAACAAAGAAGGAATCGATTATTACAATAGCCTCATCGATCATCTGATAGCCAATGGTCAATATCCATGCTTTCGTCTCCTGGTTTTTCTTCATTAAAATTTGCATTTTATAATATACTTTTCTAAGTAAATGACATAATCATTTAAATATTAATGTTGCAGGTCTAAAACCATATGTCACACTTTTTCATTGGGATCTTCCTCAAGCTTTAGAAGAAGAGTATAAAGGTTTCTTATCTCGTCATATTGTGTAAGTACAAATTCTTTCATGTATGCGTATGAATATGGGATAAATCCTTTAAGTAGAATAATATATATATATATATATATATATATATATATATATATATATATATATATATATATATATATATATATATATATCTATTATGTGTTTATATAATTTGTTCTTTGCGATAATGTCATCTTTTTAAGAAAATACATAAATTATGATCACATTCTTTTAGAACAAAACTACCCTTATTAAAAGAGTTACAATGCATTTAGGTAAAGTATTACAAATAAGTGTTATTAACATTTGTGGTTAAACTTTTGTTCAAAGAGATTTCGTATTAATACTTTTTTATATGAATTTTTATGTGCATCAATGTGAAAAACAAAAAAAAAACACGTGTATTGTCATAAATGAAATATTATTTAAAATCGTATTATTATTCTAATTCTTTCAAAATATAAAACAGATAAATATTAATTTAAATTTATAATAAACAGAAAAAATAGACTTGTCAATTTAAAAATTGATTTTTGTTGAATTATTGATCTTCCAGAGGTGATTTCCGAGACTATGCAGAAGTTTGCTTCCAATATTTTGGAGACAGGGTGAAACATTGGATTACTCTAAATGAGCCATATGTTTACAGTATTCATGGTTATGCTCTTGGGATCAATGCACCAGGTCGATGCTCTGAAACGGTAGATTCAACTTGTCTCGGTGGTAATTCAGGAACAGAACCATATATAGTTTCACATAATCTACTACATGCTCACGCAGCTGCTGTGGATGTGTACAGGAATCAGTTCAAGGTTCTTTTTTTATCAGAACTTTTAAATTGCTACGAGGTTTCAAGTATTCTGGTATAGTTCTTTTACTTAAATTAACATTCAAAATACTTTATACAGGAACATCAAAAAGGAATGATAGGCATAACACTTAATACTCAGTGGTATGAGCCATATTCAGATGACAAATTTGATAAAGAGGCTGCCGAACGTGCACTTGACTTCATGTTTGGGTGGTAAGTGCTTAACTCTGCATAAGAATATGCATTCTCAAATGCGATGTTTTGATATGTAACAATGAATATAGGTACATGAAACCATTGACATCAGGAAAGTATCCAGAGAGCATGCGTTCTCTAGTTGGTAATCGATTACCAGAATTCTCAAAACAAGAAGCAAGATTTCTTATTGGTTCATTTGATTTTATTGGAATAAACTATTACACCACTAACTATGTTGCTCATCAACCCCTACTCCAACCACTTGGAAGCAAATCCGAACCTAACTCCATTACAGATGCCCATGTCACATATTTAAGTGAGAAAACCTCTATCTATCAATTATTTAACTTATTTATATATATGTTGAATTTGTTATGACATTTTGCTTTTGTTTTCGTTGTAGCTGAACGCAATGGTATTCCGATAGGTGCACCAGTATGTCTACAATTATGTCAAGTTTTAAGTTCATGTTATTATTATTATTATTCGTATTATTTTCTTTGGTTTTATATAACTTATGTATATTTGCAGACGGCTTCTGGTTGGTTATATGTTTACCCCAAAGGAATTAGAGAGTTGTTGCTCTATACCAAAGAAAAGTACAACGATCCTTTGATTTATATAACTGAAAATGGTAATTATACCAAAAAAAACTTTTATTATCTAGTTTAAAAAAAATATTTTGACGAAATTATTTAAAATGTCAAACTTCAATATAAGTTTTTCTTTTAACACGTTGATGTATACTCCTTTTAATTTATAGGTAGAGGAAATGACGTCTATGATGAAAAAGAGACACTTGAGGAAGCTCTTATAGATATTTATAGAATCGATTATTATTATCGTCATCTCTATTATCTACTTTCAGCAATAAGGTAATGATTTATTTTTCACATATTTTAAGAAGTATATTTTAAAGTCTAATTTAAATTTCTTTTATTGAATTTACAAGGGAGGGAGTAAATGTAAAAGGATATTTTGCATGGTCATTCTTGGACGACTTTGAATGGGGAGATGGCTATTTAGTAGGATTTGGACTAAACTTTGTTGACAGAAAAAATGGGTTGAAGCGATATCCCAAGCTCTCAGCAAAGTGGTTTAAGAATTTTCTTGGACCACCATATCTCAAGGAATATTAGCATTGTACACAAATCTATACTTTGATAAGTCTCTCTCATGTAATGTTAGCTATTAATAAATTTCAACAATGTGTGTGCTGTAAAACTTTTTATTGGTGAAATGTGACTTGTTTAATAGAGGGATACATTTAATATGATAGCAAAATCTTTCTTTTTCTTCTAATACATATACTTTTTTTATATGGATTGAATATCTTGATTGTACCTTAAATATATTTATTATTATTGATAAATTACAAGAAAATACGGTATTATTGATTGTAAAATTAGACAAGCCACTTACATGCTGCTACTTAGTGACCACCCCACCCCAATACATACATACATACATACCTTCAGAATCTCTATGACATCAAGATTCCTGCGAAGCTCGTCACCCTCTCGAGATGCTAAATTACTACAGATAAATCAAAAACTTGTCTGATAAAAAGACATGCAGCCAGAGAACAAGCATGGTAACGTATAGATAGAGAGAAAGAGAGAGAGCATACCCTAAAACATACATATCTGGTTCATTTTGAACCTGAAGAAAATCACTCAGATCAAGGTTCACAGTGGGGCATTGCCCTCCTACATTCAATGTTGCTGCAAAAACTCTGATATACAAATAACTACGATCATTAATCTGGTCAACAAATATTGTACTTTATTCATAAACACAAAAAGAAAAAAAGATCAATTCTTCATATATAAATATACCTGAGATTTTGAACTGCTTCGGTAGAAGACAGAGAAGATTCTGAGCCTCAATTTTCAATGGATGTATCAGAAAGTGCATCTATAAGGAAAATCAATGACTGGTCTAAGTGATCATGCCAATATGGAAGAGTAGAAAGTGCATCTACGTTTAATTACCTCCTAGTCTATATATCCATCATGTAATACAAAATTTCCTACACACAAGTCATTTGCCTTTTCATAATCTACCTTTATTATTATCCCTTTCTTCTTTTTTTCTTTTCAGTTCTTCCACAACTTCATTAGTTACCGTCCAATGGTCTTGTTGATTATGAACTATGCATAACTTTTGGGAACATTCTCATCATCCTATTCGTCTATACCTTAGAGATAATTTTATACACACCCCACCGTATAGGCCTAAATCATGAAGACCTATTGGTTTCTCCTTTTTGGATATTAGAGTTATGAAATGAGGCATTACATCCATTTCATATATGTCCTTAGCATTGGAAATAGTTTGGAGACAGGGTGAAACATTGGATTACTCTAAATGAACCATGGTCTTATAGTAAAGAAGGTTATTCAGTTGGGTTGTTTGTACCAGGTCGTAGTTCTGAACAGGAAGATCCAACTTGTCTTGGTGATGGTAATTCAGGTTGTTGTTTTCTTTGTTTTCATTGGCAAGCTGAACGCAATGGTATTCCGATAGATACACCGGTATGCATACGATTATGCCAAATTTTAAATTCATATTATTATTATTTTATTTTATTTTATGTAACTTTATATTCATATTTATATTTGCACACAGCTTCTAAATGGTTATTTGTATGCCCCAAGGATTTAAAGAGTTGTTGCTCTATATCAAAAAAGAGTACAACAATCCCTGAATTTATATAACTGAAAAGGGTAATTATACAGAAAATCATTTTTATTATCTTTGAAATACTGTCTAAAAAATATTTAAAATATAGAACTTCAATACGAAGTTTGTAATTTTACATGTAATTTTTCTTTTACAACATATTATATATATATATATATATATATATATATATATATATATATATATATATATATATATATATATATATATATATATATATATATATATATATATTGTTTCTTATTCATAGGTAAGGGTAATATCTCAATGAACAAACGCTTGAAGCTCTGCTACATGCTAGTATCGTCATCTCTGTAATTATCAATTTTAACTTTGTCACACATTATCCTAAGTGCACCATTGAGTTTTGAAGGCGTTTACTCGTATTTTTAATGTGTTTTGGTATCTTTTTTTTTAATTTCAAACATCTTTGGATACACTTCTGGATGATAAAAAAATTAAATAGATATATCTATTAGTTCAAACTGCAATATGATTTTGTAAATATTTTATAATTTTTTAATTTATTTATATATAAAATATTTTTAACTTATAAAAAATTGTTTTATTTTATTATTAACATTTTTTAGGAAAAATAATCCCCAACATATACCGATCTTTCCTTTAAATGATAATAAAATAAGACATGTCATTCCAAAAAGTTTGTGAGATTAAAATTAACGTATTTGCTCAAAATAATTTCTAGTTAATTTCTCGCTGATCCCTTCCAAAGTTATTCTGTGAGGAAACACCAAAAACATTATTTTGAAAATAAATTACTAGTCCAAAAATCAATTTCCATTTCTTCAATTAAAGAATTACAGACAGTGTCAAATCATCATTAAAAAAATGCAGTGAAAATTTTGTAATTAAGGTGAAGACATTGTAGCAGGAATAGGGTTGACTAGATTTGGTTCTACCACGTTGCCTCTGCCAAAGCAGACAGTTCTTGGTGATGTGTATGGGTTGAGTCTGATTAAATTACTTATTTATATTTTAGCCAGCTCGTGTATTTATATTACGGAATCTATATGAAGATAATTTAATATCTATTACATGATACATATGAATAATTTAATATCTATATAAAACATTTTTATTACATAATTTTCTTATATATATATAACCTTATACATGTTGAAAAGGGAAGGTGGAACCTTCTTCTTTATGATATAAGATTGAATATCATATTGCAGTACCTCCGGAGGCGCCGGTTGAGACGCCGTATGTGACGGAGGAACCTTCTCAACGGCAACAATTGGCCATATCATGGCACATGGGCGCGTTGTTTGGAAAAGTTAAGAAAAAGATATTATTTTTCTTATGAATTCATTACCTTATCCACTTAATCATAGATATGCATGCAGATTTTGCATTTTTTTATAGCCATGTGTTGATTAGAGTATTCAGTGTAAGGCTCGTGTTCTAAACCCAATTTCTTTCTTATTCCATTTTTCTTTTTTATTTATCCTCAATGTTTTTAATAAGTTTCTTCCAAATCTTTATAATATCTTGTCTTTATAAGTTTCTCATGAGATCATGCCTATTCATGTTATTTAGTTTATCTTAATATATTTCAATTCCTTTTTGTTTTTGAAAATTTTTCAATTTCTTTAATATTAATATTTGAGATCAAAATCAGTTAAGTTAAAAGAAATAGTTCTCTCAATTAATTTTCTTACTGTATAATTAGGTTTTATTTATAATGTTATTCTAGACTATTTAGAGTTTTGGAGCTTCTCATCTTAAATATTGCATGCAATGCAAATTACTTTGAGAGAAAAAAATATTTTTCACAAATTATTGTAAAGTGGGTTATATTCAAAGACGAGATTAAATATGAAATTGGATAGATAGGTATTAATTGCCTTATTAATGAGA
Source organism: Vigna angularis (assembly GCF_016808095.1). Lineage (NCBI taxonomy): Eukaryota > Viridiplantae > Streptophyta > Magnoliopsida > Fabales > Fabaceae > Vigna > Vigna angularis. The sequence continues at coordinate 3,005,989 of NC_068980.1, forward strand.
AAGTCCCCACTATAATGTAGGAGTATTGATGTCGCGACCTTGCCAAAATTATTTGTGCCACCTTATACAAACTTTTACCCTAAAGTCTATAACTATGTAAAAAATCAATTAATAATAAATTAAAATTAATGCTAATTAGCTAATAATATTGAATTTACCTATTAATAAATTTTAAAATAATAAAAATACTAATTTATCGTCAATATTTAAAATTAACTCAAGTAAACATCAACTAAATTAATTATGATTTAAAAAAATAAATTAATCATAATTTATTACTATATAAATTGTGCTACTTTTTTTGTTCAAAAATAAAGTTCGACTGGAAATTAAAAATAACTTTGCTGGAGGAATCGTTTTTCTTAGAGAGAGACTTCTTTTTTATGGGAAAGGATTTTGTATAAAATAATTGATAAGAAAAGATAAATATTATTAAATTGATATTAGTTTCAATATAATAAATTTTATTAATTTTCTATCCTACATATCATATAACCCTACAGTGTTAATTCTATTACTTATAAGAATTCTATTACTTATAAGAATTCTATATAAAAATTGTTTATTATCTTTATTTATTTTGTATATTATTTCTCTGATAATTTAGCGGCAGTATGTACAAGTACTGGCATGTGATTTTTTATTTTATTTAGCATATGCTCAATGCTTAATAAATAGTTTCATTTTCTGTTTGAGTATTAAATTTATTTTATTGGCTAATTTTTTTTTATTGAAATTTTCAACAAAAGATAACCGAGGCAAAAAGTATAAATAAAAAAGGGAGCAAAATCCTGCTGTCTCGATTACTTTTGAACCGAGACAAAATCGTACCCCTTTTCTCTTGGTTACTTTTGAACCGAGGCAAAATTATATTCTTTTTGTCTCGGTCCACAACCGAAGTAAAAAGGGATAGACTTTTTGTCTCGCCTGTATATGCCTCGGTTCCAGAATCGTTGTCTATGGATAAAAATAACCGTTGTCGTTTCTCTGAAATGCACTAATGTTACGACTTTAACTAATACAAATATTATTCAATTAAAACTAGAAAAGGTCATACTTTGAAACCAATAAAATAAAATACATTTATCATAAATCTAAAATATTAATATTTTAATTTAAAGTATAAATATTAATTATTATATTATTAAAAATAGAAGTAATGAAGTGGAAAATTTTCCTTAAATGTCTCTATAGCACGTAAAGACAACTCATTTGTTTTAAAAGTATTTTGACCATTTAAAAAGGTTAACTTTTATATTTATAAAAAGGAGAAAGATTAAAAAATAAAATAATAAATATAAAATCTGTGTAAAAATTTATTAGAAGGTGAATATTATGCCTACACTCACATGACACATTACTGTATACAACAGTGTCATTGATGACAGAAAATGTAAACGTTTACATCAAATTATGCTAAAGATCTAATTTTGCTGTATACATATTGGAGTTTAGAAGAAGGTGAATATTGTGCCTACCCTCACATGACATTGCAGTATAAAAAAGTGTCATTGATCACAAACAAAATGAAAACTTTTACATCAAATTATGCTAAAGATCTCCAAATATTACATTCATTAAAAATTTAATAAATTAATAATAATATATTAAACTTTCATATAATTTTAAAATAGTTATAATAACTACATCTAACTAAATTGTATATACTATATATTAAATGTACTCCATAAGATAAATTAAAAATGTATAAGGAAGAATCTCAAGAAAAACATGTGAAAACAAATAAGGAATTTCGCTTAAAAGGTTTAAAATGTTTAAGGTATAAATAAGTATGCTGATTTTAAAATTGGTATAGATATTGCTTTAAGCAATGTTCTAATTGGTGGTTTATGTCTTGAGCTGGTAAATATTATAATTTAGTTTGGACTTATGTACAGGAAGTGATAATTTGGGAGGCTTTCATTTTAACTTTTCTATGTAAATTTTATTTTGTACACGACTTAGAACAATTTAAATATCCTTATTCGATATATTTATTTTTATTGTAAAAAAAGTTAATTTGTAGGATAAATTTTTATAAAGAAAATAGTATATCATTTAATTTAAAATTTTATTTTATTTCTGATAAATTGTTCACTTCAATTTAAATATTTAACATAATTAATTTCAAACTTTATTTCATATAAAACTCAATTGGGCTTAAGCTTAAAATAATTATTTCAAATTTATCATCATAAACAACTAAATATTGTTTTTTTAAACATAAAAAAACCTGATAATTGTAAATTTGAATTCTTTAATTTAAATAACAAACAAAAATTAGTAATTATATAGAAAAAAAAAATGACATGAGACTCCCATTAAACAAAAAAGAAAAAAGAAACAAGTCACATGCACACTTCACTTAAATTAAAGTTGTCATCTAAGAAGACTTCAATTTTTTTTTTAAATAATCGATCTGTCTTAAAGAAAACGATTTATATTCTATCATGATCTTACCACTTCTTAGTAAAAAATTAAAAACATGTCAAAATGGTCCATAATTAAATCCATATGATAAATAATTTAGAAAAATACTCACATGAACCATACAAAAACCCTGAACATTGAGATCTGCGTAAACTTCAACATACAGAGCGGAGTCCACTCTAAAATTAAAAAAGAAAAAAAATATTAACAATAACAAGTAAATTGAAACAATAGGATTACTCCATTCCTTATAGAAAATCAAAAGAAAAGAAAAAGAAAAAACAAAGATACACATCTCCTGACTATTTTCCCCAACAAGACCAAACGGAAACAAATACTTATATACAAATTCTTAATGAAATCGTGCACCTAAAAGACTTATATATCCATTAATTTAGGTAATATTTTTTAGAAACACCTATTACTGTGTTTGCATAGACAATTTTAATAGAGTAATTTATTATTTTAGAGAGTTTTAAATACTTTATGGTAAAATATGGTATTTGAATAACAAATTTAAAAAAAAAATTATTAAAGTAACTTCAATATTTAATGTTAGAGAATGTCAAAATTTACTTAGTAAGTAAGAATTCGAATTACTCTATATTTTTTAATTCACATTTAGCTTTTTTATTTTCTTTTCAATTCAAATTTAGTTTTGCAAATGATTAACTTGATTAAGCCTTATATATTATTAAAATGATTACTTTTGGACTCATGTTAATTTCTGTTTTTTTATTAATGTATTTAAATATTTTCCTCTCATAAATTTTCAGAATCTGTAGACTGAACATAGCAGGGTCCGTCTCCACGGGAAGACAAGTTTTTAATAGCTGTAGAGAATTCTTCTGCATGTGACAGACTCTATATATAGTGGCTCATTCAGAGGGCAAAGAGTGTGAAGAATTTGCATTTTGAGGAAAATGGCTTACACACAAAGTTTCTTGCAGTTCCGTGCCCTAACCACTCCCCTTAGGGTTCCGACAAAATGGGAAGTGATGGGGACCAACAAACGAAACCACATTGTTTGCAAGGCAGTGAAAGAGGATGTCGAAGACAGTGATGCCACCAACGTTAGCCTTGTCTCTCGCAGATTGGCCCTCGGCACTGCCCTCATCGGTGGTGCTGCTGCTGCTGGCACTAAGGCCTCACCTGCTCGAGCTGTTGATGCAACACTCTCTCTCCAGGAGCCTCGTATTTATTTTACCCTTCATCACTTCTTTAAGAAATCCATTATGTGCATGTTTCTTTTCACGTATCAGTTTTAAAATCACATTCTCCGACATGGCTTGTAACGAGTTTATTCTCTTGGCTACTGTAGCAGCTACCACATTACCTGCATCGATTGTGGAAGTTCTTCCTCTCAATCGAACCAGTTTCCCCGAGGGCTTCGTTTTCGGGACAGCATCCGCAGCTTACCAGGTATATGCACTCAATAAATCATACAAATGCTTTTCTTACTACAGTTTATTCTATTTATCACACAAAGTAAATGTTTGTTATGTTCTTAATATGTACCAACAGTACGAAGGAGCGGCATTTGATTATGGAAGAAAACCTAGTGTATGGGATAACTTCACCCATAAATATCCAGGTTTTTTTTCTCTCTCTTTCTATCAACACTATATCTTAGAAAATACTTGATTTTATTTTATTTCTACTTTGATTATTAGTTGTGAATATCTAGGACTGTAAATGTGTGATAACTTGCAGAGAAGATAAACGATAGAAGCAATGGAGATGTAGCAGTTGACGAATATCATCGTTATAAGGTAAAGTCCAAATTCTTAATGATCATACAAATCATCAATGAAGAAGAAAATTATCTTTCTCCTTCAAAATTATTATATTAAATTATTTATGTTATTGTTTTATGTTTATATAACAGGAAGATATTCAGATAATGAAGGATATGAATCTGGATGCATACAGATTCTCCATTTCTTGGTCTAGAATCCTACCAAGTGAGATAAAAGTTGATGAACTATTATTACTCTGCTTGTTACTATTGTTGTTGGATCTTTCATTGTTAATGATTTCGATGTTCATTTAAAATCATGGATATATAGATGGAAAGGTCGGTGAAAACGAGGAGGGTGTAAACCAAGAAGGAATCGCTTATTACAATCGCCTCATAGATCATCTGAAAGACAACGGTGAATGTCCATGTTTTCCTCTCTTTGTTTTTCTCAATTGAAAAGTTTACATTTTGTAATAGATTTTTAAGTAAGTGACAATAGTTATATTTGAAATATTAATGTTGCAGATATAGAACCATATGTGACACTTTTTCACTGGGATTTTCCCCAAGCTTTAGAAGAAGAATATGGAGGTTTCTTAAATCCTCGCGTTGTGTAAGTTATACAAAATTTATTTTCTATTCAACTTCGTATTATCATAATTACAAATATATATATATATATATATATATATATATATATATATATATATATATATATATATATATGAGATAAATATATTTTAAGTAGAATAATATATATTTTGATCTGTATTAATGTCATCTTTTAAGAAAATACATAAATTTAGATGACGCTTTTTTAAACTCACTTTTGTAAACTCAATCAGCTCAGTTAGTTGGTTAACCTCTTTTCAAATACATCATTATAAAGTATACTATTCTTTTTTTTTTATAATGACACAAATTGAAATATATGATTATTATCTCTTTGTTAACTTTTTTATATCATTTCTTATATCGCACATCAAAGTTCATAAAAGAAAAATATTAAACGTTGTATTATCATAAATTCAATATTATTTAGAAACATTTTACAAATATTGTTCTGTAAATGTAAAAAAGATTTTTAGTTAATTCAATATTATGACAATAAACCAAAATAAAGTTAAACCATGTTGAGTTTGAATAATGCTCAACGTTTCAATTTATAATACTAGTGTAAAACTTTAAAATATGGTCACCAAAGGTTTTTATCACTAAAAGAAAAAAAAAAAAGTGATATTATAGTTTTGAAAGTTCATCAATAATCGTAAACTTATGTTAGTAATTATTATTTTTCTTTGAAAAAATATCGGCGGACCAAAATTCTTCAATAAAAAATTGTTGATAAATTTATTCATGAATTGTCTATAAGGAAGATATTTGATAAAGAAAAAAAATATTTTAACACACTTTTTTTTACAATATTTTGACCGTATATATGTATAATACTTTTAATGATTCATTATTTATTTATTATTGTATTAACATATTTTAAATTCAATAAAAAATGACATATATGTTATATCAAAATGTTGTCAAAAAATTTATATTAATATATCATTACTTTATTTCACAATGTCAAAGTATAATCATATATCCACCAACACAACAAATATTTATCGATAGTATAACAATTTATCTGTTGATAAAAAATATGACGACGATGAGTTATGTGTTTTATTAATTAACTCTCTTAACTTATATATAAGAGATGCCGAGGATATTTACTCGTAATAAACTTCTAACAGATTTTTAAATCAGCACAGACAAATTCTCAGCATATTGGTCTCCTAAAAAGTATAGTTAATAATAAAATATATTGATTAATGTCAACAAAAGTTTAAGTTGATAATTTGGATCATTTACACCTTTATAGAAAGAATAATAATCCTATCTACAAACTTTATTTTATTGAATGATACATAAGATAATATACTTTAGTAGAGTTTTTACGAGAGACCTTTACTTTATATTTTTCTTTGCTAAGAAAAAAAAAAACGAGAGGTGTTTATATTTTTCAATCTCGTAAATTTAACTCTTATTGTTGATTTAAAAAATGACTTTATTCTATTTTTTATTTTCAGAGATGATTTTCGAAACTACGCAAACATTTGTTTCAAATACTTTGGAAACAGAGTGAAACATTGGATCACTCTAAATGAGCCATGGGCTTACAGTAGGGAAGGTTATTCAGTTGGGATGTTTGCACCAGGTCGATGCTCTGAAACGGTAGATTCAACTTGTCTCGGAGGTGATTCAGGAACAGAACCTTATATTGTTACACATCATCTACTGCTTGCTCATGCAGCTGCTGTAGATCTGTACAAGAAACAGTACAAGGTTCTTTTAATTAGTCTTTATCAGAACTTTTAAATCTTAATATATTTCATTAAATATTTCGACATTAATTGGTACGAGGATTCATACATTTGGTACTATCTTTTTCTAAGATAATGTTCGAAACACTTTATCCAGGATGATCAAAAGGGAGAGATAGGCATAACACTTATTTCTCGTTGGTTTGAGCCATATTCAAATACCGAAGCAGATAAAAAAGCTGCTGAACGAGCACTTGATTTCTTGTTTGGATGGTAAGTGTTCAATGAATTTCTATTCTCTTCTGGATTTTTCTGTCTTATTCATCTACTATGCTTTTAAAACGTGTTTGGAATTTGATTATAGGTACATGCAGCCATTGACATCAGGAAAATACCCAGAGAGCATGCGTTCTTTAGTTGGAAGAAGATTGCCAGAATTCACAGCAGAAGAATCAAGACTTCTGGCTGGTTCATTTGATTTTCTAGGGTTAAACTATTACACCACTAATTATGCTGCTGATCAACCTTCATCGAATCTCAACCCTAGTTATGAGACAGATGCCAATGTCAATTATTTAAGTGAGGAAACATCTAACTATCAATTATTTATATTATATATGTTAAATCTCGTAATTAATATAACATTTTCTTTTTGTTTTCATTGGCCAGCTGAACGCAATGGTATTCCAGTTGGTACACCGGTGTGTATAAAATCATTGTCAAATTTTAAATTCATATTATTATTATTATTATTATTTTATTCGGTTTTATATAACTTGATATTCATATTTTTCTACTTGCAGACGGCTTCTAATTGGTTATTTGTATGCCCCAAAGGATTTAAAGACTTGTTGCTTTATGTTAAAGAAAAGTACAACAATCCCTTAATTTACATTACTGAAAATGGTATAATTTTTATCATCTTTGAAATATTGTCTGATAAAATATTTCTTTTATAACACATTGATATATATTGTTTTGAATTGATAGGTAGGGGAAATGATGTGAATGATGAAGGACAAACACGCGAAGAAGCTCTACTAGATATTTATAGAATCGATTACTATTATCGTCATTTGTATTATCTACGTTCAGCAATGAGGTAATAATTTATTTTTCACATATTTTAAAAAATAATTTGGAGTGTAATTTAAATTTGTTTGATTGAGCAGTGAGGAAGTAAACGTAAAAGGATATTTTGCGTGGTCACTATTGGACAATTTTGAATGGAAGAATGGTTATTTAGTTGGATTCGGACTAAACTATGTTGACAGAAACGATGACTTGAAGCGATATGCCAAACTCTCAGCACGATGGTTTAAGAGTTTTCTTCAAAGGCCAGATCCAAATCCAAATTATGAAGGATAATAGCATCTGTAGCAGACATATGTTACAGTCTGAAACTCTCTTATGTCATGTTGCTTATTTAATAAATTTCAATAAATGGGTGTGCCGTTAAACTTTTTATAATGAAATGTACCTTTCAATAATTTTAGTAATAAATTCCTGCCTGCTTGTTTTTTAATCAAAGAAGAAAACTTATTGATTTAATTATTATTATTATCTATCATATTTCATTACAAGAAAAATTAATAATTTTTTTGTAATCATCAAATATAACTTTTAAATAAGAATTATTCGCAATTTAATGACCGCCAAAACTCCTTCTTTACCATCTCAAAGATGTTACTAACATCTTATCAAATTGTTAAATTATAATCATCATTAAGTTCTTTATTATCTCAATTGTTATACTACAATCCTATCATATCATCAACATCACTACTTAATAAGTCTATAACGAGAAACATAACAAACCATACTTTCCCTTAAAACAGAGTCATGGTAACACATTAACTCTACAAAACTTATCAATCAAAGGCAACTAGTGTTAGTACCAACCATTTTTATAAACATATGTCATATTTCATATACTTCATCGTACCATTCATGTTTATCAAAATAGGATGATTGGAGTCATCAATCGCAGCTTCGAACTTATCTTCCTTGCTCCTCAAGGATTTATGAGTGAAAACTTTGATGCTTCTTCCATCGACACTATACATGACCTAATTTAGAGTCCTATGGGCATGACATTCATCGCTTTCGATCCTCTCGAAAGAGAGCACTTGAATCTTAGTCTCTTCTACCGCTCATCATGGACGAAGAAACTCGTCTCTTCTATTGTCTTTTAAAGACAAAGAGATTCACCTTTTTAATATTTCATAAGAGAAAAGATACAAACTCAAATTAAAAAAATATAAACAAAAAACATATTTAACGACATAAAAGCCTGCCTACCTCATGTTAGATTCAATATCATAATATTCTTGTTAAGCTAAATCATGATCACAAAAAACCATTACCACATCTCAAGATAATAAATACAACCACAAGTAAACAAGGTCAACCATACACATACAACAAATTTCTAACCACACCCTTTTTTTTCCAACACACTCCTACCAAATGTTGAAACCCTACCTACCTTTCCAAAGTGGACCCCACACCTTCCTATATGTTTCTCGTAATTGATAATTCCATTCATCTCATTTCATTCATACACACTTTAAGCATTAAATTCTACTCTCACTTTTTTCTTTTCTAAACTCACCTACAATCACCCATGCATCAACATTCAATAAACTAATTTCACACGGTTATAACCCTTCCCACATTTACCTTTTCACTCTCACGTACTCTCTCTCTCTCTTCCATTCATTACATGGGTTTCACTTCTCAATACACACGGGTCCCATACAATAATTCAATTCATGCATCCAAATTCATTATAAACCAATATAGACACACTGCACAACATCAATATTAATAACCATTTTAAACCATCAAAACACATGTTTTAAAGAAAGCACACCCCTCATAAAAGCATAGAAACAAGATAAAACACCACCACTTGAAACCCATACAATAAGAAGAAAATAAAACCCTTGCACCTCCCCATTCTATGCCGTACAACATATTGCCAATTGCACCACCATCATGGCCCACCCAATGCTACTTCACATACATCACGGTACTCATGAATCTAAACACTACGAGAAGAAAATAACACCATTGAATGCACCATGCAAGATGTATAACTAAAACATGTAACTTGTTTCCATGGAAACCACCTAGCACGTACCCAAAAGTTTAACCCCAAAGAGCAGGATATACCAGCCCATTAACAACCCGTCCTTGACATATAACTCACGGATACAAACATGGTATTCGGTACAAATCACTCAGAATCAAAGTTATACGCATGGAGCAGCACGACTTGTATTAAATACATGGTACATCAACATGATCACCTCGTATCAATTGTTTGTAACCCGCGAACAACCTGGCACATTGGAATCATGACGTCAATCACTCGGTGCATGGCCATATTAACATAAACCACGTGGAACCAGCATGACATGTTCCTGGAATCGTGAACAACAACATACCAGTCTAGTTTTGGAGGGGAAAACATGTACCCCTATCTCGTAAATAAGAAAACAGAAAGCCCCATACCAAGATGACTTATATATATATATATATATATATATATATATATAGCTCATAACTCCTATATGGAAACTCTAATCCCACCATTAAATGATTAAATAAACAATTTCAATGCATGAATGTATTCATCTCAATAAAATGCATGCAACCCAATGGTATGGCTTTAAAAGTAACAACACTGCATGCAGTCATCTCATTTAAATATGCACGTGCTCCCATTTTCCCATGCTTCCAAATCGTTGGTCTAGTGTTTTTTTTAAGAAACCCGTGGACCCCATCATGCATGGGTTATATATTAAGACTTATACCTGTGGATCTCTCCCGTCCAAAAAAATTATAAAATTCTTAACTTCACTGATGACTTATTTATATGTTATTTATTTTAAAATTTAAGTAATCAAAATAATGATAATAAGAATAAATCTTAAATCTTACAGTGTTACTTTTATAAAAAAAATTATAAATTATTTTTATTTGGATTATGTTTGTTTTAAGCACTATAACTTAGATTTATATTTCAACTTTATTTAGTTGTCTATTAACTTCTATTTTACGTGCTATTTTTTTTTTCAATATCTCATTTAAAAATTAGTAAAACTATATCATTTTTAAATATCTGGAAATATTTATACGTATCCACATTTTTTAAAAGATTCACAGATTTTTTATGTAGATATCCAGCTAATTACGAATCAGGTTGCAGATTATTTTTTTCGTTGAAGTCGAATTGAGAATAGATAGTTTCTATATCCGATCTTTTATTATCTCTCTAGTTGTAAGTAATATTGATTCTCTTAATGGTAACAAGACTTTAAAATTATTTATGCTTAATAAAATAAAGTGAAAATAAATGACAACAAAAAATATTGATTCTCTTAATGGTAACAAGACTTTAAAATTATTCATGCTTAATAAAATAAAGTGAAAATAAACGACAACAAAAAAAGTCGTGCTTAATTAAATCGTTTTGGAACTATTTTACCACGTGACTAGTTAACATTATTCTAACCTTATCTAGATAGAGTGCCACATTTAAAAAATGTCTTTTCTGATACTGAGATCGCATCTCCAGTCTCCTATCTTGACTTTTGTGCGGAAACGACAGAATTTCTAATTTTATATACTTGGGTAATTTCGAAAAAAAATAATGTTTAGCATTTTATTCTTATATAGGATTATTATATAGGATTTCGACTTGTAAAATTTTCGAATTGAAATATACAGATATAATAATATTTAAAATTTTAGATCTTAAATAAGATCATGAATTCTAAACTGAAAATAAATGTTTATCTTAAAATATATAAAAGATTAATAAGAGTACGACTGTTATTTGAATTTATACTAAAGTAAAAGCTATAAAGATATTTTACTTAAAACTAATATAAAGATAATTTTAGATCTGTAAAATTCAAATTGGTTTTCTTACAAAACAATTATCTGGATTTAATTTCAATCCATTTTTTTTAGACTCAATTTGAATTTAATTTAATTTCAATTATTTAAAATTGATAAAACTTTTTAAAATAGTGTTTTTAGAATATTTTAAATGCATTTTCATGTCTCTCTATACATATTGTAATTTAGAAGAATATGAACACGCTCTCATAAGACACATGACTCTCAATTTAAATATTTCTTATAATTAATTTAAATATTTTTTCATATAAAACTCAGTTCAGCTTAAGCTAAAAAAATATTTAAAATATCATTAAAAAAAGTAAGAACTTATTAAAATATGGAAAATTAAATATTATATTAAAAATATAAAATAGGAAACCTTATAATTATAAAATTTTATTATCTGGTTAAAAAATTAAATTAATAAATTACATAAAAAAGAAAAAAATTACACTCCCATTAAAAAATGAAATAGTCACATGGTGACTTCACTTAAATTAAAGTTATCATATATGAGAACTTCTATTTAAAAAAATAAAAAATCAAACTGTCTTGACAAAAACGATTTCTATTCTATGTTCATATCCCTTATCGCGATTTGATAATAATAATAATAAAAAAACGTATTGATCATAATGAAATCGTGTACACCTAAAAGACTTATTCATCGTATTCGTAATATTTTTTTAAAAATACCCACGTGAACGGTGCAAAAACCGATATCTGTAGATTTAACATAGAATCTATTCTGAAATTAAAAAAATATAAAAGAAAAAGAAAAAACCAAAGCTGTTCGTAATTTGTGCATCTAAAAAACATTATTCTATAAAAAAATAGCATTAATATATAACTTAGAATAATATTGTTAAAATTTGTTATAACATTCGACATGCACATTATAAGTAAAATTTGTTAATATTAGAGATATGAAGAAAATATAGATTTTTTTCATTGTATTTCTGTAATTTTGAAGGAAGTTAAGATAAATTTTAAAATTTTCATATATATGATTGAATTGTGATTGCATGACATCGTCCCTTTATTAAGAAAAACAATTTATTAAGTAAAGTTTAAACCCGTGATCCTACGTTACTTTTAAGTGAGAGAAGAAATTATTAAAATATGTTACTTCGAAATGATTTTAATTTAAATCTGATTACAATGAAGTTATGTCATGCACATGCTACTTATCCTAATATAAAAAATTAATAATAAATTTGTCTATTTCAATAATTTTGGCCTATAATTAAACTATTTTAGTAAAAGTTCTCAAAATATAGTGACAAAGTATAAACAACTACTATTTTAATCATTTTGTTATCTTTTACTACTAATTTGTTTAACTTCATATTAAACAGCAGGATATAATTTGTGAAAAAATCGGAATTAGAAGAAATAATATAAGTTTTTTTTTAATAAGACTCTTTATATTGTTAAAGGGTTTAAATTATATGGATTACAACGAGTCGGATCGGATACGGATAATGTCTATCTATTATCCGATTCATCCATTATCCGTATGGATACCCGTTTAAAAAGTATATTTGAATATTTTAAAATTAGTAAGTATCCGTGAATATTTAAAAATATATTTTATAATTTTTGAAAATAAAATTACAAAATAGTATGTAAAATAAATTAAATATAAATTAAAATTTAATTATAATTAAATTAAACCTAATAAGATATAAATTAATTTTAATTCTAATTAAATTTAATTTAATAAGATATAAATTAATTTTAATTCTAATTAAATTTAACTTAATAAAATATAAATTAAATTTTTATTTTATTTTTTTAGATAACATGTATTCATATGTATGAATAGTATAATATTCGCATCCGATCCGTTTAAAAAAGATATTAAAAAATAATAAATATACGAAAATAGCAAGTATCCGTCGACAGATTTTATCTTTTCTCACCTAATTCATACAACCTTAATATTGTGTATATAAATATATAATTTTTTTTTCTAATAAAGAAAGATCTCTATATGTGGATTGACAATGTTATATTAGGTCCAATTAATCTTATATCTTTACTTTATAAAGGTTATATTCTTTCATACTAACACCTATATTATTAGACATTCTTTCATCGCACACAGACATTCTTTCATCGCACACAGAGCTTGTAACCTTTGAGACTTGTATGTGGTTAATAAGCAACCTTCGATTCCCTCGTTGGCCTTTGGGTAAAAAATATGGAGCTAGAAAATCTTATGTATCTATTTCGAAAATATTTTCAAAAAATACCCACGTGGACGGTGCAAAACCCTAAACTTTGAAAACACGTGAACGGTAACAGACATCCGTCTACAGTCGAATTCAATATTTTAATAGCTGTTGAGTATTCTGCTGCATGTGATAAACTCTATATATAGTGCCTCATTCAGAGGCCAAAGATGTCAACAATTTGTAGTTTGAAGAGAATGGCTTACACACAAGGTTTCTTGCAGCTCCGTGCCCTAACCACCCCGGCTAGAGCTTGGCCACAGTGGGAAGTGGGGACCACCGCACGAAAGCACATTGTATGCAAGGCAAAGGAGGATGTCCAAGACGGTGATGCCACCACCCTCAGCCTTGTCTCTCGCAGATTGGCCCTCGGCACTGCGCTCATCGGTGGTGCTGCTGTTGCTGGAACCAAGGCTTCACCTGCTGCTGATGCTGCTGCTGCTGCTGCAAATCTCTCTCTGGAGAAACCTGGTATTTTACTCTTCATCACTTCTTTAAACACTCAACTATTTTCATGCTTGTTTTAACGTGTGAGTTTTTAGTTCATATATCGGATACGAAAATGTGAAAGTTAATCTTAGCGTCTATTTGGTTTGACGTGAAAAAATAAAGAAGCTGTTTAAGTACTTTCAGTTTGAACGCATGATTTCAGTGTTTCCGAAATGTTTATTATCTACAACATAAAATATTGTTTTACACTTCCTTTTTCACTGTATCACTACTGCATTAAGTAGAATCAAAGTCTCGTATTCATTGAACATGGCATGTAATGAGTTTATTGTCTTGGGTACTGTAGGAGTTAGCCCATTACCAGCAATAAAAGCTGAGGAATATCCTGCATCGGTTGTGGAAGCTCTTTCTCTCAATCGAACCAGTTTTCCCGAGGGCTTCGTTTTCGGGACAGCGTCTGCGGCTTACCAGGTATATGCACTCAATAAATCATACAAATGCTTTTCTTACTACAGTTTATTCTATTTATCACAAAAAGTAAATGTTTGTTATGTTCTTAATATGTACCAACAGTACGAAGGAGCGGCATTTGAATATGGAAGAAAACCTAGTGTATGGGATAACTTCACCCATAGATATCCAGGTTTTTCCCTCTTTCTGTCTCAAACATTATGTATCAAGAAAAAGGGAAAATACTTTCTTTGATTTTATTATATTTCTATTTTAATAGTTAGTTGTAATAACTAATTACTCAAGTGAAAAAAATAAATAAAATGGGAAGAAACAAGAATAACTAAAAGAAGTACAATTGCACATTGGAAGAGAAAAGTTGTAAGAAATAACAAATTTATTTGAACTAAAACAATTATACAATATTTCTTATAAATTTTAAAAAAAAATCTATGATTTTTAGAATTTATATTATATATTTAAAACTTGAGAAAACCAGTAGATATAAATAGTCTTACTACAAATTTGTAATAACTTGCAGAGAGGATAGACGACCGAAGCAATGGAGATGTAGCAGTTGACGAATATCATCGTTTCGTAGTAAAGTCCAAATTCTTATTGATGATAACATACGATCAATATAGTAGTCAATTATCTTGGTCCTTCAAAACAATTAATTAATTTTATGTTGTTTTGTATTTATATAACAGGAAGATATTCAGATAATGAAGGATATGAATCTGGATGCTTACAGATTCTCCATGTCATGGTCTAGAATAATACCAAGTGAGATAAAAGTTGATGAACTATTATTATTCTGCTTGTTATTACTGTTGTTGGATCTTTCATTGTTAATGATTTCAATCTTGTTTTAAAAATTATTGATATATAGATGGAAAGGTCGGTGCAAACGAGGAAGGTGTAAACCAAGAAGGAATCGATTACTACAATCGCCTCATCGATAATCTAATAGCCAACGGTCAATATCCACGTTTTCCTCTTCTGGTTTTTCTTGATTAAAAATTACATTTTAAAATACTCTTTAAAGTAAATGACAATAATCATGTTTTACAGGTCTACAACCGTATGTCACACTCTTTCACTGGGATACTCCCCAAGCTTTACAAGAAGAGTACGGAGGTTTTTTATCTCCTCAGATGGTGTAAGTTATTCATAATTTATCTTTTATCCAACAATAATTATTTACTATTATTAAGTTACGTATTTTAAAATAGATTTTGGTGTATTGTTGATTTTCAGAGGTGATTTTCGAGACTACGCAGGAGTTTGTTTCAAATACTTTGGAGACAGGGTGAAACATTGGATTACTCTAAACGAACCATGGTCTTATAGTAATAATGGTTATGCAGTTGGAACCTTTGCACCAGGTCGATGCTCCGAAACGCTAGATTCAACTTGTCTCGGTGGTGATTCAGGAACAGAACCTTATATTGTTACACATAATCTACTACTTTCTCATGCAGCTGCTGTAGATCTGTACAGGAAAGAGTACAAGGTTCTTTTAACTATAGTCCTTATCAAAACATTTAAATCTTAATATTTTATTAGATATTTTGACATTAATTGGTACGAGGATTCAAGTATGTGGTACTACTGTTTTACTAAGATAACGTTCGAAACACTTTACCCAGGAAAGTCAAAACGGAGTGATAGGCATAACAAATATTTCTACTTGGTACGAGCCATATTCGGATAGTGAATTAGATAAAAGCGCTGCGAAACGAGCACTTGACTTCATGTTCGGATGGTAAGTGCTTAACTAGGTAGAACTTATGTAGAATGTTATAGGTTTTCTATCTATATAAAATGTTTTTGATATTTTCCTCCTATATTATGCTTTTACAAAATGCTTTAGAATTTACATTATATTTTAATAATTTGTAACTATGATTATAGGTTCATGGAACCATTGACAACAGGAAGATACCCAGAAACTATGCGTAACTTGGTTGGTAAACGATTGCCAGAGTTCAGCGAAGAAGAATCAAAACTTTTGGCTGGTTCATTTGATTTTCTTGGATTGAACTATTACACCACTAACTATGCTGCGAATCGACCTAAAGTTGAACCTAGTCCTACATCCAAAGCCGAACCTAGTTATACCACTGATGCAAATGTCACTTATCTAAGTGAGGAATTCTCCATCTTTCAATTATGTAAATTATATATATATATATATATATATATATATATATATATATATATATATATATATATGTGTGTGTGTGTGTGTGTTTAATTTGTTAATATCTGATTTTGCTTTTGTTTTCATTGGCCAGCTGAACGAAATGGTATACCCATAGGTACACCGGTATGTATATGATTATGTCAAATTTTAAGTTCATATTATTGTTATTATTATTTTATTTCATATAACTTTATATTTATATTTGCAGACGGCTTCTGATTGGTTATATGTTTATCCCAAAGGAATTAGAGACTTGTTGCTCTATACCAAAGAAACGTACAACGATCCTGTGATTTATATAACTGAAAATGGTAAATATAAAAAAACAAAAAAAAAAAACAATTTTTATTATCTTTGAAATATATTTTAAAGAATTTTATTTTAATATACTGACGTGTATTGATTTTAATTCATAGGTAGAGGTAACGATGTGAATGATGAACCACCGCAGACACTTGAGGAAGCTCTTCTTGATATTTACAGAATCGATTATTATTATCGTCATCTTTATTATCTACTCTCAGCAATCGGGTAATGATTTGTCTTTTTCTTTTTTACTTATTTTAATCATTGTTTTTAAATCTAATTTTGAATTTCTTATTTTGAATTTCTTATGAAGGGATGGCGTAAATGTAAAAGGATATTTTGCATGGTCGCTGTTGGATAATTTTGAATGGAAGAATGGTTATTTAGTGGGATTTGGACTGAACTATGTTGACAGAAACGATGATTTGAAGAGATATGCCAAACTCTCTGCACAATGGTTTACGAATTTTCTAAGAAAACCATTACGTCCCAAATGATAAGAGCACTTCTGTTAGACTTTGGAAAGATTCTATAAAGTGATGCTTCCATTTTAATATTTCAATAAAGTGTGTGCTGTTAAACTTTGTATTAATGAAATGTCGCTTTTAATAAATTTACTTATAAATTATTTCCTCATTGTTCTTTATTAGAGAAAACATATATCCATTTAATTATTCTTATCTAGCTTATAAAGTGGGTTATCACATTAAAAATTAATATTCTAATTAATAAATGACAGAAACATCCATTTAACATATTTTATTATATTATTATGAGTATGCTAACTTTAATATAATTAATTTTACTATTTTGCGTGGTCAATATTGGACAATTTTGAATGGAAGAATGGTTATTTAGTTGGATTCGGATTAAACTACGTCGACAACTTGAAGCGATATGCCAAACTCTCAGCAAAAATGGTTTAAGAATTTTCTTCAAAAGCCAGATCCAAATCCAAATTACGAAGGATAATAGCATCTATGTTACAGTCTGAAAACTTTCTTATGTCATGTTGCTTATTTAATAAATTTCAATAAGTGGGTGTGCCGTTAAACTTTTTATAATGAAACGTACCTTTTAATAAGGAAATGTCTTTTTTAACAACTCTTTTTTAACAATTTTTTGACAACACTGAGGTGGTGGCTTATGATGGGTTGGTTTCAAATATTTTTCTGAAAACAAATTCAAACAGACCAATAAAGCAATGACATGTGGCCCATTGTCAAAAAATTGTTAAAATATCAGGATCCTTTCAATAATTTTAGTAATAAATTCCTGCCTGCTTGTTTTTTTAATTAAAGACCAAAATACTAAACCTAAATCCTAAACCTCATACCCTAAACTCAAAACACTAAACCCTAAACCCTAACCATAAAGCCTAAACTCTAAAGCCTAAACCATAAACCCTAAACCATAAACCTTAAACCCTAAACCATAAACCCTAAAACGTAAACCCTAAACCCTAAAACCTACACTTTAAACCCTAAAACCTAAACCTTAAACCCAGTATGAATATATCCGCTACCCATAATCCGCAGGTAGTAAATATTCACGGATACCAACTATCCATTACGAATTTCATACGCAAATATCTGTGGACTAGATTTTTTTGTTATCCCTAGTTTGATGATTTGATACTATTATAAAACAAATTATATGTTGCTACTATTGACACAAATTATGATTAATATATACTAAATTATTATGATTATTATATATTAAATTTTTATAAATAGTATATCTTATTATATATAAAATTTTGTGAGTTCATATTTGAAATATGAAAAATGTATTGTTGAAAAGAACTTTTAATTTTTATAATTTTGTAATATTTTTAAGTGATAGTTAAAGTAATATTTTCTCCAAAAATTTATAAATATGATTATAATTTGACATAATTCACTATATATTTATTGTTGTCGTTAATATAAGTTATTATTACTAGTGTGATTAATTTATAGTAAAGTATTGACGTTAGTATATTTGTGATTAATATATATTATTATATATAGAAATTTCTGAATTGATATTTTATGTATGAAAATTTTATTATTAAAGAGAATTCATAATTTCGTTGTAAGAGAATTGAGAAGTATTATTTATTATTAAAGAAAGAGAATGAATAAATTTTAACATAATATTTTATGTAAAATATAACTTTTTCTAAAATTTATAAATCAGTTAATCTAGTTGATTCAAAATTATATGTATGGTGATTTTCTTATAAATATTATATTTATAGATATATGATAAGGAATAGATATAATACGGTTAAAATTGAATCGAGTGCGAAACTATAAAATATATCTTTTAGGCTTTGTTCATTTGAATGAATTTGGGTTGGGGGAGAGTGATTGAGGGGATTTGAGAGGATCTCAAGATAAATTTTTTTGTTGTTTATTTGAGTGAATTTGGAGGTAAATGAGAGTTGATTTGGAAGTAAATTTTTTTAATTTGTCACGTCAATCAAATCCTACGCTAATTCTCACAAACTTTACTTCCAAATTCATTCTCACTTACCTCCAAATCCACTCAAATAAACTAACAAAAAAATTTACCTTCAAATCCCCTGAATCACTCTCTCCCAAATCTATTCAAGTGAACAAGTCCTTAATTTTTCTAAAATTTGATAAATTAGTTAAACTATTAATAACTATGTTGATTGAAAATTATACTAGAATAGTTATTTTCTTATAAATATTGTATTTATAGATATATGATAAGAAATATGAATGGTTAGAATTGAAATGAGTACTACCAAACTATAAATTCTGACTTTTAGTTTTTCTAAAAATTGATAAATTAGTTAATATATTAAGTAACTCTATTGATTGAAAATTATATCTGTATACTTATTTTCTTATAGTAAGTATTATATTTATAGATATATGATAAGGAATTAATATGATTATCGTTACAATTGAATTGAGTACCAAACTATAAATTATATCTTTTTATTATCTAAATCTTTATTGTACAGTTTAGAAACCTATAAATAGATAATAATGTGACAGATACTACTCACTCAATATTTATATAAGAAAAAGTTTTTTTAACCATTTTTCTTTTAAAACTTTTTGATAACGCGTAGTGTTGGTTTGTTATTGATCGGTTTTAAATACTTTTATAAAGTGGCGACACGTATCATATATAGTTTAAGAAATTTATGGAGATTGATCTTTTCTGAGTCATCATCTCTCCACATCTTGGAAGATCAAACTCAACTTCCTGAAGATCTCACTCAGTTCAAGATAGCAACGTTGCTCCAGGTTAGAAGAAAATCAATTTCAATAATTGTTTATCTAAATATTTATAATAATTATAAAGTTTTCGAGCATTGTGTAAGGGAACGTTAATAAGTAGCATTTGTGCATTAAGCAGAAACAGTGTTCATCACTGAAGATGGCACGCAAAGGGTTTATTCTGCTTCTGTTCTTCGCTCTTACCACACTCTCACCGATTGCTTTTGCGCAACAGCACTCATCTGTTGTGGAAGTTCTTTCTCTGAATCGAAGCACTTTTCCCACAGGCTTCGTTTTTGGGACAGCATCCTCGGCTTACCAGGTAAATGTTTTCCTTATTCTTATCGAAAAATCCTTCACATCTCAACCTAACCTTGTAATGTTTTCTTATGTTTCTTCGTCGTATGTATGTATAGTACGAAGGTGCGGCAAACGAAGGTGGAAGAGGACCAAGCATATGGGATGCATACACTCACAAATATCCAGGTTTTTTTCTTTTTGCTGTGTTTAATTAATCTCTTTAATATGATATAATTGTATTTTACTTTCTAAACTTAAAAATAATTGATAATAATCTGATTATATGAATGTGTAATACTTACAGACAAGATAAGGGGTAAAAGTAATGGAGATGTTGCTGTTGACCAGTATCATCGCTACAAGGTAAACTTCAAATTTTAGTGATGATAACATAGGATTAATGAAGAAACCAATTATCTCTCTCCCTCAGTAATTAATCATTTTCGAATGTTGTTTTCTGTTTATATAACAGGAAGATATCCAGATAATGAAGAATATGAATCTGGATTCATACAGATTTTCCATCTCTTGGTCTAGAATTTTACCAAGTAAGATCAAAGTTGATGAGAAAATTTCGTTTTTGAAATTACTGTAGTTGGATCTTTCACGTTAACGATTTCAATCTTGTTGTTCATATATAGATGGAAAGCTGAGTGGAGGTGTAAACCCAGAAGGGATCAGATATTACAACAATCTTATCGATAATTTGCTAGTCAACGGTCAACATTCTTGCTTTATACCCTCTTCTTTTTTTTTCTTCATTAAAGTTTACGTTTTTATAGTAAGTGACAAGACCTAAATATTAACGTTGCAGGTATAGAACCATACGTGACACTTTTTCACTGGGATCTTCCCCAATCTTTGGAAGAAGAATACGGAGGTTTTTTAAGTCGTCGCGTTGTGTAAGTTATACAAAAATTAATTTCTATTCAAAATCACTAGTAGCATAATTACAAATGTACATAATTATTATTTTTCTTATCTTTTTTTAATCTTCTGAATTTTATATTAATTATCATTATAAAATAATAATTTTGTTGTGTTCTTAATTTTTCAGAGATGATTTTCGAGACTATGCAGAAATTTGTTTCAGATATTTTGGAAACAGGGTGAAATATTGGATTACTCTAAATGAGCCATGGTCTTACAGTAATATTGGTTATGCAGTTGGAAACTTTCCACCGGGTCGATGCTCTAAATGGCTAGATTCAACTTGTTTTGGAGGTGACTCAGGAACAGAACCTTATATTGTTACACATTATCTACTACTTGCTCATGCAGCCGCCGTACATGTTTACAAGACAAATTTTCAGGTTTTTTAGTTTCTATGAGAACTTTTAAATCTTCATATTTCATTAGAATTCCACAATGTTGTGAGAGCTCACAAGCATTTTATTCTGGTATAACATTCTTATTTATTTAACATTCAAAACACTTTATGCAGAACACTCAGAAAGGTGTCATCGGCATAACACTTAATTCTAATTGGTATGAACCATATTCGAATAGCGAAGCTGATAAAGACGCTGCCATACGAGCAGTTGACTTCATGTTTTGATGGTAATTGCTTAACTCTACTAGAGGACAGACATTGCTGAAGAGATTAATATACAGTAGTTGTTATGTTTTTGTTTTCAAACATTCTCAAATTTGATATTTTCATATGTAATAATGATTATAGGTACATGGAACCGTTGACATCAGGAAAATATCCAAAGAGCATGCGTTCTCTAGTTGGTAAACGGTTGCCAAAGTTTTCAAGACATGAACGAAAACTTGTTGCTGGTTCAATAGATTTTCTTGGACTAAACTATTACACCACTAACTATGCTGCCAATACATCCAAAGCCAACAAACCTAGTTATACTACTGATGCTAATGCCAATCAAATAAGTGAGGAAACCTTTTATCTATTAATTATATATTTATGTTATAAATGTTGAGTCCATGAAAATCATTTTTTTCTTTTGTTTTGTATATTTTCCAGCTGTTCGCAATGGAGTTGCCATTGGTCCTCAGGTATGTATTAGGTCATGTCAAATTGTAGAAACATATTGTTATTAGTTATTGGTTTTTCTATAACTTGATTTGTAATTATACTTGCAGTTTGGTCCAAGTTGGTTATATGTCTACCCCAAGGGACTTAGAGAACTGCTGCTTCATATCAATACAGTATACAACCGTCCTTTGATCTACATCACAGAAAATGGTAATTAAATTATCTTCAAAATATATTTTAAAGTGAATATTTCAAAATATAGAATTTCAATATAAAGCTTGTATCTTTATATACGATTTTTGTTCTAACATATAAATGTATGTTACTTTTTATTAATAGGTATGGGTGATATTTACACTGATCCGACATTATCTGTTAAAGAAATGCTTCAAGATACTTACAGAATTGATTATTTTTATCGCCATCTTTATTATCTACTCTCTGCAATCAGGTAATACATCATTTTTCACATATTAATTAATTTTTAATTTTGGTTTTGCTAATTAGAATTTATTTTTTTGACTTATAAGGGATGGCGTAAAGGTAAAAGGATACTTTGCATGGTCATTGTTGGACAATTTTGAATGGAAAGACGGCTATGTAGTGCGATTTGGACTAAACTTTGTGGATTACAAAAATGGTTTGAAGCGGCATGCCAAACAATCTGCAAAATGGTTCAAAGCTTTTCTTCAGAGAGATTAGATTTCAGGGAAATTCTACTATTAGACTTTATAAATTATCTTTGGTGTAATGCCAATTCATTTAATAATATTCAATAAAGTGTGTTTTATTATTATTTTTATTAATGTAATGAAGCATATTTAATATTTCCTTCAATCCTTTGATATGCGTGGTAAAACAATATTAATTACATTTTTATTATTTGTACTCTTATCATAAGGTAAAACAGAAAATTTTATAAATATTTCATTAAAATAAAAAATATTTTATATTTTTTTTGTTTTTCTAAAAGAAATTCTATCAATATAACAATCCAAAATATATAGTTTTAGTATAATAAAACACACCTACTTCGTATTATTGTTCAATCCATATCTAATACATATGTTTATATTATTTATATATATATATATATATATATAATATAAAATAACAGTTTGTCCAATTTCGAAATTTAAAAAAAAATTATACTATTTTTGTAATTTCGGAAACAAATTAATCTAAATTTGCAAAAAAAAAAATGTCCCTTTTTCTCATCTCAATCTTCATACACATATGCAAACAAAATTTTCTCTTTACATCATAAATTCACCTTAGAAATAATTAATGTTATTTGATACGTTGAATATTTGACCGCTTGATATTTTAAATGTTTAGTCTTCTTAAATGCATTTATTTATTTCTTTATTTTAAGTAGTAATAAAGAGAAAAAAGTTATTTTTTAAGGTTATGGAAAGATAAAAAAGAGACTGGAGGAGAGCATAATTTATTTTAATTTTAATTTTAACCGTCCGGCTTATAAAAGACGTTGAAAAGGTCCACAGAGAAAGCTAGTAAGAGAGAATCCGTTCCCTATAAATATAAGAGTAGAGGGAAGAGCATAGGGAAAAAGACAAAGAGAGAAATGGTAGCAAGCGGATGCTTTTCAAACGCTCCTGTTCTCAACGCTTCGAGCGGCGTTGGTCACGTTATCAATGTCGGTGGTGTTAACTCCTACGTCACCGGTTCTCCTCTCGCCGTTCTCGCCATTCTTCTTGTTTCTGATGTTTATGGTATTCAACAATCTTCTTCTCTTCCAATTATTGGAGTCTGTGTGTTAATAATTCAGTTCAATGTATATGTGATTTCGTTCCTTTGTCTTAATTCCTTGTTTTGTTTATCAGTTTTATTATCTTCATCTAACTTCACGCGCTCAATCTGTTTTGCAGGATTTAAAGCACCACTTCTAAGGTATGGTGCTTAATTTAAATTTAATTTAACAATTGAATGTCTAAACCACAAATTAAACACGCATTTAGTTTAATAATTTAATGTCTAAATCACAAATGAAGCTCGCAATTGATTTAATGTAATGTGTTCCGTGATGATCAATATTATCTGTTATGTACTGTGAAGGAAAATTGCAGACAAGGTTGCAGATAATGGGTATTATGTCCTGGTTCCTGACTTCTTGCATGGTGACCCTTATGATCCTAAGAATGTGTCAAGGCCAACCCGTGTTTGGTTAAAAGATCATGAACCGGTTAATTCTTACTTAATTATACTTGCTTGTTCTGATTTTGATAGAGGATTCACATGTTACAACCTGTGACTTGTTTGAAAGTTGCACTGCATTTTGTGTGATGCTTACATTGCATATTAAATCTGTAGGGAAAAAGCTCTGAAGAAGCAAAATCTATTATTGAAGCCTTGAAAAGAAAAAATGTTTCCGCTGTTGGAGTTGCTGGTTTTTGTTGGGGAGGTGAGTGACTTTTACTGATTCGTGTGCTTTATCTCTTCTACTATGTGTCATTTTGCAATTTCTGGTCACCTTTGGAATAATTCACAGAATGTTCTGCGTTTTTTCTCTTGCTGTCAGCTAAGACCGTTACCAACCTAGCAAAAACTGAACTCATCCAAGCTTCTGTGCTATTACATCCATCATATATAGTTGTGAATGACATCCGTGGTATGAATTCTCAATATTTTGGATTGTTTCTTATTTTACATATTCCCTGTATACGATTCCCAAGTAGTACATTCTTAAAGGAAAATTTACTTTAACTAAACATGTTTTGATGCAAGACCAAGAAACATCCCACTCTGTCAATGATTCAAACGTTACAGAATCATTAATGTTATTTTTATTTGAAAGAACACCTGCAATGACTGACATCAGCTTTTTTGTAATTTTATAAAATCTCCTTTCTTTCTGTCTTTCATTTCTTTAATGGTTGAATAAAGATATAAATCTTAAAGCAGTGATTGAGATAGTTAATTCTTTATCTTTTCAGGTGTTAATGTTCCAATTGCTATACTTGGAGCAGAGCATGACTCACTCTCTCCTCCAAAGCTTGTGAAAGAATTTGAAGAAGTCCTGAAAGCTAAACCTCAGGTACCATGAATGTTTTCTTCTTTTTCTGATTATGTACTCTAATTTAGTATTATCAGCTTGATGATTTGCTAATTAACTTTTGTAACCAGTTGCATATGTGTTTTTGATGTTATTGTTGCAAGTCAATTTTGTCTTTCTCTAGTTATACAAACTTGGCTAGCTTTTACATTAGACAAGTAAAATTTGAGTCGAACCACATGAATATGGCAATTAAGTTAATGGTTTTTAGGCATCCAAAGTATCTGTTTATGGTCATTAATGGGCACATTTTGTCTCTTCTCTGGTGGAGTTTATGACTTGTGTACCAATTTTTGTTTTGTGCAGATTGATAGTTATGTAAAAGTATTTCCTAACGTCTCACATGGTTGGACTTTGAGGTACGACCCTACAGATCCTAAAGCTGCTATGGCTGCAGGGAACGCTCACAAAATCATGATAAATTGGTTTGATAAACATCTTAAGAAGTAAGAAATCTTGTAATGTGATTTTTTATTGTATCAATGCGTCATAATAATTCTATGTTTGATAAAAATAAATAAATTGTCACAACATATGTTATGGGTGTGACAAACTATAAAAAAAATTGTCATTTTCCACCTAAAATTTGAAAAAAAAAAACAATTCTGAAATAGCCTATTTAATAAGTAGACAGGTTAAATAGTTTTTCTGTACTCAAATTATTATAAAAATTTGTTTTATCTCTAAATTAAATTGTATTTGATTTTTAAAAATTATAAAGTATTTAATTTTGTATTTTATGAAAGTCAATGTAAATATATTTTTGTTGAAATGTTTTTCATATAATAAATGAAGTTTTATAATAAATTAAAATCTAATCGATTTTATGAGAAGAATGTTTTATATAATTATGTTATTCATGCTCGTATTAATTGCATTCAATAAAAAGACTTTACAGATTTATATTTTTATATACTAATTAAAATTATTCTCTCTCTTGCATAAATACAAGAATTTTACACTAATCCTTAATAAGTCCATTAAGTATCGAAGAATAATATGTATAAAATACATAATACAAATAGTATAATAGTAATTAGTACATTTACTTGTAATTTATTTAACAATATATAATATTGTTTTATCATGCTTATTATGGATATCATTCTTAATATGTGTTATTATCATCTAATTTTATATTATTGTATCTAGTTGATTATGATTTTGTTTGAGTTTAATAAGTAAGCATAAACAAAAAAAAAGTATTTAAAAAACGCCTAGAGTATGTACCGGTTATTATCAAAATCAAAACATAAAGTGAATATTAGGCTTTGGTTTAGATAACCGCTATATTAAGTTTCAATTAATACAAAAACCGAAACATAAGTATTAGACTTCAGTTTTATAAATAATCGGAGTCTAATCCTTTCTGATTTAAATAAATAATTATTTTATTTTACACAATCAAAAATTTAATACTCCTTTACTTTCTAGTGAAAATTAAAACATAATTTCCTTTTTTTATTTTTTATTATGTAGTAACATTTTTATACTTCGATTCTTCTATAATCAAAATTGAATATGTTTCGGTTAGTAACATAAGCCAAAAAAATCATATCTTTTTATTTTTATTAAATTTGTCTCATTTGATTAATTGATATAATAATCAAAATAACATGCAAAAACTCTTTTTTACACCAGTGACGTTAACATAAAACATTTACAAAATAGAGAAAATTCAGAATATATATATATATATATATATATATATATATATATATATATTTTTTGTGACATCCCAGAAATATAACACACAACTATATACAGGTGTCCACATTTAATAATATGAAAGAATAGTTACTATAATACGAACGTCAAACTTACAGTTATTACAGAATATCTATTAAGTTTTTCGTTTAACTTTGCAAGAGCTTCCTATACTACTACCGAATGTTCAACATATAATCGAATGGTTATATTTACAGAACAAAAAAGGATGATCATTGCAATAGAAAACCAAACGGTAACATGGATAAAACAGAAAACAAGGGTAAGCTACTATAATTCAATTAAGCAAGTATTCACACAAGTAATAAACTACAAGCCCTTACAGAACGAACGCTATAACATACAGGAGCCAATATAGATATCACACATAACTGAAATATAATAATACTATACAACCGACACTTGACTTGACCATCCGGATTGTATGAATACGTAGCTTGAGGCCGTTCATGCACTCGGGTGGTGTAGTAACTGGAAAACCATCAGCTGCCACCCGAGGTTAGTCCGTTATAACTCACCCAATTACTTATGGGCTAGGACCTCCTGTCATTCTCACACAATGACTTACCCATCTCTACTTGAGAACTGGTAATCATCAGAATATCAGGATGAACTCCATGAATTCCACTATCTGTATTCATACTTTACCACCACAATACCCTTTCACTGAGACATTTCTCCCCGGAATTCTCTTCCACATTACTTAAAAACATACACATATACTTGAATACCCATAATGTTTCTCATTCATAATGAATCTTTACTATAATAAACAACCAGCACCAATCCATAACATCAGCATAACAAGATTAGACAACATTTCATATAAAAAGACCGAACGCTCACATAATACTACTCTTAAATACAACTGGACAAGAAAGATCAATACAACAGACAAAATAACCGATCGTTCATGTAATCGTGAGGACTTTGACATGAACCAAACCCATTTTTAAGAATACACACTCTAATTAAATCAAATGCTTAACTTAAGGCTGAACTATATTTAACTCTTCTCGCCACTAGAACGAATGGTATTCCACTATTCAACAAAACCGAACGCTTAAAGCTTATACTGAGCACTTATAACTACTGACACTTGGTGTAAGACCGAACGTTACTTCCTTATTTGACAAAGCCGAACACCTAGAGCTTATACCGAACACTATGATTACTCCTACAAACTATTCAATAAACCTAATACTTTTAAGGAAACTGAACGTTAAGATATTTTAGCCGAAATATAAATAAACTTATACACTATCATAAAGGAATATATCTTAAGCCTATTACTAGTACGAAGTTTACTAATAATAATATATGAACTATCACAAACCCAATTTACCTAATCGAATAAGACTGATTAAAACTGTATATAACCATCAACACTTGATATATTAATCACTTCCTATAAAACGAACGACTACAAACTGGTAAGGCCAAAATGCTAACTCTATTGATAGTTTATTCACTAACCATAACCGAACGGTTAAAACCAAACACCCAACTATTCTACGTAATTTTGCAGAATCCTTATCGACTTATACAAAACCACCAAAATCCAGAAATCATACAAGTCATACGCTCATATACAAATCATCAATCCATTCATTCCATACATACACAAAATCAACACATGCATAATTAAATTTAATAACTTCCCTTACCTCTTAACAGACCGCTCGCTCACAAGATGGAATTTGCACCACGACCAGACACTCAACCTCCCAGATTTACTGTTTTTAGGAAAACAAACCACCCAAAAGACCCGAACCATGATCAGAACCTTAGAAGAAGAAGAAAATAAACACATGCAACAAAAACTTGGTTTGCATGTGCCCCAAACTAAACTTTATTAAAATCAGAAAGACCTACCAGTTCAAACCACTAAACGTTCGGTTGAAAGTAGGATCCTTACCACCAGCAACCTTACATATACTCTGATGGATGATCAGATGGAAGAAAACGTGAGATTCAATGGAGGAAAAGATGATAATTTTAGAGAGAAGTTAGAGAGAAGAAGGAGAAACTAGTTCAGAAGATTTGGAGAAGATCGCATGCAAAGAGTGGAACCAACTTTTGAAATTTTAGCTTATATACTCCCTCAGAAAAACCGATCATCCACTCTTCTGTTGTTACCTGTCTTCCACTTTCTGAGACTCGTTCTCCTCTTGCAGACACCCATTTCCCATTACGATGAGGAATTTAATGGTTCTGATATATATATATATATATATATATATATATATATATATATATATGTATATATGTATATATGTATATATGTATATATGTATATATGTATATATGTATATATGTATATATGTATATATGTATATATGTATATATGTATATATGTATATATGTATATATGTATATATGTATATATGTATATATGTATATATGTATATATGTATATATGTATATATGTATATATATATATGTATATAGATACATATATATATAGATACATATATATATATATATACATATATATATATATACATATATATATATATACATATATATATATATACATATATATATATATACATATATATATATATACATATATATATATATACATATATATATATATACATATATATATATATACATATATATATATATACATATATATATACATACATATATATATACATACATATATATATACATATATATATATATACATATATATATATATATATACACACACGTACCTTATTTTATATAATAACAGAAAATTTTAAAAGTTTACAAATGTTCGTGTATGAAATACAACTACACTAATAAACTATAAAGAACACAGAATAGTAAGTTAATCAGAATAAAATAAGTTACAAAAGGGATCATAATTATAAGCATATATTTTCAAACCAGTAGATTATATTAATCTCATTCAAAACACTTCGAGTCAATATGCAAACTCAAACTGAAGAGGATCTATACATACATAATATCTAAATATCAAACAAATATCTTTCAAAAAAATTGCATTGAACATGTCTATAAAAAATAACACTTAATTCATTCTAAACGAAACGATAGAGAATCTCAACTCTATAGGTCCCAGTGTTTGGTCATAAAATTTTATATATTATTTTTATATGGTTGAAAGAATTTTCAAGCCATTTATGATATATTGCGATAAGAGTGCATACTCTAAATCTCTTTGGAAATAAAAAAAGAGTTACTCTCTCTCAGAACATTTTTTTTATATTAAATATCAGTTTATTAGTTTTTTCAGATGCTCTGACAATTATAGTATTACAGTTTTTTAACTATTGAACTACGTTACTTTGTTATATTTTTTGTTATAATAAATATTGCCAGTTATTACACAATATAAGTATATTATTTTGGTAATTCATAATTTTCATATTATTTTTTAATGTGTAATTAGTTTTAATTGTCAAATTTTGATTATGGACTACTATTTAATTGGAAGAATGTTAAATTAATCATGTACTAATCTCAGCTAATGATTAAAATATTATTTTTATTATTATTTGAGAATTAAAAAATATGATTATTTGAATCATATTGTAATTAGATTGGCCTAATAATGAATTGGACCATGACTAATAATCGGACAGTTGACGAGTGCCTGTCTATTCTAAAAATATTATAAATTTCTAATCCACCAAACGACACGTCTTCTCTAAATAATTTCCTAAGATGTGTATAGAAAACAGTCAAGAATAGAATTCAGTGATGCTTACAGATAATTAGGTATATATTACCAATTATTCTATAATTACATTTTTTTCGTATTTATAAATATTATAAAATTCCTTGATATTATTCTTAATTTAAAAAATTCAAATTCAAATTTCTCATTTCCAAATTTAACATTCTAAATAATATTTTCAATGTGGATCAGATATGTATACTAATTTTTATGTTAATTAATTAATTACTATATATATATAATTATTAAAAATTAAATATATGTAGAATTATCTTAATTATTAAATAAAATTAATACAATAAATATTTTTATATTAAAATTATAATTTTTAAATTATTATTTATTTAAAATAAAATATGATAATATAATTATAATTTTTTATATTATTATTAACGGAGGTATTATTAGCTGCATCTGGACAATTTGTAGACATGTCTATCTACTGTTCCTATGAATAAATGGATCACAATCTGATGACATTCATTTTTTAGTCAAACCAGAAAATCTTTCTACATACAAAAATTCAATCTAACACTAATTGTTTTAAACATTTAGAACCATGTAAAAAAATATATTAATCCACGTTTCAAATATTAAATTCCAACATTATGTCTTTTCAATATATTTTTAATCCACTGGTCAACATTGCGTGTTACTTTAGTGTTTATTATATTCGAATTGTGTAGAGTATGGAACTGAAATGCCGGCAACAATCCTGCTCAAGATACAATATACTAAGCAAATTAATACTACTATGTTAGACTTTTCAAACATTTTTCTTGATAACATTATTTTCAATGTCAAAATAATATTAATTATTACTTCTTATTCTTTACTTAATTTTTTAATTTATTGTAATCTGAAAATCAACAAAGATAAGATTTTATAAATATTTCATCAAAATAAAAAATATCTATTAAAGGACCTTCTTTTGAAAAAACCGAGGAAGTATACTGCGAACCAATTATCGAAATAGATATATTTTTTGGTTTTTCTAATTGTCGAATTTTTTAAAGTTTAATATGACATTAATTATTTTTTGTTATGATATATAAATAAAATAGATTTTTTTATAAATATCTTACTAAAAAAACTATCATTATTCACCCAACTTCTTTTATTCAAGGGAAGTTTTTTATACGAGGAAAGATTGACTTAAAGTAAAAAAGACAAATTTTTAAACAAAATAAACAAATTTCTAAATAAATTTATTTAAAACATTATTCAATAAAAAAAATAAGTTTTTTTAGTATTTCTTAAAATACTTTATCATTATAATATCATTTCTTAAAGATGAAGTCACAGTGACAGCAACTATTTAAGAAATTTTTGTGAGAGATGTAAGAAAAATACTTTAGACAACACTTAACTGTGACAGATATTATCAACATAGTATATAGTTTAATGGCGGCTTAAATGGTATCGCATGTTACAAACCTCGAATTTTGTATTTTTTGTGTGGTCAACAACAGTGATAAGAGAATAGTAATTAAGCAAGTGGCATGTCCTTTCAAGTTTCAAGTGGGGTCCATGCCCATGATTGTAATGACCATTCAAACCCTGCGTCAGTCATGCATATAAGGTAAAATGGAGATAGGAGTTTGAGCACAGCAGAAGGAAAACAGAGAGACAACAATGGTGGGAAGTGAATGCTATTCGAACCCTCCCATTCTCAATGCTTCAAGTGGTGTTGGCTATGTTACCAATATCGCCGGTGTTAACACCTATGTCACTGGTTCTCCTCTCGCCATTCTTGCCATCGTTCTTGTTTCTGATGTTTATGGTATTCTTTCTTCCAAATATATCAACACCATTATTACTCTTTGCTTCTGTATATATAATTTTATTGAAGTTCCAAACGTTGAAATTTGTGTTCGTGTATTGATTTTAAGTGACCAAACAGATTGAAAGAAAACCTGTCAGAAACAGAAACTATCTAACATAACTGGGTTCTGTTTCTTGTTATAGATACTACTGAAACCAGTGACTCAGTTATTCTATTTGTAACATAACTGAGTTCTGTTTCTTGTCAAGAGTACAAGACGAAGGTGCTTTAATTAATTCAGTTTCGTCTATCTGTAATTTATTTTCTTCATTATGATTATTACGTGGATTAGAGATAAAGGTGAATTCATAGTAGATACAAATTTATAAGACTGAGTTGAAATGCATTGTGATGATTTTGAAATCAGCAATATATCAGTTTCCCTGAGACATTGTTAATTCCCTGTTTGGTGTATCTATTTGTTTGTTTCTGCCGACAGTTATATTACCTTTAACCAATATCTTTAACTAACTTTACATGCTCAATTTGTCTTGTAGGATTTAAACCACCACTTTTAAGGTATGTTACTTTCAATGCCTGATTTACTCAGTTTATCTCTCTGCTTATTCTCTGTTAGGTCATATGTAATGTCTCCCATTTTGTAAGCAAATACTATTTCTATGGAGGCCACAAGGCATAAAATGAATTGAATTCTTAAGGTAGTTTAATAACATATTTTTTGGGTAAATGAATGAACACTATGGTTTGAGTAAATTAAATTACAAAAGATACTTTGAAAAATGTTTAAAGTGGTAAAATTATTTGAATTGTATGTTATGTTGCATAGGAAAATTGCAGACAAAGTTGCAAACCATGGGTATTTTGTGGCGGTTCCTGACTTCTTCCATGGAGAACCCTACAATCGTGACAATGCGAGCAGGCCTTTCACTCCTTGGTTAAATGATCATGACCCGGTTAGTTCTTACTTAATGATAATTGCTTCTTTATCATTTATCATTGATTTAGCAAGAAAAGAAATGTTCTTTCTGTTCTTCATAAGTCAACGTTAGGTTCTTATATTGGAATATTTAGATGTTTGGACTCTGTAAGCTAAAGGGTCGCCACCATTTTATGTGGTGTCTGATTTGCAAATCAAATATCATGTCTGTTTGCGTTCAGATGAATAAAAATTGTGACTTTTCTGTAAACTGTAATACATTTTGTCTGATTCTGATATTACCTATTGAATGTGCAGGGAAAAGGTATTGAAACTGCAAAACCTGTCATTGAAGCCTTGAAAAGAAAAGGTGCTTCTGCTGTGGGAGTTGCTGGTTTCTGTTGGGGTGGTAAGTGACTTTGTATTTTGCAGTTTCAGGTCACCTTAAGTATAAACTACAGAATGTAATGTGTGTTTTGTCTTTCTCTCAGCTAGGACTGTGACTAACCTTGGAAAAGCCAAACTTGTTCAAGCTTCTGTGCTATTACATCCATCATATATCACTGTGGATGACATCCGTGGTATGAATTCTCAATCAGATGACAAAAACTTCAACTTTTTGTGAATTTGACAGTATACAGTAAATCTCTTTTTGATGCTGTCTTTTATGGTTGAATAAAGATACAAATCTCAAAAGATGTCAGTTGTGAAAGAGTCACTTTG
Source organism: Vigna angularis (assembly GCF_016808095.1). NCBI lineage: Eukaryota > Viridiplantae > Streptophyta > Magnoliopsida > Fabales > Fabaceae > Vigna > Vigna angularis. The sequence continues at coordinate 3,040,505 of NC_068980.1, forward strand.
ATCTTTTTCAGGTGTTGAAGTTCCAATTGCTATACTTGGAGCTGAGCACGACTCACTCTCCCCTCCAAAGCTCCTAAATCAATTTAAACAAGTCTTAAATGCTAAACCTGAGGTACGATGAAACTTATTTTCCTTTTGTAGTAGTTATGTTCTGTCATTTTAGGTTTTTTATTTTTAAAAAAAATAAACATGTCATATGTCTTTAGACTTTGCTGCGTGAACATGAATTTCATAGGATAAGAGGTGGGGACAATCAGAATTGTCAATTAATTAACACGTTTTACTTTTTAGTTATATCCAATATTTGTCAAAATAAACATTGTTTTATTTTCTATGGCCATGGACATATTTTGTCGAATATCTCTTCACTTTATTAGTACAAGTGTACTGAGTTTTTGTTTTGTGCAGATTGATAGTTATGTGAAGATATTTGCTAACGTCTCACATGGATGGACTGTGAGGTACGATCCTAATGATCCAAAAGCTGTGAAGGCTGCTGGGAAGGCTCATAAAATCATGATAAATTGGTTTGATAAACATCTTAAGAAGTGAGAAAAATGTTGTCATCTCATGTTTGATTTGTATCCTTTTGTCTGCTTGAACAATGGAGAAGAGGAACTACCACGTTGTGTTTATCAAACAAATAAATTGTATCAGGACAAATGTTATCTGACAGATTAACCATAAAAATATCACAGAAGCCAATTTTTAAATGCTCTGTTTTTTCATTTCCAAATTTATTAAGGGTGGTATTCGTTTTTTAGATCTAACTATTATGTCTTTTATTTTTATTTTTTGAATTAATAAAAGTAAAAAATATTATTTTATATATTTATAAATAGTGGTTACTAATGCTTAAGAGTTAATGTAAAGAATAGTGCATATTTTTTAAAACAATATTTGTATACATGAAATATTTTGGTTATTCGTAAGAATATTGAATAGACTGCGTTTTCAATAATATATGTTATTTTTTTATCAAATATTTGATAAATAAATATATATATATATAAAATATTAGTTTTAGAAAATATTTAAGTATGTATAAATATATGTAAATACAATTATATTATATCAAAGATAAATTTAGATATTTATGAATGTATGTTAATTTTTTGGCAAGTATACTAAATCGTTGTATATAAAATAAGTTTAGAGTATTGTTATCCAAAGCACTTGTGCAACAACAATTCTTTCTTTTATAACTCAATTAAACAGTTGCAAGGAATTATATTTAAAAGAAACTTGGTTTAAATTGAGTTTCGTGAATCATATGAAGATAAAACTTTATACAATATATCTTTATTTCATTCAAACATTCACATCAAGGCATACTAGTCCTAATTCCTTAGCAACTAATTTTATATTTATATATCAAAATGTTAATTCCTTAGTCAATTTAACATACAATTTGCATTAAGTCCGATGCTAAAAATGTTGAGTTATCCTAGATCCCAAATCACTTAGGTGTTTTATCTATGTTCATGTTCAAAGTTACTTTCGAGTAATCAAAGACATTCAAATAATATTATATTTTCATATAATGTTATTAAATTCAAGAAAGAGCATATAAATGAACAAAGATATATTAAACATGAAAATTACATCAGATTTAACTACTCCTAGACATGTACACATTTGAAACAATCCCTTGTAACAATGTGTATTGATGCTTGAAGTAGTCTCCGGAAGTTCCTGAGATGTTTTCGTTTCTTTCCTTTGTTCGAAACTTCTCTCAGAAGTTCTTTCTATCTATTTCTCACTTTAAAAGTCAAATTGAAAAAATAATTAATTCGCTAAACGCACAACTCTTTATGCGCTAAGCGAATATTCAACCGCTGCATATCTTTAATTGTCCTTTATTCACTCACTGAGTTGTGCTGATGTGCTGAGCGAATAAAACTCTATTTAGCTGAGCGATTTAATGCTGGCTTAGCGAGAAACATCTGATAGCACCCTACTTTGATGTATAAATTCCTGTACAATTTATTAGACACTTTTCTATTTCTAATTATAACTTTTCAATAAAAAAAATACATTATTTCATGATTAAATACAAATTTTAAGTTAATTAATAAATATAAAAACATATATTTTTCATACTTATCATGCATCCCATGTGCTTGGTTCTATCCCACCTTCTTTTGCCGCACCTTCGTAATATACATACATACGACGAAGAAACATAAGAAAACATTACAAGGTTAGGTTGAGATGTGAAGGATTTTTCGATAAGAATAAAGAAAACATTTACCTGGTAAGCCGAGGATGCTGTCCCAAAAACGAAGCCTGGGGAAAAGTGCTTCGGTTCAGAGAAAGAACTTCCACAACAGATGAGTGCTGTTGCGCAAAAGCAATCGGTGAGAGTGTGGTAAGAGCGAAGAACAGCAACAGAATAAACCCTTTGCGTGCCATCTTCAGTGATGAACACTGTTTCTGCTTAATGCACAAATGCTACCTTCCCTTACCCAATGCTCGAAAACTTTATAACTATTATAAATATATAATCATTATAAAATTATTGAAATTATCATGAAACTTTATAAACGAAAATAAATTGTAGAAAAATTTTATTAACGAATTTTAAAATTTAAATTAAAAATAAATTTTACTAACGAAATGATTACAAATGAAAAATCTGACAATAAATCTATTAATAATTTATATTTAGTTTACTAAAAAAATTCAATGATAAATTCGTCTATAATATAAATTTTATTTACTGATAAACAATCTGTTAATAAAAATTATCAATAATTTAAAATGCATATTAACTAAACTGATGTTAACATTTTTAATTTTTTCACTACTAATTATAGATATTTATTACTTTGTTAATTTTGGTGTTTATTAATTCATTAATTAGTTCATTAAATTTTACTGAGAAAAATAAATTTAATTATATAAAAAACATTTATTTCAAAATTAATATTTTTTTCAACATTAATTAATGGTGTTCTGATATTCTTTTAGTTTTTATTGATAAAAAATAATATTAATTATGAAAAACAGTTATCCTAAATTTTTTTATAATATAATACTTTATCACCATTAATTATTAAAATCTTATTTCTATTTTAATTTTTGTGTTAATTAATTAATTCATTAATTCCTTTAAATTTTATTGGTAAAAGTAATTTTAGTTACAGAAAAATATTTACCTTAAATTTTGTTTCTATTATAGTATAAGATTGTTTTTCCCATTAATTATTGATATTTTAATTTTTTTGATTTTTGTGTCAATTAATTAATTAGTTCATTTACATTTTATTAATAAAACTAATTAATCAATTAATCCAACTAGTGATGTGAAGTTGAGAAGGATGCACTTCAAATGATAGTTACATATGAGTGGGTTAAGAAATGCATATGGAATACCAATTTTGATTTTGTTGTTCTAACAGTTGAAGGTTCTACTTTGAAAGTGAAATAACATTACTATTTATTTTGTTATTCACTTGTTAAGATCAATAATATAATACGGATAACGTGTTTTACCATTTCTTTATTAAATTTAATATGTGGATTACAATCTATATTTTGTAAACAAAAGAGTATTTTGTAAAGAATTTAATAAATTGTTTTTATGGATCAATCTTTTTGTGTTAAATATTAAAATATATTTACTTACAATAAATTTTATTATGCATTTGATGTGTACTATAATATAATAATACTTAACTCTTGACATTAATAAATACATTTTATATATTAAGGAAATAAAATGTAAAAAATGTCAAATACATTTAATATTTCAAAATATATATTAATTTTTTAATCAATACATCTATTTCTTATATGATTTAAAATCAAATCATATATCTAACTTAAAAAGTATAATAACTAATTATTTTTTATGATTAAATTTGATTTCTATTTAGTAACTTTCTTAAAAAAAACTATCATTATTGATCCAACTTCTTTTATTTAAGGGAAGTTTTTTATACGAGGAAAGATTGACTTAAAGTAAAAGGACAAATTTTTAAACAAAAATAAACAAATTTCTAAATAAAATTTATTTAAAACATTATTCAATAAAGAAAAATGAGTTATTTTAGTATTTCTTAAAATACTTTATCATTATAATATCATTTCTTACAAATGTAAGAAAAATACTTTAAACAACACTTAACTCTCACAGATATTATCATCGTAGGATATATTTTAAGAAGAAAAAAACGGTAACATGATACACTTTTACATTTGACGTAAAAGTATAAATTTTTGTATTTTTTAGAAAAGAAGAGAGTAAAAAGTAAGTAAAAGTAACATGAATATAAAAAATTTAAATATGTCAAAGAATCATTTTTTTTTAAAACAATACAAAATTTTACTCTTTTATAGCTATTTTATCCTTATATTTGTAAAAATGTATCATGTTACCGTTATTTTAATGGATCATTATATTTTAACAAGATATTATGTGTTTGATTTGTATATTTGAAACGAATTAAGTTGTCACTTTTGTAAAAAAAATTGTCAAACTGCTATAAAAAAAATAGTGTTGTTTTACAACAAACACAATTTCATTGATTTACATATTAACTAATCACAAACTAACAAAAATTGTAAAAAGAAAGTTGTTAAAAAGATATTTTTCACTACTTTAACAGCTGGTTATCGGATGTTACAAACCTCGAATTTTGTATTGTTTTGTGTGGTCAACAACAGTGACCAGAGAATAGTAATTAAGGAAGTGGAACGTCCTTTCAAGTTTCATGTGGGGCCCATGGGCATGACTGTAATGACCATTCAAACCCTGCATCAGTCATGCATATAAGGTAAAATGGAGACAGGAGTTTGAGCACAGCAGAAGGAAAACAGAGAGACAACAATGGTGGGAAGTGAATGCTATTCGAACCCTCCCATTCTCAATGCTTCAAGTGGTGTAGGCTATGATACCAATATCGCTGGTGTTAACACCTATGTCACTGGTTCTCCTCTAGCCGTTCTTGCCATTGTTCTTGTTTCTGATATTTTTGGTATTCTTTCTTCCAGATATATCGACACCATTGTTACTCTTTGCTTCTGTACAGATAATTTTATTGAAGTTCCAAACGTTGAAATTTTTGTTCATTTATTGATTTTAAGTGACCAAACAGATTGAAAGAAAACCATCTAGCATAACTGGGTTCTGTTTCTTGTTATAGACTACTGAAACCAGTGACTTAGTTATTCTTCTGATTCATTCCTCGATTGGTTTACAAATAGAAAAGATATTTCTTGTGATGCATTGTGATGATTTTGAAAACACCAATATATATCAGTTTCCCAGACATTGTTAATTGCCTGTTTGGTGTATCTATTTGTTTGTTTCTACCGACAAGTATATTAATATTACCTTTAACCAATATCTTTAATTAACTTTACATGCTCAATTTGTCTTGTAGGATTTAAACCACCACTTTTAAGGTATGTTACTTTCAATGCCTGATTTACTCAGTTTATCTCTCTATTAGGCCATATGTACTGTCTTCCACTGCAAGCAAATACTATTTCTATGAAGGCCACAAGGCATAAAATGAATTGAATTCTTAAGATAGTTTAATAACAAATATTTTTTGGGTAAATGAATGAACACTATGGTTTGAGTAAATTAAATTACAAAAGATACTTTGAAGTATGTTTGAAGTGGTAAAATTATTTGAATTGTTTGTTATGTTGCATAGGAAAATTGCAGACAAAGTTGCAAACCATGGGTATTTTGTGGCGGTTCCTGACTTCTTTAATGGAGAACCCTACAATAGTGAGAATGTGAGCAGGCCCTTCGATGCTTGGTTTAAAGATCATGATCCGGTTAGTTCTTACTTAATGACAATTGCTTCTTTATCATTTATCATTGATTTAGCAAGAAAAAAAATGTTCTTTCTGTTCTTTATAAGTCAATGTTAGGTTCTTATATTGGAATTTTTAGATGTTTGGACTCTGTAAGCTAAAGGGTCGCCACCATTTTATGTGGTGTCTGATTTGCAAATCAAATATCATGTCTGTTTTGAGTTCAGATGAATAAAAATTGTGATTTTTCTGTAAACTGTAATACATTTTGTCTGATTGTCACATTACCTATTAAATGTGCAGGCAAAAGGTATTGAAACTGCAAAACCTATCATTGAAGCCTTGAAAAGGAAAGGTGCTTCTGCTGTGGGATTTGCTGGTTTCTGTTGGGGTGGTAAGTGGCTTTGTATTTTGCAATTTCAAGCCACCTTAAGTGTAAACTACAGAATGTAATGTGTGTTTTCTCTTTCTCTCAGCTAGGACTGTAACTGACCTTGGAAAAGCCAAACTTATTCAAGCTTCTGTGCTTTTACATCCATCATTTATCACTGTGGATGACGTCCGTGGTATAAATTCTCAATGAGATGACAAAAACTTCAACTTTTTGTGAATTTGACAGTATAGTGGTTGTGTTTTCTTGTAAATCTCTTTTTGATGCTGTCTTTCATTTACCATTTGTTTATGGTTGAATAAAGATACAAATCTCAAAAGCAGTGATTGGATGTTAGTTGTGAAAGAGTTAGTTTGATCTTTTTCAGGTGTTGAAGTTCCAATTGCTATACTTGGAGCTGAGCATGACTCAATCGCTCCTCCAAAGCTCATAAATCAATTTAAACAAGTCTTAGATGCTAAACCTGAGGTACGATGAAACTTATTTTCCTTTTGTAGTAGTTATGTTCTGTCATTTTAGGTTTTTTATTTTTTAAAAAAATAAACATGTCATATGTCTTTAGACTTTGCTGCATGAACATGAATTTCATAGGATAAGAGGTGGGGACAATCAGAACTGAGAATTAATTAACACTTTTGAGTTGTCCAATATTTGTCAAAATAAAGAAATGGTTTATTTTGCTTTGTGCAGATTGATAGTTATGTGAAGATATTTGCTAACGTCTCACATGGATGGACGGTGAGATACGATCCTAATGACCCAAAAGCTGTGGAGGCTGCAGGGGAGGCTCATACAATCATGATAAACTGGTTTGATAAACATCTTAAGAAGTGAGAAATATGTTGTCATGTGATGTTTGATTTGTATCCTTTTGTCTGCTTCAAGAATGGAGAAGAGGAGCTACTGCGTTGTGTTTATCAAACAAATAAATTGTATCAGGACAAATGTTATGTGACAAATTAACCATAAAAATGACAGAAGCCAATTTTCAAATGCTTTCTTTAAAGTTTATTTCCAAATTTATTAAGGGTGGTATTTGTTTTTTCAGATCTAACTAGTATGTCTCTTATTTTTATTTTTTAAATTAATAAAAGTAACAAATATTATTTTATATATTTATAAATAAAAAAAAGTAGATAATAGTGGTTATTAATACTTAAGAGTTTAAATGTAAAGAATAATGCATACTTTTTAAAACAATATTTTTATACATGAAATATTTTGGTTATATATTCGTAAGGATATTGAATAAACTGCGTTTTCAATAATATATTTTATTTTTTTTATCAAAATGATGTCATTAAATTTTGATAAATATATATATAAAATTATTAGTTTGAGAAAATATTTAAGTATGCATAAATATTATGTAAATATTTAATATTTTAGAAACTATTTGAAGATATAATTAAAAAAAATAAAAAAGATATCTGTGTGTGTGTGTTTGAATGAATTATAAATAATTTGATATTGTGCTTTTTTAATTTATTATTGCTTTATGCAAACTTTTTGTATAAATGATTTTTTTTTCTTAAACCCTTTAGTGTACTGGTGTATGAGTTTTGATATGTATATTTATTACTTTGTGCATTGTGATTTTTGTGTTTTATACTATTTGTGGTTAAATCTAACAATAATTTTATTATGTATAATTTGTATATTTTGCAAATTATTTAATATTTGATTTTAGTTCAATAAAGTTATATTATATACTAAATCAATTTAATATGATATTTTTGTTAAATTAATGTTGATATTGTTTAAGAGATGATTATGTATCATTATAATAAAATGTATAGTTATTAATTTGGTTTCTATATTTTTTTTACTCAATTGAGTTTCTATGTATATTGTTTAAAAAGAGACACTTTCGTGAAACAAACGTTAACCTCGTTAATAGATGATCAAGTGTGAATTCAAAAAATTTTCTCCATCTATCCCACCAAAACTATCTTCTTCAAATCCAATATCAGCTTTTAGATTCAAAATCTCCAAAATTTTTGTTTTTGTCGATTGCATCATCGAAGATAAACACTTAAATCCAATTGTTGTTTTTGGATTCATTTTGAGAATATGAGAATGAACGACGTCGTTGACGAAAAATATATCATGTTATTTACATATAAAAAATATAAAAACTTAATTGAACCAAAAAAAAAAATATAGAAATCAAATTACAAGTTAAACATGTATTTACTTTAACATCAATTTAACGAAACAAATAACATTGAATCAATTTAACATCAGACTTAATTAAACTAAAAATATATATTTAGACTAAAATAAATCTTAGAGTTTTCAAAATATGATAACATCTATTACCATTTCTCTATTATAGTTAATATGTGGATTACAATCTATATTTATGTGAAAAAGAGAGAAATATTTTCTAAAGAAAATAATAAATTGTTTTTATGGATCAATCTTTTGTGTTAAATATTAAAATATATTTATTTACAATAAATTTTATTATGCATTTGATGTGTACTATAATATAATGATACTTAATTAAATTTTTGACATTAATAAATACATTTTATATATTAAGAATATAAAATGTAAAAAATATCATACATTTAATATTTCAAAATATATATTAATTTTTTAATTAATACATCTATTTCTTATATGATTTAAAATCATATATCGAACTTTAACTAGTTATTTTTTTATGATGTAATTTGATTTCTATTTAATAATTTTCTTAAAGAATAAGAAAAATATTGTAGTAAATTGGTGCAATGAAGAGTAAATGAGAGAAAAATTTAAATAATAATCAGCTGTCACGATATTAAATGGAAGTAATATTTCTTTTATAGTTTATTTTCTTAATTATATAATAGATTAAAATAAATAAAGTTAAAACTTTAATCATTTAATTGAATGGTGGATTCAGATTATCTTAAACTTTACTTCGCCTGTTCTATTTTAAACTGCACTACAACCTTCTACATCATGTGTTCCGATAAAAAAAAATTGCCTAAAAGTTTAGAGAAATTTTAGAAGTTATTCAAAGTTTAAAAAATTATATATTTTTAAAAATAAACATTTTTTTAAATAAATAAAAAATTCATTATCTATTTAAATTTAATTTCCTCACTTATAAAATATGTCCTTTAATTAATAAATTTTTCTTATCTAGATAAATAAGAAAAACTTACATCTTACATAATTGCAGGATTATGGAAAGTAATTCCGATGGTATATCCATGGCACAGTCAAACTTCTTAAGTCTTGTGAAATGATGGTGGTCTTTTTGCGCTTAATTGTTCTAATCCCAAGCAAGTAATTATATTATTGGTTTAAATAATTTTTCTCCTCTCGTTGTAATATGCAGATTTTGCTTATAATTCTTAATTAAAAAATTATCTGGTCTCCTATATTTTTTCATTTTTATTGTTCATTAAGATTCTTTAAGTCACAAATTGTAATTAAATTAGACTTCAATTATTGAGTAGAATTTTTATTTTTATTTTAAGGGTAGCAAAACACGACACTTCAATTATAAGTTGAAAATTTTAATTCATTAAGTAATCTTGACTCCTCTCCCATAGGTAAGTGGATACATTGGTCAATAACTTTTGATGTATACACTAGTGCAGAAATCTTTAGACGTCTGTTATTTTGGGCTTTTTACGTTCGATCCCTATCCGACGTCTATATGGGTGACGTTGATGGGACGTCTGATTGTACAAGTCGGACGTCTATATAGAAGTTTGACTGGATAGGTCGGACATCTAAGACCCTGGAACGTGTTTGGCCTTTATAATTCATTGGACGTCTCTGTATAAATTGATAGACGTCTGATGTGGCATTAACAGACGTCTAGTGGGTATTTTTTTTAAAATTGATTTATTTTTGCAATAAAACCACACCTAAAAAGCAGAAAATTTATCACAACATTATAGTATAATATATAAACTCGTTTCGAGTTAACAAAGTACTAAAAACAATCCAAAACCTAAACTATCAAAAGTTAAAGTTAAACTAAATGTAAATATGTTCAACAACAATAATAAATCTTCCTATCTAAGTCCATCTTTGCAGAAGATAAGTTGTCCACTCCTGTCTTATCTTCTTAATTGCATCTTCTAGTATAGCAGATGTACTCTTGAAGCGCTGCAAAATGAAGAAAGATGCATTATGTACCTAAAACAACAAAGTTAAGTTGTTAGAAACTAAGAATCTAAATAAGTTAAGCATCATTACCTCATTCCAGTCATTTGTAATGATAGCTCGAATGATGGTCTTAATCCAAGACATAACATAGTAGCCACACGTTGGACAATACTTTAGCGAAGCAAACTCCTTTATGTACAAAACACAATCATTAAGACAAGCATGTATCTTTTGATATTCGAGTCTCATTGGACATAAAATTTTCTTGGCCTTGTAATGACGAATAGGTAGAGTATTATTTTTCGGAAGCATCTCCTTCAACAACTCCAACAACTATGTGAAACTTTTATCAGTCCATCCATTTCTTGCTTTTACACTAAACAATTTTAAAGTTGCAGACAGACGTGTAAAGTTGGGCATCCTGGAAACAACGGTTGCTCTGAATCATGTTTAAGAGAATCATACAAATTAGCTCTTCCAAAATTATCTTCACCAATATCACATATCATGTCCTCTAAATGACCAGTCAACCATTCTTCCACATAATTCGTTCCTCGTGATGTGGTAGGCTGGTCCAGTACTTCTCTAGGCCAAGTCCAAACGATATAAGTTCTCATTATGCCGAACATGAATAGATGGTCACGCATATTGTCTAAGTCTTGGAGTGTTTGATTAAGACAACGAACACAAGGACAAAAATATGTCCCGTTCACAGACTTAGCATTTTGTTCAACATATTGCAAGAACTCTGAAACACCCTTCTCATATTCTTCATTGATACGACGTTCATTCATCCAGCTTCGATCCATACTATGTTCGTAATATACTTCATTAGTTTCAGTTTTTTAACTCTCACAAGGTTAGGCCCTACCCATTTAGAAAATTTATTTTTCATAATTTGCTAAGACACATGCAAAGAAGTCTATATCATAAATTTGATAAGATTTCGACAGCATTTCGCATTGGTCTTCGATATCCATGAAATGAGAGTAGTAAAGGATGACCACAATCAAATATGCATCCGGAGAACAATACAAATACCGAACCAAAATTTTATCAATCTTATCCATAAACTCCAACGTACATGTAGCAAATTATGAAACATAATTTTTCCAAACTGTCCAATCGGACAATTCAAAATTTAATACAAACGATTAAAAGATTAATCGTTTGTGTTAAATTTCAAACGGGAACTAAGTTTCACTCAATTAGATACTAATAATCTAACATACCAATCATAACAACACAACAAAACTTTATCACATGCATATTCAAAAGTCAATAACATGCATACACAAAAGGCAATAACATGCATACACAAAAGTCAATAACATGTATATATCCAAAATCCAACAACATGCAAATTCAAAAGCCAACAACATGCAAATTCGAAAGTTAATAACATGCATATTCAAAAGTTAATAACATGCATATCCAAATGCCAAAAACAGGCATACCGAAAAGCCAATAACATACATAAACAAAAACTTTTAAACAAGAATGCTAACCGTCTTAACCGATTACAAACGCAGTGGAGGAATTGGAGGAGTGGAAAACACAAAAAAAACGCTGCCCAAGAACGCAAGAAATCGCCGCCCAAGGGAACGAGCAAAACTGCACCAAAACACAGCGAAAACTCATTTTAATCGGTTCAAATGGAAGATAATTCATCAAAGACTAATTTAATCAGAGTAAAAGTAAGTTTAAACGGTTCAAAAGAGAAAAAACGAACCTGAAAATGCAAAGCCGCGAGAGAAAAAACGAGGAGGAAGATGATGAATATGCGCGTAACTGTCCCGAGTTCGCGCAAAGTGTAATAAAACAGCCTTAGACGTCCAACATAGGGGCCTAGACGTCTATGTGTATTTAAAAATTAAATTTGGCGGAGACTATCCACGTTCAATATATGAGATCCAAACGTCTATAGAGACATCATACGTCCGACATAGTACATTAAAATAAAAATAAATAGAACTATGTATAATCTTTTGGATTGTGACCTTATATTTTAATTATATAATCGTATCAAGTTTTACGATATCAATGTAATAAAAGAATATGTGAATTTTTATTAACTTATTTTTGTTAACAAGTTATTTGTTAGCTTTTTTTTCTAGAAATACATAGAGTTTATATACAAGATTAAAATATTATTTTCAGTAAAAAAAAATTAAAGATTGTCTATTGTTATTTAATGCCTGATTTCCAATTTATATTGAATTTCAAACATATATTCTTTTAAGTATGAGGTTTTTCAACATTAAACACACATATCAAGCACAAGTATTTTAACGTACGAAATATGATATAATAAACTTTTAAATTTTAAAATTCTTTAAGTATTTTTTATATATTTATCAAAGTCAATCACTAAAATAAATTATCAACTTGATACTGTGACGTTATTTTGATGATAGTACAGGAGAAATTTGAAATTAATAAAGCCATATAAAATAATATAAGTCACTTTTAATTCAAAATCACAATAAAATTATTCTATTTATATGTTATCGAAAATATAATTAAAAAATATGTTAATATATAAATAGAAAGATTCACGTTGATTAAAAATAAAATTAATTTTCAGGAAATGAGTAAATACATGTCTTATTGTACTTGATTATAAAGTGGAGTTATACTTAAAATTTATTTTTTAATATAACTTATAATTAACATGATTATATTATGACGACAAATTTCGTATTTTAGTGATGTTACTCGTCCCTCGAGTTAAAATGTTACATGTAACATATACTCCAATGTTAAATTAAGATGTCAAATCAAGAAAGATTAGTGTATTTAAATATTTATTAAATGTAATCACTTACTTTCTTTTTTTTACCTATAGATTTAGATTCGAAATTGATTTTTTTTAGTAACGATCTAATTAGGATCTAAATAATGATTTATCTTTTAAGTTACTAAAAATTAAAAGTTTCACAAAATTAGAAGTAATCTTTCCGTGGTCCGACTCTTAAGTCGTGTTTCCTAACCATGTGGTCACAAAGATAGTTTGTGTGGGAGATAAATCGTTCGGTCCGTGATATAATAGGATAGTGATACGGCACATGAATTTAAATACCACTTCTTAATCTAATATAGTATAAATTGATGTTAGTTGATATAGAAATTTGAAGAACACTTAAATAAATTCAAAGTAGAACACTGGTTGAAGGGCAAAGCAGACACATGGCAAGAGTAATAAAGAAATAGAAACTGTGGTGTTTTTCTTGTTTGTGTTTATCTCACGAAACGGCGAAAACGACAGGAGAAAGAGAATCATGTTTGAAAATTATATACGCGGTTTTGAAAATCCGGCCATGCCTGCAGTGCAGTCTATATATTTGCGCATTAAATAGAATCATCACTTCATTCTTCTTCTGACATGGCATACAATGCGTTTTTTCTGACGGTTGTTGCTATTGTTAGAACATTAGCATCAGTTACTCTTGCTGAACCTGTTCCTGTTGCACCTATCCTCGATGTTTCTTTCCTCAACCGAAGCACTTTTCCACCAGGATTCCTTTTTGGGACAGCTTCTGCCGCTTACCAGGTACATTACATCTCATGTCAAAATCTCCTACACAATGCACAGTTTAAGGTTTGATATTTCTCACAATATGTTTGGAGAGTTCGTGTTTTCACGACCTTGTATATTATTGGGATCTTAGGTTTGTAACTTTTACGTTTTTTTGTTGAGTGAATGCATACAAACCGATTTTATGGGTTGAATTAAGCTTAAAATACACTTCTAACATGATATCAAAATTATGACTAGAAATTAAAATTTATCCTAACGATATTTATTGTTTGTTAAGCATATTTGTTCCATCCATGAGGACCAATTAATATTTTATAAGTGGGAGTAAACATCACCCAATCATTATATTAATAATTAAAAGAAAAAAAAACCCATAAAATATGAGGTATTTTCCTGTTCTTATAAAAACGTTTCACCTATTTAGTTTTTAATATTTTAATCAAATTCAACAATTTATTAATAATTTTGTTGTTTTGGAATACATGAATATAGTATGAAGGTGCGGCGAAGGAAGGGGGCAAAGGGCCGAGTGTATGGGATACTTTCACCCATAAACATCCAGGTATTTCTTTTTTTCTTTGTTTATTTTTCTAGTAAGACTGATTTTTTTTTCCTAGTTTAAGTTATTTATTTTCTCTCTCTCTCTCTCTTTATATTGTGAATTTAATAATTATTTAAATGAAAATTTATTTTCAATATAAATGAAATATTTATAATCTATAATTTTTTATTATTTACAAGAAAATCATTAAATAGTAATTAATTAAAAAATAATAATTAATTCTAATTTAAATATCATTTTATAAACTAAAAATTATTTATATATAAAATCGTATCTGTTATAAATACAAAATTATATTCAGTCTATTATTAAAATCTAAATTTGTCTATAATGTTTTTATTTTAACATTAATAATAAATATAATTAAAAAGAGACAATAGAATTGTTTCAATTCTTATAAAAAAGAAAAGGAATTAAAAACTAAGTTACCTATCAAAATTTTAACTATTGAGTTAGTATTTAGTTTTCAACTTAAATTTAGAAACTTTAGAATCAAACATTAAGTGTTAACGTTAAAACTTTATGTGTTACTTACTCACATCTTCTGTCGTAATAAATAACTTATATAATAATTAAAATTATATAAATAAATATATTTAAATAGATTATATATATATATATATATATATATATATATATATATATATATATATATATATATATATATATATATATATATATATATATATATATATATATATAGTATTAATAGATAGAAACTAAAAAGTGTGTTGTCTTTATAGAATAGGTTGAAAGTTATGTTTCCTTGTGAACCATCATCCTACAATCCAATTGGATATTTTTCAATTAGGTTAGTTTTATATTTTATTAAGTATCCTAATTAGAAAAGAGTTAAAAAAAATTAAACCCGGTAAATTTAAACTAACCCAACTATAGAAAATATATAATAAAAGTATTATGATTTATAATGATTAAAAACAATTGCAAGGAAACCAAAAATTTGATTCTGATTTTTTTTTTTTGTATTTTTCAAATAATTTTGTAATTAAAATATGATTCATAATAATTGTAGTTAGTATATAAAAAATAAAGTAATATTTGTTTCGTTATTTCTTTAAACCCACTATATATATATTTTAAACATCATGGAATTAACTGAATAATAAATGTTCAATCTCTGCAGAACTGATACAAGGTAGAAGTAATGGAGATGTTGCCGATGATCAATATCACCTGTATAAGGTAAAATTCAAATTTCAAACAATCTAAAAGGTCAAACATATGACATTGTGATAAAACTATTCAATGGAATAAAATATTATAATATAGTTTCTAAATTACATTTTTTTTATATATTTAATTACTTTTACGATTTTTTAAACTTGTTAGGAAGACGTTGGAATCATGAAATACATGAACTTGGATGCATACAGATTCTCTATTTCTTGGCCAAGAATTCTTCCAAGTAAGTTAAACATCGATGGTTATTTCATTATTATCCCTTAATTATTTTTAACCATTTTAAATCTTCTCATAAATATTCATAGAAGGAAAGCTTAGTGGAGGAATAAACCAAGAAGGAGTCAAATATTACAACAACCTCATCAACGAACTGTTAGCTAATGGTAAAAAATCCATATCTATTGTGTTTTCTTGTAATATTTTTTTAATCAAAGTTTGTATTTTAATATTTCTTCAAGTAAGTGAACAGTCACAATCACATGTAATTAATTAATATTAATATGTGTAAATAATTAATTAATATTACAGGTATTGAACCATTTGTCACCCTCTTCCATTGGGATCTTCCCCAGACTTTAGAAGATGAGTATGGTGGCTTCCTAAGTCCTCGCATTATGTAAGTGATACAAAATTTATTTTTTAATCGAATTATTGCTATTATATATATATATATATATATATATATATATATATATATATATATATATATATATATATATATATATATATATATATATATATATGTGTGTGTGTGTGTGTGTGTGTGTGTGTGTGTGTATGTGGATTTTCTTATAGAATAAATTTTTCCATCTGTTCTATACTATTTTGCTTTTAAAGACAATGCTATTTTAAAAATACAAAATAAGATCATGAAAATTTTGATATCAAATGTTCTTATATAATTAACTTATAGTTCAATAGATGTAATTTTTTCTTTAACTCTTTTTACACTATTTCTCAATACAAACATGTTATACATGGTATCAGAAACGACTTTCAAGATTACGCAGAAGTTTGCTTCAAAGAGTTTGGAGACAGAGTGAAGTATTGGATTACTTTAAACGAGCCATGGACTTATACTACATTTGGCTATGCAACTGGAGTGATGCCACCAAATCGATGTTCTAAATGGTTAGATCCAAAATGTGTTCATGGTGATTCTGGGAAAGAACCTTATTTAGTTTCACATCACCTTCTTCTTGCTCATGCAGCCACTGTCCAAGTTTACAGAATAAAGTATCAGGTTCATCACAACTTCACAATAGCTCTTAGCTTTATTTTTAAGATTTTAAAGGTTCAACTGGAAAAATAAACATATCATTATATTTTATTCATCTCTACTAACACAAAACCCTTTACACAGGTGTATCAAAATGGAGTCATAGGCATAACTCTTGTGTCTAATTGGTTTGAACCATTGTCGGATAACAAATTAGATAAAAGTGCTTCTGAGCGAGCTCTAGATTTCATGTTGGGATGGTGGGTACATGATTTCATATCAAAGTTTTTAAGGTTAATTTATATACGAAGATTAAATATGTTTTTCTTAGGTTTGTGGAACCATTAACATCAGGAAAATATCCAAAAAGCATGCGTTCTCTTGTTGGTAATCGATTACCAGAATTCTCCCAACAACAAATGAAACTCGTGAATGGTTCATTTGATTTTATTGGATTAAACTATTACACCTCTAATTATGCTACCCATGCACCTCAGCTAGGCACTGTCAAACCTAATTATAATACAGATGCCAATACCAATCTTACAAGTAAGATTCTTTTATCTATTATTTCTCTACAATTACAGACTTGTGTGTGTTTTGATTTTGATAATATATTTGTTCTTTGGGAGTAGCTGAACGCAATGGGATTCCAATAGGTCCAACGGTATGTGTAATGACCATGTCAAATTACTTAGCTACATTTGATTAACTTATTTTATTATTATATATTTAACTTTTGTTTATTGTGTTTGTAGGCTGCTTCTAGCTGGTTGTATGTATATCCGCGAGGCATTAGAGAATTATTGTTGTACATTAAACAAAAGTACAACAATCCATTAATTTACATAACTGAAAATGGTAATTCCATTAAAAATATATTTAAATTTTTATGTTAAGATTAACTTTGAATGAATGAAAATTTTCATTATTAGAAGTCTCTTACCAAATATAAATAACACCAATTTACAGTGTTGATATAAACATTATATTACTTTATAAACTAATTTTATATAATTAAGATTTTAACATTTATATTGGAAGAAAATTAATATATTTGTAAAAATGACATTTTATGACAGATAAAATGAATTTTCTATGATAGATGTTTTAATGTTATAGTTCTGATAATCATAATAGGTTTGGGATTTATATGACGTAACAAAAAATATATATCATAGTAAGTTCTTACTATGACCTATTTTGGTTTATTTGTTACAGAGATACAGTGTATTATGATCTATTTTCAGTTATTTGTTATAGTATACTTTTGTTTGACTAATAAATTTATTAATTCAAGTTTTTAGGTTATAAGTGATATTAATTTAATTCATTTTAATTTTTTTATATGAATTATTTATACTAAAATTTTAGTACTTTTCTTTAAAGAAGCTAATGTAAAATAAATTTATACACTAAATATCAATAATTGTAAGTAATAATTAACTTGTTGGTTTACCTGCATTTTTTTATCTTCTAATAACATGTAATACTATTTATATGTAGGTGTTGATGAGTTCAATGATCCAACGCTATCATTGGAAGAGTCTCTTCTAGATACGTTGAGGATAGACTATCATTATCGTCATCTATTTTATCTTCATTCAGCAATTAGGTAATTGATTTTTCTTCGTTTCTTTTAATATTTGAAAAATATTTAATTTATAATCTTATTTTATTTTGTTGGCATTACAAGGGATGGCGTAAATATAAAAGGATATTTTGCATGGTCATTGCTTGACAACTTTGAATGGAACAATGGTTATACAGTGAGATTCGGAATCAACTTTGTGGATTACAAGAATGGCTTGAAGCGATATCAAAAACTCTCTGCAAAATGGTTTAGAAATTTTCTAAAAAAATACTGAATTTAAGTGCCTTACCTTTTCCAGTGTAATGAAGCACATTAAATAATTGAAGTACAAATTATTATATTTTTGTACTTTTCCAAATCAACTATTGAAACTCCAATTATTTTGGTAGTTATATTTGTTCATATCGACGAAGATAGAAAGGATGAAAAAAAAAAGGAAAAGAGAGAAGAGAGAGGTTAAAAAATGAAGGTTTTTAAACACTAAATATTTAAGGGTTAAATATATTTTTCGTCCCTTAAGTATCACACGTTTTAGGATTTAGTCCCTACTCAGAACTTTGATGGTTTTAGTCTTTAAACTTTTGAAACTCTGAGTTTTAGTCCTTCAAACTGAACGGTGTTAAGTTTTAGGGGAGGTGGCAAACGGCGTTGCCACGTGAAAAACCAACTGCCTTCTTCTCTTTCTGCCACGTTGGTTGATTAACTTTGCAAATGAGATTAAGTATGTTAAGTGATTGGCACGTGCTTGATTGAAATCAAATTAACAATTAGGGTTCTTAATTGGGTAATTAGGGTTCTTAATTGGGGAAAAGTTAATTTTTTCAATTGGGAAAAACTATAATTGTTAATTCTCCATAATCCCAATTCCTATTGCAACCCCAAGAACGTTGGAGTATGAGTTGTGTGTAATGAATAGGTACTTTCAAGACGCACTGACACAACCTCCTCCTTCTCTTGAAGAGCTTCGGCTTCTTCTGGGGTCAATTCCACTGCAAATCCATCCATCACGTTGCGGTATAAGAAAATAATGCACCGCAGGTTCTGATCAGATTCCAAACTGGATGGAAGGAGTGAACGGTACCAACCAAGCAAGTCCTTAGACCGAAGAGAATCACCACCCTCATCAGACCTTTCAACGCGAACAATGTAAGTTAGCAAGCTGTTTTGAACATTGATTTCTTTAGTTGGAAGATAATGTTCCTCTATTGCTTTGGCGAATTCTGAATTTTGGTGTGCTAAAGTTGTTAGACATACACTAATCAGCGCGAAAATAAGAGCAAGAACATCAACACGGGGAAGAAGAAGTGGCAGTGGAGGATTCTCCATAATCCCAGTCCCTGTTGCAACCCCAAGAACCCTAATTGCCCAATTAACTTTTCCCCAATTAAGAACCCTAATTCCCCAATTAAAAACTTTAATTGTTAATTTGATTTCAATCAAGCACGTGCCAATCACTTAACATACTTAATCTCATTTGCATACTTAAGGCAGTTGGTTTTTCACGTGGCAACGCCGTTTGCCACCTTCCCTAAAACTTAACACCGTTCAATTTGAAGGACTAAAACTCAAAGTTTCAAAAGTTTAAGGACTAAAAACCATCAAAGTTTTGAGTAGAGACTCCTAAAACGTGTGTTACTTAAGAGACGAAAAACATATTTAACCCAATATTTAATACTAAGACTATGAATTTTCTTTTATTCTTACTACTTAAATCTCATTCTCTACTTTATATGAGTATAAAAGTTTAATAGCAAACTCAATACAATTATACCTTATTGAATAGGACATTTTTTCTTATGAATGATAATATTAATAAAATTCTTAAATCATAATTTATCTATATCACATGATTTAATAGGATTTTGATATTCAAACCTAAATTATATTTATTCTCACATACACCTCACTTGAATAATTTTCATACCATTCATTTTTATTAAACCATAAAAAATCATTATAGAAAATTTCATATTAATCAAATTGCAATCAATATTAATCATTTAAATCATCCTTCAAAATTAGACATAAATAAAGTTTTAAATATAAATCTCATTAGTCATATTGGAGAATTATATTTTAAGAATGTTCAAGAATGTTCTATAAATTTTCAGATTGATTTTAATCAAACTTATATTATAATTTTATAAAAACAACTTAGAAATTGGCTATAGATAACTCTCTAAAGTTATCTTTAATTTTTTACAATGTTTTTTTACAATTTACTTATAAAATTACTTTATATTATAAAGTTAAATATAGTTAACATAAAATAGAGATGTTAGGAAAGTTAACAACACATTTTTTATTACTCTCATTCAACACATTAAGGAAACTTTTGATAATTGGTTTTGAAAAAGTTAAACCTAATAAATTGTTATTCTACAATTTTAATACATTTCTTTATCATCTAAAACTAGACATCAATAACATTTAAATTTAATTACAATGCACTGATAATAAAAAAAAAAGGAAGTACTATCATCTAATAATAAAGGGTTGTGTATAGTAAATTTATGACCTCTTCTAATAGTTCATTTAAAAATTAAAATTGGATGACCTTTAATAATGTCAAAAATATGTATGAACATTAAATGGTAACATCCTCAAACAGACAAGAACAAATAATTTTAGTTTCTTGATAAAAAATTGTTACAATACAAAACATTAGGCAAGTTCAGTTTCAAATATCAGTGTAAGTGAAAGACTTTCACTCAAATTAGCTTTGGAATATTCAATAGTGGTGCACGGGAACAGAGAGAGACTTTGGTTGGCGGGAAATAAGGATGAATTTTATAAACGAAATACCTTGAAGATGCGGATTGCAGACAGTACAGTATACCATTTATCATGGATCTTGGCCGTCCAAGTATAAGGTCTCAGCGAAAGAAATATATTGGCCGTTGATCGTGAGATTCTGTTTGGCGACTGACAATGGCAGCGTGATCCGCACTGCGGACGACAACACTAGATCACAGGCACGACAAATTCAACTATTTTCTGTATTTTCAGCTTAGAACCCTAACGCTGGCTGGCTGGGTGCAGGAGCCAGCTGAATCGAAGTTCGTTGCTTTCACTCACTCTCTCACTCCCAGCTTCTGATTCCAAATCTGAACTCAAGCTCCTTGGAAATCGAAATCAACGGCAATTCAAGATTTTAGGGTGAAATTTCCATGGATGGAATTAGCGATGAAAGCCGAACCGAAGCTAAGAAAACCAAGTCAAAGACCCCTCGAAAACCGAAAGAAGCTCTTCTGAAGCAGAGTCTCTCTCTCGCTCTCTCTCTCTCTATGTTGCCATTTCTGCTTTATTTCATAGCTTTATCTTTCAACTGATTATTATTATTATTTGTTTTTGTAGAATCTCCTGCCGAGTTCTTTGCCGAAAACAAGAACATTGCAGGATTTGATAACGTATGCGTTGTACAATTATGTTTTTGATTTGTTATGCGCAAGCAATCTTGTGTGTATGTTTTCTCTGAAATTATGTGGATTTAACTACAGCCTGGAAAATCACTTTATACTACTGTTAGAGAGCTTGTGGAGAACTCACTTGACTCGGCGGAATCCATATCGGAGCTTCCGGTGGTCGAAATTACTATGTAAGTGTGCAAGGACAAGTATGATGAATGATGAACCGGTAAATGAGCTAATGTGAACACGCGATTTTTTTTTCTTGAAGTGTATATGTAAATGATTTCTTTCATGCTGGCTTGGTTGTTATAGTGAGGAGATAGGAAAAAGCAAATTTAATTCCATGATTGGTCTTGTTGACCGTGAACGTGTTGATGCTGCATTGTATGACGATTATGAAACTGAGAAGGCTCGTGAGGTGTGTTTAATCTTATCTTGTTACATTGGTTGTTGACTTGTTTTTCTGATATATACGAACCTGGATTAAACTCTGATCGGGCTTGGTTAGTATACATTGTTTCTTAGTAAAAAATTAGAAATTATTTTCTTGGTTCATCATATAAACAAGCAATTGCAATTGATTAGAGACTATAGGTGAAATGCTCACTGGATAGGGTTCTGTTTGACATAATACTTTCCCATGCAGAAACGATTAGCAAAAGAGGCTCGTGCTCAAGAAATGCAGGCAAAGAATGTAGCCCTGGGAAAGAAAGTGAAAGAAACTCACGCTACAAAGGTTGCCAAAGGTCGAGGTGAGGCTTCCTTTTACAGAGTTACATGCAAGGTGCGTGTGGTTTCTGCCTCAGGCCTTACTCTGTGATACCATGTTGATATGCATCGTCTTTGTGGATTTTAATCTGGTCAGCTGAACCGATTGATCAGATTTTGAAATCCAGTTTGAAAATTTTCTCATTTTCTGTCGTTATCAGTTTCATTCCTGTTAGAGAAATGTCGACAGTCTCATTATTGTTACTAATTGCAGGATAATGGAAAGGGAATGCCACATGATGACATCCCAAATATGTTTGGACGAGGTCAGTCAATTCTTGCTGCATTAGTTATCTGCAATCAAGATGATTCGCAATTGCAGTTGTAGTTTTGTTCATAGGAACTAGAAACCTCACTCGCTGTATGCTTGTCTATTCACGCAGTTCTATCTGGGACAAAATATGGCTTGAGACAGACACGGGGAAAGTTTGGTCTTGGTGCAAAGATGGTATTGATTGACAACACGCACTAGTTTATATGTTATTTCCCTCTGTTTTTGTTACAGCTGGCAACTTTTCAGTAGAAGTTGTATTATATACTTGTTTCGCTTGGCCATATTAATTTGGTTTTTAAATGGATATAGGCGTTAATATGGTCGAAAATGAGTACAGGGCTTCCTATTGAGATCTCTTCTTCAATGAGGAACCAAAATTATATTTCATTTTGCAGGCTGGATATTGACATTCATAGGTATGACTTTATTTTAATTACTTTTATGAATTAATACTTGAACTCCTTCCAAATAAACAAATGCTTCAATTTTCAGGAATATACCCCATGTTCATTTACATGAAAAACGGGAAAATAAGGAACACTGGCGGGGAGCTGAAATTCAAGTTGTCATAGAGGGGAACTGGACGACTTACCGTGTATGTAATGCCTGTTTGATGACATTTGAATAATTTCACTTCAAACTCTAGATATAATTGAGCGGTTCCATCAATAAACTATTTTCATGCTTATTGATTTTATTGAAAAAATACTTGTGGTCATGTTTCAGTAATGTGAGCTCCTTTGTTTGTATTTGCAGTCAAAAATATTGCATTACATGAGACAAATGGCTGTCATCACCCCTTATGCACAATTTCTATTTAAATTTGTGTCAGATGCCCCTGAGTATGTATATATCTTTTCAGATTCTGTCCCCAAATCAACTTGCACAATCTTCTTATACCAGCTGTTCTCTTTGGCAGCAAGAATGTCTCTATAAGATTTGCTCGCAGAACAGATGTAATGCCACCCATTCCTATGGAGACAAAGCATCATCCATCTTCTGTGGATTTACTGCTAATTAAACGACTTATCGCTGAAACATCAAAGCAGAATCTTCTACAGTTTCTTCAGCATGAATTCGTAAATATTAATAAATCTTATGCTGAAAGATTAATAGGTGAGGAGAAACAGTAACTTTGTTAATAATTTGTTGGATATTTTTTATTCTTGTTGAGCAGATAGTGTTTTGAAGCAGCACCTTCTATGGTAGTTACGTAATCCAGTTAACTGTTTGGATTCATCATTCTTACAGAATTGATGAAACTGGTATTTGGTTAGGCAAAGGGAAATATAGTACGCTAAGGTTCTCCACTTAAGAAGAGTCGTTTATCCCTGATGTAAAAGCAATGTTATTCTGCAATAAGTGTAGAAAGAAGATATGTCTGGCTCTCTTTGTTGATATTGAAATATGGGAATGCTTAAGGGTCCTTTTCCTTAATTGTATTCCCTTTTCCTTCCTAAATCAGCGAGGGGTTAAGTTGCCTGCTGCGGCTCTGTTCTATGTGTATATTTTTTCTTGACATGGTTCAATGTGCATATGTTATAGATGCATATGCTTTCTATTTCACTCTTTACTCTCTTTATCAGGAGAAATGGGTCCAGACTTCAGCGCAAAAACGGCTGTGAAGTCTCTAACTTCACAGCAATTAGTACGCATTCATCAGTTGCTTCGACAAGCCAAGTTTGATGATCCTAGTGGTCATGTATGTAGTCTGTATCATGAGCCCCTTTTATTTATATTTTATCATTCATTTTTCCGTTATTATTTGTTATATTATATTCCTTTCATTTGTCATTTTATGTGTCGATATTACCTATTTTCAGTGTCTTAGCCCTGCTGGTGAATACAATCTTCGATTAGGAATTATAAAAGAGCTGCACCCGGACATGGTTGCTACTTATTCAGGCAGGTTGTAGTTCAGTATCAAAGTTTTACTACATGTTTCTCTTATCTCAAATTATTACTTCTTGGAACTTCATGATCTCTTAATTTTGTATCCTTGATATGGAACATCTTGAGTCTTTAGCTTACATTTTACGCTATTTGTTGGAAGTTCCAAAGGGTAATTGGAGCCGTTATGCTAGAGGCTCATGAGGGATTTCTTGGTTTTGGTTGAATTTTCTGGTAATTCATAATGATTTAAAGCTAATTTCTTTTGCCATTGATGCACAGTGCTCAAGTTTTTGAAGGTCACCCATTCATTGTGGAAGCTGGAGTCAGTGTAGGAGGAAAAAATGTCAAGCAAGTTAGTTTCAATTCCAAAAATAGTTATGTTTGGCAATGGTTTGAACTACACGTGTTAAATTTACCGTATAATCTTAAAACAATAGCTGGAGATAGAGTGAAATGCTATAAATGCCGTAATAAACATGGGAAAAAATATATAATAGAAAATAAACCTTTTGTTTGATATGCAAAAGGATTGGACTCATACTGTTTTATGTTCTTTTTCCTTGTTTTTGTGTTTTAGCATACTCCTTGATCATCCTGTGCTATTTTATTTGTCCTTATGTTGTAATAAATTGTTTTTCTATAAAGAAAAAGAAACTAATTTAACTTCTGATTATTGTGTTGTAGTTTGATTGCCGCCACCGTCTTAAATTTGGTGATGTTGGATGATTCTTGATCAACTGAACAGAAATATATAATACTTGTTTATTAACGAAATACTTCATTCTGCTATTAGAAAATGGCAATAGTTTCAGTAACAGAATATATAATACTTGTTTCCAGGGTCTGAATATATTTCGATTTGCCAATAGAATTCCTCTACTTTTTGAGCAAGGTGCCGATGTTGTTACCAGGACCGCACATAAAAGGATTAAGTAAGTATACATATAAAAGCATGTGATTTATTTTGCCTTTCTAATTATTGTTTTGCTTAGATGAGGGAACAAAGTGAGAATAAAAAGAAAGAAAAGGAGAAAATATAGGTATGTGATGTTGTTTGGATGGAGAGAGAAAAAAAAATATAGTGAGAGGAAATAACATATAATCTTGTTTCGAGAGATGCGGGTATAAATGATGTTAGGAATTAGAAGTGAATACTTTTTAAAGGCCAGTCCTGCTATAATGTTTCTTTCTTGCCAAAGCCATTTGTTCCAAGTAGTGTTTTATGATGAGGGGACAGAATAAGGGTCAATAATTGCTTCCAAAATTCTCTGGCGTCACAAGGCAACTATAGCCTATGAAATTCTATTAAATACTTTTTCAGCTGGAGTAGTTACAAAATCAATCAGATACAAGATAAGATTGGTGTCTTTGTAAGCATTGTGAGCACAAAAATTCCATTCAAAGGAACTGGGAAAGAATACATTGGAGATGACATAACTGAGATTGCTTCTGCTGTCAAGGTTTGTAGTTTGTAATTTGCAACTGTTCAATTTTTGCTATATAAAATAGGCTAACAGATTTTATTTTTGCTGTATCTTTAGTATGCTATTCAGCAGTGCTGTGTCCAGTTAAAATCCAAGATTGTGAAAAAGATGCAGGCCCGTGAGCAGCAGGAGAGGAAACGAAATCTCAGCAAGTATGTCAAAGTTTTATTTGTCCCTCTCATAATTCCAGCAATCTCTGAACAATGATGCATTTTTTAAGTATGAAATCAAATATAGTTCCTACCAATGGGCAGGTATATCCCCGATGCTTCTGGTGCAGTATACAACGTTTTGAAAGAAATGGCACGGTTACACGCGGCAAAGAAGATTCGTTATGGGGATAATGATGTAGAACTACTAAGAAAAGTCTCAGAGAATTTGATTACTAAGGAAACATTGACTGAAAAGCTTGCTAAACATGTTGAACAGGTATGCTATCTGGCGGCGTGTGAGTGTGAATATTTCTTCGTATATAAAAACTAAAGGGATACCTCAACCTGAGTAGATATAAGTGTCAGATTGGCAGTAAATTGATATAGTGGAACAACTCTTATCATGAGTATGTTCACCTTAAACGTTAAAAATAATATAGATTTAGTTTTGGTTGTACATAAAATAAGGGGTTGCTTGAAGAACTTCGAAATTAGCATCATAAAACCTGTTCGTCTTTTTTTCTTGAGCAACAGAAATCGTTTCTCTCGATCACTTAACTTCTCTATTCATTCTGGATTATGTGCGTATCTGCTTATTAGCTTTACTTGAGTTCGTCTTTCAAGGAAACAACTATACCTTTAGCTTACATATCAAATGAAGCTTTTAGGCAATACCCTCTAGGATTGTATCCTAAATAGACTGTATGAACTGAGTTCATACAATGAACAGAAGATAAAAGACGGGCTAGGTGTACTTGAATTTTGATTTATTCATCAAATTTTGTACATAATTTCTGTATGCAGGTGGACTATGAGATGGCATTGGAGTATGCCACGCAGAGTGGGGTGAGCGAGGAACCCAGAGAAACAATATACATACAACCATTGGATGCTGAAAATAAGATGATCGACCTACAGGCTCCATTTTTTGTTTTCAGAGTCTTTCAGTAGGTTTAGAAAATCGATTTGATAATGAAAAGAAATGAAAGGGAAGATGATTTTTCCAAATTAAATTTATATCGTGGTACAAGAAATAACAATTATTGTATCTATTCTTTTAATTTGTAACAAATGCCAATAAGATTGATAAGATATTGCAGTGAGTTCTGAAATAGTGTTATCTGGTGCTTGTCATTGTAGTGCAAGAATATGAATAATGATTCGACTCAACCCACTAAGAACAAGGTTCTTTGCCAGTGAAAACAAAAGATGATGGCAGTTTATTGTGAGGTTGTTTCTTCCTGCACCCATCAAATTTCTTCTTGCATTCCATCAAATATGTGAATTTTTGGGTTTTACTTTCCAGAGTATACACTAGACCAATTTCAAAAATATCTTTTCAGATGACACTCATCAATAGTATTAGGATTTCCTTCTCCAGAAGTATATTACTTTTGAAGTCAATAGATATACTACATATCGATGTATACTATCGATCTATTAACTATATATTCTTACAAAGTTATAATTTGCCAAGTCTTTATTATAAGTAATTGTGGTCGTTACTTAAAATTTTTTACAATAATAATGATGAATTTCATTGTTATATATGATTAGTTTTAAAAAAGAATAATCAAATTTACCCATTTTTAAAATATTTATGTAGTGGTTAAATCACAAAACATATGTATGTGAGAGAGATCATTTTATAAACTTTTATAGTATTATCTTAATAATTATATTAATAATATTTTTTATACTGAAAATGCACAAAACTTGTATTAATAATATTTTTTATCTTATGAATTATATTAATAATATTTTTTATCTTGTGGATTATATTAATAATATCTTTTTATCCTGAAAACGCTTAAAACTTAAAATCAAATTATGTACTTACCTTTTTTTATAAGATTAATTAACTACTTTATCAGAAAAAAACTAGTTCATTTAATTCATTATATTAAATGTGTAAATTAAATTTATTTCATCAAAATATTTTTGACATTAATAAACATTTTTAATCACTTAAAATAGTTCCCCACCAACTAGTAATGTTGAACTAAGAAAACACTTTAATAAACAATTTAAAAAAAAAATATTAATAAAAAAATAGATAGTACAAATATTAACATCAAACAGTGGAAATATACAGTATAAATATTTTATGTGGTGTTTTTTGCCCCACTCTATATACATAGTGAAATTTGTGTGGCATTTTTATTGTATTGTATTGTAGTTATGGCGACGAAGGTTCCTCAGATCGCTATTCTGGGAGCTGGAATCTTTGTGAAGGCTCAGTACCTTCCTAGACTCTTCGAGATCGCTCATCTCTTCCAACTCAAAGCCATTTGGAGCCGCACTCAGGTAATACCATTCCTCCATTACTATTGCATTGTTTTATTTTCGCCTTTTTTTTTCAATCTCATTGGTTACCTACAATTCATTTTTTTCTGCGCAGGAATCCGCTACGGTGGCCGTAGGCCTAGCCCGTAAGCGTTTTCCCGGAGTAGAGTGTAAGTGGGGAGACAGCGGTCTTGAAGAGATCATCCAAGATGGATCCATAGATGCTGTTGCTGTCGTTTTGGCTGGCCAAAATCAGGTTTCTTATTTCTCTTCTCTATCGTATCGTAGTATTTATCTTTTCTCACTCTCAATCACTTGTGTATGCGTAACAATTAAGGTAATTATTTCTCATTTAACTTCTAATTAAATCAAATTATAAATAATAACAATAACCTGCTGCATTGAATGCCATACTGTGTATTACCTACTTTCAAAATGTGGATTTGGTTATCCATGAACCAGATTGTTTATCTGTCAACTTTAATTGAAATTGGAAGGACTTTTATACTTGAATTCTACAGAATTTACAATTTCTTTGCATTTTCTTTACAAACAATCAATTGTTCCAGGTCGACATTTCACTGAAGCTGCTAAAGGCTGGTAAACATGTTCTTCAAGGTAATGGATTTTGTAAATGTACGTGTTTACAAGTTTGTTAGCCAGATATTATCTTTCTTGTGAGGGTCAGGTTAATTGCGTCGATGAGGAACTTGCCTGGCTACTTCACGTCATGCTAGTAAATTTACTTTGATAACAAATTTGTTTTTACATATATCTTTTGTGCCACTGACTAAATTTTATGTTTGTTCGGATGTATTGTATGCGTTGGATGCCTAATTTGGTGGATATAAAGAGAAACCTGCAGCATCGGGTAATTAGTGTTTTATTATGGCAATTGTATACTTCTATCTACACTAAATTGTATACTAATTTAGAATTGTTTATTGATAAGGTGGTATTGACTATGAATGAGAAGAATTTTCATCTAGTATGTTCAAGTCTTTCAGCAGTTGGGTTAGGGTTTCATAGTAAAGAGTAAGGTAAGGTAAAATTAGAAAGGAACATGAAAGCAGGAGATTAGTATGGCTACTTACTTGATGTAATAATCATGTCTATTTGTAACAATCATGAGTCAAATACCAAGCCATACACAAGTTAGATTACAAGATTTCACCAGGTGTTATAGACCATAATTCCCATCTCACTCTTATATTGAAAATCTAGTAGGACCTAGCGATACCTTTGATAGTGAGTTGGAAAAATACCCTTTCCTCTGTCACATTGATAACTTTTATGAGGTGTTCATTGTATAATGGTATATTCTATCTCTTTCTAATGGTCGGTTACCTCATCATGTCGGTCTTATACAATTTGTTGACTGTATTGTCGTCATGTCTTGTAGAAACGACATTCTAAGATGCTTTCTCATCTAAACTTAGGCCGCATTTCTCTGGGATGAAAATGGAGAGAAGGGAAGTTGAATTTGGTACTTTGGTGTTGAGAATAAGAAATAATTGAAGAGGATGGGCAAAAAATGAAGAAAGAGAGAGGAAAAACTAGGATTTTACTTCTACAGTTTTGATTTGTGTTGTATGTGGTGAGGGGTATAATGAGATTTATACTATTCATATAATTTATATCCAAGCAAACATATCAAATTACACAATTTCCAAAAAGCTTTATCTCTATTTCTCACCTATTTTTACTCTATCAAATGACTAAACATTTAATTTTATTTCTTACCTATTTATCTTTTCTCAACTTATTTCTCTATTTTCATTCCCTCTATTTATCTTTCCAAAACCCTCTATATTTCTCTTCAGAATAAAACAGGGCAATAGCATAACTATACATCGATATAATAATGCAGGTACAAGTGAATTGGAAACTGCATTGTCTAGCTACAAATCTATTTCCGCTGATGTTCCTGGTCAATTAATATGGTCTGTGGCTGAAAATTACCGATTTGAGACTGGCTTAATAGAGGTATTTGTTTGTTTGAGATCTTGACCTATGAATCCAACTGTGGAGTCACATAAGTTTTTTGGCAGTGCAAGAAACTTATTGCTGGCATTGGGAAAATGATGAGTGTTCAAGTTATTATTGAAGGATCAATGAACAGTGCAAACCCCTACTTTTCAAGCAATTGGAGGCGCAATTTAACTGTATGTTCTTTGTAATTTAGTTGTGCACTGTTTGAATATTCAAATTTAAAAGAGCATGTGTTATACAACCTATGTTTTTGGATCACTTAAATGAACTACCATTCTGACCTATTAACTAAAAGAACCCTACTATTTATAATATAATAATAATAATTGAGTAATATATAAAATCTTAATACATGAACTTTATGTTGGTAGTGAATAAAAGGAGGTATAATTATATTCCTCTCCTAGATTCTAATCCATGGAGTTACCTTTACAATACCGGAAATCCAAGTTTGGATTCTTTATATGTCTTAATCTAAGGAGTACTGAAACAATGTAATCCATTTTTAATAAGAATTTATCTTTTTGTTATTCCCTTTTCTGTGGCTATACTTGATAGCTAAAATATTGCAAATCCAAAACTCTTAAATAACTTGTCATGTTATTAGCATAACAGTTTATGCCTGTCTTATTGTACTAATTGTTCATTTTTGGTTTTTTATGTGAGGTTGTTCCTTATTTTCTTTCTGGCAGGGAGGTTTCATTATTGATATGGGCGTGCATTACATTGCAGGGTTAAGAATGGTAATCTTTGACTTACGGTGTGCATTTTGATTGTTTTATTTATTATCTCGTCTTTCTGGTGTTTCCAATGCAATTTATGGTGGCAATAAACTCTTATTATTGGTCTTATCAAACTGATAGCCTTTGGCATCTTACCAAAACTTTGTCATTAGTGTTTAATGCTCTGCTACCAAAATACACTTGGGCAATTAAAAGTAATTAGTTGTATTTTGACCTGCTTATAGAAAAGTTGCTTGTTATTCTAGAAGTTGGTAAAGTTTTCTTTCAATTTACTTCTCTATTAGGAGTCCTAGAGAAGGGGCTTATAGGCCTGATTAATCTATATAATGATGTTATTAATCTTTTTTTTTTTTGGCAGCTTGTTGGGTGTGAGTTGGTTTCCGTTTCAGCAATGACGTCTCATGTAGATATGACCTTACCTTCCCCAGATAATTTATCATCTGTCTTGTAAGCTTCTATTTCACGGAGTTAATTTTACAATACCTGACTGGAAATCCAAGATTAATTTTGGAATCTTTTGCCTTAGTCATTTGGAGAATGGATGTTCAGGAGTGTTTGTAATGGTTGTCTCCTCCAGATCACCCAAGGCATGTGGTCAAAGATCATTCTTCTTTCAAAAGCACACTTGTGTCACGCCTGCTAGGCTGTAGATATGCTTACTATTAATGCATTTATTTATTTTTAATATATTATAGACCTTGTGGCGAGTTGTTGGCTTGAATGGAACCCTGCAAGTTGAGCGTGGTTTCCAAGGAGAACATGGTTACCTGGTATGAACTGTAGTTTATGTTACTGGTTTTCATAAATAAAATGGGATCAATTTTTTATGTGTTGTAATGCTATGTAGGTTTCTTTTTATGGTGCCGATGGACCAAAGGAGAGCACCTTCTTTCCATTCAATGGAGTAACTGAGGAATTAAAAGCTTTTATTAATGATGTATCTGAAAACACCCTCAAGGTAAATTGAGTCATCATGTTTGAATTCCTAAACAAATTCTCTAGTTCATTATTCATGTTACTCGTTTTATCATTTGCTTGTCCAAACATTCCTGGAACTAGAGATTCAGACTTCATGCACATTATAATAACAATATAAAGAACAACCTTGAACAGGGTGCTGTTTTCTAGTCTAATTTATTTCCTTGTAGCAGAAGGGGAGCCAGTTTGTGGCTGAGCCCCGTCTCTCTTTTGTCGAGGGTGCAAGAGATGTTGCTGTGTTAGAAGCAATGCTTGAATCTGGAGCTAGACAAGGTGAACTTGTTCAGGTGAAAAAGTTGAGGTAATCATGGAACCAACCCTTTTTCACCGGTGGCTTTGTTCAATGTTTACCAATATTTACTCTGTAATGTTATAGAACAATGAACTGAGAAAGGCAGTTAAGTATAGATGAATAAGCTTGTTTAAACAATTACCCTCATCAATGTCATTGGATGAAGCTTTTTTATTAGTGTTTGCTTAAATTTATTGAAATTATTGTTGGTATGCTCTTCAATCTGAAACTTCTAATAACTTGAGGCTCTGCTAACTTTTATTGGGCCACAGCTTCAAAATGTACAATTTTACCTGAACGGATTAACTTTTTAAAAAGTTTAGGTACATTTGGAAGGATTCCTTTGTGAAGAATAAATTGCTTTTCAAACACAGTTTTGGTTTCTCATGCACCACTTGACTATTTTTTTTTTTAATTTACACTGTATTTTTACTAGCATAATTTTGACCTTTTAATTTACACTAATATTGTATTTGTAAATAAAATTTAGTGTAAATTAAAAAATATTAATGTTTCCACCTAAATTAAAAAAAAACTTAAAATTGTATTTCTAGCTTCTATAAATTGCTAGATTTGTAAATTTTTAAACTATAATTATTTTTGTAAACTATCAATTTCATACGAAATGTTAACGTAATTGTTAGATTTATAAAATTTAAATTCTCTAAGTTAATAAAGTTATGTTTTATACCGAGGTCATTTCATCGATCTGTTTTTTTTAGATTAAATTATATCATTAAATAACTTTCAAACAAAAAACTGTATTTTAAAATTTGTTAAATTTGGAATTAGTGTTGTGATAAGGTCATATTTATTAACTTTGATATTGACCCTGAATTATTTAATGTTATTGAAAAATATTAAAACTAATTTACACATACTTTGGTAATGTATAAAAATTGAAATCCTTGGTTTTTAGTTTATTAATGCTCAAGTTTTGTAGCAATTAAGATAAACATTTTTTAGAAGTATTTTAGAGAACTATATATGTGGATAATGAGATAATGTGATGTGGGTAATAAGTTTATGAACTTTTTGTAATGATTATTTATAAAAAAATTACAGGAGGAAAAAGGGTAGTTTAATATTATTTCTTAAAAGAGAAAAGCTTGTTCTTACGGTCCAAACATAATGCTGGGTTCTGGAAAAACTGAAGACAATTGCCGCCGACTTTGGAAACGTGTAGTGGATAATAGTGATTAACATATCTGATGATGGTCTTTTCAAAGGCATTCTATAATCTTTAATTCCGAAAAAGAAGTTTAATTATTAACTCAATTTTTATATTTAGGTTTTTTATTTTTGTTTTAATTTTTATATATTTTACTTAATATTTTTTATAAAAAAGTTAATGTGATTTTTGTTGTTAAATTGGAATTAACACACTTTGAAAGTATCACGTATTAATTTGACTCAATAATGTATCAAAATTTGAGTTATTTTTAGTTGAATGTGCTAGATGTCAAGGAGTTTCAAAGTAGAAAATAAATTTGGATTATAAATTGTAGTAGTTAATGGAAAAGATTACATTAACTTTTTTTTTTTATAAAAATAGAATCAGTTGAGTTCCTATTGTTATAAAAAAATGATTTTTTTAGTTATATTAATCTCGTATCAAAATTTAAATCTATCACATGTTAAAATCTAAATCTAAATCATTTCATATTTTATGATTTTTTAAAACTCATGATATCTTAAAAATAAAACATGATTTAGATTTTAGTACTTAATAAACCAGATTTTAAAACAGAAAAAACACCTTCAATATTAATATTAATTTAACAAAATAATTACATGGATTCTATTTTATAAAATATAAACTTAATGAATATTTCTTAAAAAGTAGAAACTGAATTAAATTAGAAAAACATATAAAAACAAAATGAATAAAAATAAATAAATATAATCATCAAATTACAAATTAAACCTTTAAATAATAAAGATTCTAACTATAATATTAACATTTAGGAATAAAACAATCACCGAAGGAAGGCTTGTTTTGCCTCACAAAGGAAAATAACTTCATTCTACTAGGGTTGTTGTTTTTTTTTTTAATTTATAGGAAAATCTGATTTCTTTATTATCAAAGTAGGTAACAAATTTTAAAATTATACTTATAGGTAAGGAATTAAAAAAAGTGAAGTCGTGAATTCCACACATTTTTTAACATTTGTAATTGATTACATCTTGGAATCGATTATATAATGTTGAATTTTTTAAAAAAGTACACGAGTTCAGTGTTATAATTGTCCATATATGTTACATGATATTAAAAGATAAAAATTCATATTATGAATTATATTTTAATTATAATCAATTGTAATTAAAACATCAAAAAATTTATTATCAAGAATTTACTCTCATTTTTCTCACTATTGATCGATTACAACATTACATTAAAAGATAAAAAACTACATTATAAATTATATTTTTATTATAATCAATTGTAATTAAAACATCAAAAATCAGATTATCAAGAATTTGTCCTTTTTTCACTCGTAATAGATTATAACATTGTTGTACAATGTTCTATAACAAACATACACAACCAATTACGACATTGAACTTGTATACTCTCGGGTTGATTTCAACGTTACGTAATCTATTTGTAGTTTCTTGTAATTAACTACAAATGTCGAAATACACGACTTTATTTTTTAAATTGTTCATATTTAGAGTGATATATTTTTACATTAACTTTTTCCTTTAAGTCGTAGGGAGATGTAGGACTTATCTATAAACTTTAAATTCTTTTACCAAATTCAATAATAAAACAATCAAATTTGTAACGAACAAAAACCCACATCTCCTACTATCAATAAAGATACCGTCGAGAACATGAAAAACAACATGATTAAGGTGTTAGTGACAAAAATGTCAACCGACAACAAATTAAAAAGTTGTCCGGCTTTATTCATTTGAATGAATTTGAGAGATTGATTGAGGAGATTTGAAAGAATTTGAAGATAAAAATTTTTGTTGTTTATTTGAGTAGATTTGGAAGTGAGTGAAAATGAATTTAAAAATAAAGTTTATAATAATTAATGTAGGATTTGATTGATGTAATAGATTAAAAAAATTTATTTACAGATTCACTTTCACATACCTCCAAATCTACTCAAATAAACAACAAAAATATTATATTTAAATCCTCTCAAGTGAACAAAACCTAATAAACGAAGAAAGAAAAAAATGGTGGAAAGAAAAATGAAAACTATCCAATTTAATTTTCTTCAAACTTTAGAACTGTAGTGAGCTTGCAACATGTTAAAATACTGGTGGTGATAGATTAACACTAATCAAACAATCAATACCACTTAATAATTTAAAACAGTAACATATATCATTATATTAATAAAATAAATATAATTTTTTAGAAATGTCAAAATATATATTTTTTAAATATTATTATAGCTTGGCACCTCAACTGTTGTGAAGTAGACTTAAGCGATCCAAGACTGTCCACGTATTAGGACTATAATTAATGTCACTCTGAATTCGCATTGAGTATGGCACGCAGTGTGGGGTCACCGAGAAACCCATACCAACAACATACAGACAAACATGTTACACATGTTGATAATTTTATTAAAATTTATAATATA